>NC_057808.1:397562139-397930095 GCF_018294505.1 Triticum aestivum
GCGGCTGACGCAAAGACTGGACCGGAACTCCTCAAATGATGCCGTAGGCAAGCCCTTGGTCATGATATCTGCAAATTGTTAGGAAGTAGGGACGTGTAAAACACGAATATGGCCAAGGGCCACCTGTTCCCGAACAAAATGAATATCCAACTCAACATGCTTGGTCCGTCGATGATGCACCGGGTTAGCGGAGAGGTAGACCACCGAGACGTTGTCACAGTAGACAACTGTGGCATGATCAATAGGGCAAGAGAGCCCCTGAAGCAGCTGGCGAAGCCACGAACACTCGGCGACGGCGTTGGCCACCGCACGATACTCAGCCTCAGCACTGGAATGAGAGACCGTAGGCTGCCGCTTGGACGACCACGAGATAAGTGAGGGTCCAAGGTAGACACAATAGCCCGAGGTGGAGCGACGAGTGTCAGGGCAGCCCGGCCAGTCTGCATCGGAGTAGGCGGTGAGGGCCGTGTCGGCGGAGGCATGAAGCGTGACGCCAAGATCCATAGTGCCACAGACATAGCGGGGAATCCGCTTGACAGCAGCCTAGTCAACGTCTCGAGGAGCATGCATATGAAGACACACCTGTTGCACGGCATACTGGATCTCCGGTCGAGTCGGAGTGAGGTACTGAAGAGCACCAACAATAGACCGATAGAAAGCAGCATCTGAAGTGGGAGAACCATCTGTGGCAGAAAGCTTGGCCTTCGTATCAATAGGCGTAGCAGCGGGCCTACAGTTAAGCATTCGGCGTGCTCTAGGAGCTCATGAGCATACTTCCGCTGATGAAGGAAGAAGCCATCCGGACGGCGCACCACCTCGACACCGAGGAAGTAGTGCAAAGGACCCAAGTCCTTGATGGCAAACTCAGCGCGAAGACGAGCCGTGAGCTGACTGAGGAGACCAGCCGTACATGCCGTCAGGATGATGTCGTCAACATAGAGCAGCAAGAGGCCATGTCAGAGCCCTGATGATAGACGAAGAGCGAGGCATCCGAGCGGGTGGAGCGGAACCCAAGCTGGTGGAGAAACACCGCGATGCACTGGTATCAAGCGCGCGGAGCCTGCTTGAGTCCGTACAAGGACCGCGAAAGCAGGCACACGTGGTCGGGAAGCGTCGGGTCAACAAACCTGGTGAGCTGCTGGCAGAAGACCTGCTCCTCGAAGTGACCATGGAGGAAAGCATTGGAGACGTCCATCTGGTGCACTGGCCAAGCACGGGAGACCGCAAGGTGAAGAACCGTGCGTATCGTGTCGGGCTTGACGACCGAAGCAAAGGTGTCGGTGAAGTCGATGCCAGCACGCTGTCGGAAGCCACGAACGACCCAGCGCAATTTGTAGCGATCAAGGGTACCATCAGGACGGAGCTTGTGTTTGAAGACCCACTTCCCGGTAGTCACGTTGGCGTGCCGGGGACGAGGAACAAGCTGCCATGTCCGGTTGCGTAACAGGGCGTCAAACTCCTCTTGCATCGCAGCCATCCAGAGCGGGTCACAAAGAGCGGCTCGAACGAAGGACGGCGACGGCTCAGAGGTAGACACCGCATGGACGTAGTCATCCGAGGCGTAGCGCGAGCTCGGGCGAAAAACGCCCGTACGGCCGCGGGTGACCGGACCGGCCACAGGCACCGGGGTGGCGCCGCGGCCGCCATCGCCGGGGGCGCCAGTACTGCGGCTGTAGGAAGCGCCGCATGCGGGGGGCGCACCTCAAAGCCAGGGGCGGGCCAAGAGAGGCCCGCGAGCGTCCTGGGAGAGGCGTCGAGGAGCCCGCGTCACCGGTGGCAGGAGGAACAGCCGGGGGTACTTGCTAAAACGGAAACACATGCTCATCAAAGTAAATGTGCCGGGAAGTGAGCACACAGTGGGAGACGGGATCGTAGCAATGATAGCCCTTGGAGTTAGAGGGGTAGCCGATGAAGATGCAGGCGATAGAACGAGGTGCGAGTTTGTGAGGAGCAGAGTCTGCAGTGCTAGGATAGCAAAGGCACCCAAAAATATGCAAGCCATCATAAGATGGGGGCATACCGAAGAGAAGATGGTGAGGTGCATAGTTCCACCGTGGGCGACAGGGGCGAAGGTTAAGGAGAAGTGAAGCAGTAGCGAGTGCGTCCGGCCAGAAACGAGGTGGCACATTAGCATGGAACAGGAGCGTGCGAACGCAGTCGTTCAGAGTGCGAAGGATGCGTTCGGCTTGACCGTTCTGCTATGAAGTATACGGGCAGGTGAGACGAAAAACGGTGCCGTGGTGCGACAGAAAAGTGCGGAAAGCAATGTTGTCGAACTCTTTTCCATTGTCAGTCTGAAGAGCAAGGATGGGACGCCCAAACTGCATGCTGACATAGGAATAAAAAGCCGTCAAAGTGGAGAGTGCATCCGACTTTCGTCGTAAAGGAAACATCCACACATAGTGAGAATAATCATCAAGGATAACCAGATAATATAAATAGCCCGAATTACTAGGAACCGGAGAGGTCCACACATCTCTATGAATCAACTGAAAAGGAAAAGAAGCTATGGTGGTGGACTTATTAAATGGGAGGCGAACATGTTTGTCGACACGACATGCATGACAGGTGTGATCCTCTATCTTATTATGACTGAAACTGAAACTCCTAAGAATATGACGAAGTGTGACGGGGTTGGGATGACCCAAAAGAGCATGCCAGAGATCAACGCCAGCGGAGAGAGCAACCGGTGCGGTGGTGGAGGTGGACGACAGATGCACCAGATAGAGCTCGTCGAGGTTGTCACATCAGTGAAGTACCATCCTGGTTCGAGCATCCTTGACACAAAAACCAAGCTCGTCAAATTCAACAGTAACAGGATTTTCACGAGTTAAACAACGAACGGAAACAAGGTTCTTAATAAGATGAGGTGACACAAGTATGTTAGACAAAGTAATAGGTATGGAATTGGAAGGAAAAGAAGTGTGCCCGGCATGTGTGATAGGGAGTGTGGAACCGTCGCCGACAATGATGCGGCGGTCGATGGTGACGGGAGTGAAGGAGGCAAGATTACCAGGATGAGCAAACATGTTAGCCGTAGCCCCGGTGACCATGTACCAATCACCGCCTCCAGTGTAGTTGTTCGGCGTAGGCGCGGTGTGCAGCGCGGCGAGAAGCGTCGGATCCCAAGGCGCCGACGGCAAGGCCGACGAGGGCGGCGGCGGGGACGCAGGGAGACCGTAGGCGCCGCTCAGCTGCGGCGGTGGGTATCCTCCGTACGGCTGCGGAGCTGCGTAGTACGCCTGGTGCGCCGGCGGGTGCGGCACGGGAAGGGTCGGTGTAGGGGCCCGTGGAACCGACATGGTGTAGGCATGAACAACGCCGGTCCACGGGTTGTAGCCGGAGGCCTACGGAGGGGGCACCTGGAACTGCTGTTGCTGCTGCTGCTGACGGGGCAGGCCGGTGCCCTGCGACTGCTGCTGTTGACCGCCGCAGCGGCCCCACCGCGCCGGCCCCCACGGCGCCGTTCAGCGGGAGGGGTGATACGTCTCCAATGTATCTATAATTTTTGATTGTTCCATGCTATTATATTATCTATTTTGGATGTTTAAAGGGCTTTATTATATGCTTTTATATTATTTTTGGGACTAACCTGCTAACCCAAGGCACAGTACAAATTGCTGTTTTTTTGCCTATTTCAGTGTTTCGGAGAAAAGGAATATCAAACGGAGTCCAAACGGAATGAAACCTTCGGGAGAGTGATTTTTGGAACAAACGTGATCCAAAGGACTTGGAGTGGACGTCAAGAAATCAACAAGGAGGCCACGAGGCAGGGAGGCGCGCCTGCCCCCCGGGGCGCGCCCCCACCCTTATGGGCCCCTCGCAGCTCCACCGACCTACTTCTTCCTCCTATATATATACCCATGTATCCCGAAACCAACCAGGAGCACCACGAAACCCTATTTCCACCGCCGCAACCTTCTGTACCCATGAGATCCCATCTTGGGGCCTTTTTCGACGCTCCGCCGGAGGGGGAATCGATCACGGAGGGCTTCTACATCAACACCATAGCCCCTCCGATGATGTGTGAGTAGTTTACCACAGACCTTCGGGTCCATAGTTATTAGCTAGATGGCTTCTTCTCTCTCTTTGGATCTCAATACAAAGTTCTCCTCGATCTTCTTGGAGATCTATTCGATGTAATTCTTTTTGCGGTGTGTTTGTCGAGATCCGATGAATTGTGGGTTTATGATCAAGATTATCTATGAACAATATTTGAATCTCCTCTGAATCCTTTTATGTATGATTTGTTATCTTTGCAAGTCTCTTTGAATTATCAGTTTGGTTTGACCTACTAGATTGATCTTTCTTGGAATGGGAGAAGTGCTTAGCTTTGGGTTCAATCTTGCGTTGCTCGATCCCAGTGACAGAAGGGGAAACGACACGTGTTGTATTGTTGCCATCGAGGATAAAAAGATGGGGTTTATATCATATTGCTTGAGTTTATCCCTCTACATCATGTCATCTTGCCTAATGTGTTACTCTGTTCTTATGAACTTAATACTCTAGATGCATGCTGGATAGCGGTCGATGTGTGGAGTAATAGTAGTAGATGCAGGCAGGAGTCGGTCTACTTGTTGCGGACGTGATGCCTATATACATGATCATGCCTAGATATTCTCATAACTATGCACTTTTCTATCAATTGCTCGACAGTAATTTGTTCACCCACCGTAATACTTATGCTATCTTGAGAGAAGCCACTAGTGAAACCTATGGACCCGGGGTCTATTTTCCATCATATTAATCTTACGTCAACTGGCTATTTCTGGCGCCGTTTATTTTGCAATCTTTACTTTTAATCTTTATCATAAAAATACCAAAAATATTATCTTATCATCTCTATCAGATCTCACTTTTGCAAGTGTCCCTGAAGGGATTGACAACCCCTTTATCGCGTTGGTTGCAAGGTTCTTATTTGTTTGTGTAGGTACGAGGGACTTGCGTGTGGCCTCCTACTGGATTGATACCTTGGTTCTCAAAAACTAAGGGAAATACTTACGATACTTTGCTGCATCACCCTTTCCTCTTCAAGAGAAAACCAACGCATGCTCAAGAGGTTGCAAGAAGGATTTCTGGCGCCGTTGCCGGGGAGCCTATGCACAAGTCAAGACATACCAAGTACCCATCACAAACTCTTATCCGTCGCATTACATTATTTGCCATTTGCCTCTCGTTTTCCTCTCCCCCTTTGCCTTTTCTTCACCTTCTTCCCATATGTCTTTTTGTTTGTGTTTCCACGTACCTTCTATTTGCTTGCATCTTTGCTTGCTAAAAATCTATTGATATGAATCCACTTAAAGTGTTCTACTTGGATCATCTTTGATCCTTATGCGCTCGTGCTAAAACCCCAACTAGCCTAGTTGATGGGAAATCTTTAGATGAGCATGCTCATTTTGTGCGTCACCGTTTGTCTAAAAAAGGAAAACACTTATGGGATCGAATAAACAGATTGCTATGTTATGCTTGGAATCTTTGTGAAATTTGTGATTTTACTTGTTGCTCTAAGAACCCTAAAAACACCTTCCCTACCTATGTGAGTTTAATGATAATGAAATCTTATCTTCTTATGCAAAGGGTGTTTATAGTTACTATGATATCGAACAAATTGAAGAATTTGTTGCTTTTAAGGGTGCTTATGAAGTTGCTTCTTTGATTGAAAAGTATGATATTACTCTCTATGAATCTGAAAATTTTGGCATACTTAAATATTACTATGAAAACTATGCTCATAATGTCTATGTCAAAGAATTTATTGAAAGAATGACCGTTGCTTCAGAAGAAAATAATGATATGCATGAATCTATAGATAATTATGATTCCGATGATTTGATTGAAATATCCCTTGATGAACATGATGCTTGCTATTCTTGTGGCCATGATGCCAATATTTATGAAGATGAATTTGCTATAGTTCCTTATGTTAAACATGAGCTCGTTGCTATTGCACCCATACTTGATAGTTCCTTTGATGAAAAGCATGATTTCAATGATGTTATTATAAATTATCTTAATGTCAATTGTGTTAATGATATACAAAACCCTAAGCTTGGGGATGCTAGTTTTGCTATGACTACTATTTGTTGCAATGATCATGATTGGGGTGATTCTTCTTTTGATCTTGAAAATCTATTTAAGCCCCATGATGAATATAAGATTGATAATAGTGTTTGCAATAATATTGAAAGTGGGTTTGGAAGAGTGTCAACTTTAGGTCCCACATATTTGGAGAATGTTCAATCTTATGGTATTTTTGATAAAAGTGGGTTTGGAAAGGTCATGACTTTAGTTGATGTTAATCCCACTATTTTGGAAGAGTGTCAACTTTGCATACACGTGGATCGTGTTAAGATTATGTTTTGTGATAGCTATATTGTTGAATTTTCTTATGATCCTACATGTAATTATTATGAGAGAGGAAAATATGGTTGTAGAAATTTTCATGTTATTAAATTACCTCTCTTCATGTTGAGATTGCTATCGTCTCTTTCTTCTTCCTTGCTTATGCTAGTTTTTGCTTGCCTTGATAATTTGTTTGCTTATAAAATGCCTATGCATAGGAAGTATGTTAGACTTAGATGTGTTTTTCACATGCTATATGATGCTCTCTTTGTGCTTCAATACTTGTCTTTCATGTGAGCATCATCGAAATTATCAATGCCTAGCTAGGGGCGTTAAACGATAGCGCTTGTTGGGAGGCAACCCAATTTTATTTTTGTTTCTTGCTTTTATTTCTGTTTAGTAATAAATCTTTGATCTAGCCTCTGGTTAGATGTGGTTTTATGTTTTAATTAGTTTTTGTGCCAAGTTAAACCTATAGGATCTTCTTGGATAGTAATTATTTGATCTTGCTGAAAAAGTCAGAAACTTTATGCTCATTAAAACAATTGTTAAAAATCACCAGAACGTGATAAAATACTGATTCCTATTGCAGTAGATCAATAAACAAATTATCTAGGTCCTCCTATTTTGGTAGAAATTTTGAGTTACAGAAAGTATGCGTTTGATACAGATTACTACAGACTGTTCTGTTTTTGACAGATTCTGTTTTTCGTGTGTTGTTTGCTTATTTTGATGAATCTATGGCTAGTATCGGAGGTTATGAACCATAGAGAAGTTGGAATACAGTAGGTTTAACACCAATATAAATAAAGAATGAGTTCATTACAGTACCTTGAAGTGGTGTTTTGTTTTCTTTCGCTAAAGGAGCTCATGAGATTTTCTGTTAAGTTTTGTGTTGTCAAGTTTTCAAGTTTTGGGTAAACATTTGATGGATTATGGAACAAGGAGTGGCAAGAGCCTAAGCTTGGGGATTCCCAAGGCACCCCAAGGTAAAATACAAGGACAACCAAAAGCCTATGCTTGGGGATGCCCTAGAAGGCATCCCCTCTTTTGTCTTCGCCCATCGGTAACTTTACTTGGAGCTATATTTTTATTCACCACATGATATGTGTTTTGCTTGGAGCGTCTTGTATGATTTGAGTCTTTTCTTTTTAGTTCACCACAATCATCCTTGCTGTACACACCTTTTGGGAGAGACACACATTAATCAGAATGTATTAGAATACTCTATGTGCTTCACTTATATCTTTGGAGCTAAATAATTTTGCTCTAGTGCTTCACTTATATCTTTTAGAGCACAGTGGTGGTTTTATTTTATAGAAATTATTGATCTCTCATGCTTCACTTATATTATTTTGAGAGTCCTTTAGAACAGCATGGTAATTTTCTTTGGCTATAAAATTAGTCCTAATATGATAGGCATCCAAGATGGAAAAAATAAAAACTTTCATATAAGTGCATTGAATACTAAGAGAAGTTTGATACTTGATGATTGTTTTGAGATATGGAGATAGTGATATTAAAGTTGTGCTAGTTGAGTAGTTGTGAATTTGAGAAATACTTGTGTTGAAGTTTGCAAGTCCCGTAGCATGCACGTATGGTAAACGTTGTGTAACAAATTTGAAACATGAGGTGTTCTTTGATTGTCATCCTTATGAGTGGCGGTCGGGGACGAGCGATGGTCTTTTCCTACCAATCTATCCCCCTAGGAGCATGCGCGTAGTGCTTGGTTTTTGATGATTTGTAGATTTTTGCAATAAGTATGTGAGTTCTTTATGACTAATGTTGAGGCCATGGATTATATGCACTCTCACCCTTCCATCATTGCTAGCCTCTTCGGTACCGTGCATTGCCCTTTCTCACCTTGAGAGTTGGTGCAAACTTCGCCGGTGCATCCAAACCCCGTGATACGATACGCTCTATCACACATAAACCTCCTTATATCTTCCTCAAAACAGCCACCATACCTACCTATTATGGCATTTCCATAGCCATTCCGAGATATATTGCCATGAAACTTTCCACCGTTCCGTTTATTATGACGCGCTTCATCATTGTCATATTGCCTTGCATGATCATGTAGTTGACATCGTATTTGTGGCAAAGCCACCATGCATATTATTTCATACATGTCACTCTTGATTCATTGCCCATCCCGGTACACCGCCGGAGGCATTCATATAGAGTCATATTTTGTTCTAGTATCGAGTTGTAATCATTGAGTTGTAAATAAATAGAAGTGTGATGATCATCATTAATAGAGCATTGTCCCAAATAAAAAAAGAGAAAGGCCAAAAAAAGAAATGCCCAAAAAAAAGGGACAATGCTACTATCCTTTTTCCACACTTGTGCTTCAAAGTAGCACCATGATCTTCATGATAGAGAGTCTCTCATTTTGTCACTTTCATATACTAGTGGGAATTTTTCATTATAGAACTTGGCTTGTATATTCCAACAATGGGCTTCCTCAAATGCCCTAGGTCTTCGTGAGCAAGCAAGTTGGATGCACACCCACTTAGTTTCTTTTGTTGAACTTTCATACATTTATAGCTCTAGTGCATCTGTTGCATGGCAATCCCTACTCCTTGCATTGGCATCAATTGATGGGCATCTCCCTAGCCCGTTGATTAGCCGCGTCAATGTGAGACTTTCTCCTTTTTTGTCTTCTCCACATAGCCCCCATCATTATACTCTATTCCACCCATAGTGCTATATCCATGGCTCACGCTCATGTATTGCGTGAAAGTTGAAAAAGTTTGAGATTACTAAAGTATGAAACAATTGCTTGGCTTGTCATCGGGGTTGTGCATGATGAGAGCATTCTTGTGTGACGAAAATGGAGCATGACCAAACTATATGATTTTGTAGGGATGAACTTTCTTCGGCCATGTAATTTTGAGAAAACATGATTGCTTAGTTAGTATGCTTGAAGTATTATTATTTTTATGTCAATATTAAACTTTTATCTTGAATCATTCGGATTTGAACATTCATGCCACAATAAAGAGAATTACTTAGAAAATTGTGTTAGGTAGCATTCCACATCAAAAATTCTGTTTTTATCATTTACCTACTCGAGGACGAGCAGGAATTAAGCTTGGGGATGCTTGATACGTCTCCAACGTATCTATGATTTTTTATTGTTCCATGCTATTATATTATCTGTTTTGGATGTTTAATGGGCTTTATTATACGCTTTTATATTATTTTTGGGACTAACCTACTAACCCAAGGCCCAGTGCAAATTGCTATTTTTTGCCTATTTCAGTGTTTCACAGAAAAGGAATATCAAACGGAGTCCAAACGGAATGAAACCTTCGGGAGCGTGATTTTTGGAACAAACGTGATCCAGAGGACTTGGAGTGGACATCAAGAAATTAACTAGGAGGCCACGAGGCAGGGAGGCGCGCCTGCCCCCCTGGGCGCGCCCCCCACCCTCGTGGGCCCCTCGCAGCTCCACCGACCTACTTCTTCCTCCTATATATACCCATCTACCCAGAAACCAACCAGGAGCACCACGAAACCCTATTTCCACCGCCGCAACCTTCTGTACCCGTGAGATCCCATCTTGGGGCCTTTTCTGGCACTCCGCCGGAGGGGGAATCGATCACAGAGGGCTTCTACATCAACACCATAGCCTCTCCGATGATGTGTGAGTAGTTTACCACAGACCTTCGGGTCCATACTTATTAGCTAGATGGCTTCTTCTCTCTCTTTGGATCTCAATACAAAGTTCTCCTCGATCTTCTTGGAGATCTATTCGATGTAATTCTTTTTGCAGTGTGTTTGTCGAGATCTGATGAACTGTGGGTTTATGATCAAGATTATCTATGAACAATATTTGAATCTCCTCTGAATCCTTTTATGTATGATTTCTTATCTTTGCAAGTCTCTTCGAATTATCAGTTTGGTTTGGCCTACTAGATTGATCTTTCTTGCAATGGGAGAAGTGTTAGCTTTGGGTTCAATCTTGCGTTGCTCGATCCCAGTGACAGAAGGGGAAACGACACGTATTGTATTGTTGCCATCGAGGACAAAAAGATGGGGTTTATATCATATTGCTTGAGTTTATCCCTCTACATCATGTCATCTTGCCTAATGCGTTACTCTGTTCTTATGAACTTAATACTCTAGATGCATGCTGGATAGCAGTCGATGTGTGGAGTAATAGTAGTAGATGCAGGCAGGAGTCGGTCTACTTGTTGCGGACGTGATGCCTATATACATGATCATGCCTAGATATTCTCATAACTATGCACTTTTCTATCAATTGCTCGACGGTAATTTGTTCACCCACCGTAATACTTATGCTATCTTGAGAGAAGCCACTAGTGAAACCTATGGCCCCCGGGTCTATTTTCCATCATGTTAATCTTACGTCAACTCGCTATTTCTGGCGCCGTTTATTTTGCAATCTTTACTTTCTTTATCATAAAAATACCAAAAATATTATCTTATCATCTCTATTAGATCTCACTTTTGCAAGTGTCCATGAAGGTATTAACAACCCCTTTATCGCGTTGGTTGCAAGGTTCTTATTTGTTTGTGTAGGTACGAGGGACTTGCGTGTTGCCTCCTACTGGATTGATACCTTGGTTCTAAAAAACTGAGGGAAATACTTACGCTACTTTGCTGCATCACCCTTTCCTCTTCAAGGGAAAACCAACGCATGCTCAAGAGGTAGCAAGGGGCGGCAGGGGCGGGCGGTCCATAGGGCAGCGGAAGCATCCCTGGCTGCTGGGGCGCCGGGTACGGTGGCGGCGCCGGGAAGGACGCCGGGTGGCGCGGCGGCGGGGGCGCGGCCGGGGCAGCAGGAGGCGCCGAGGGCCCGCCTGTTGGGAATCGTAGCATAATTTTAAAATTTTCCTACGTTCACCAAGATGCATCTATGGAGTATACTAGCAACGAGGGGAAGGGAGTGCATCTACATACCCTTGTAGATCGCGAGCGGAAGCGTTCCAATGAACGTGGATGACGGAGTCGTACTCGCCGTGATCCAAATCACCGATGACCGAGTGCCGAACGGACGGCACCCCCGCGTTCAACACACGTACGATGCAGCGACGTCTCCTCCTTCTTGATCCAGCAAGGGGGAAGGAGAGGTTGATGGAGATCCAGCAGCACGACGGCGTGGTGGTGGATGTAGCGGTTCTCCGGCAGGGCTTCGCCGAGCGTCTGCGAGAGAGAGAGGTGTTGCAGGGGAGGAGGGAGGCGCCCAAGGCTGTGGGTTGCTGCCCTCCCTCCCCCCCCTTTATATAGGCCCTTGGGGGGGTGCGCCAGCCCTGGGAGATGGGATCTCCAAGGGGGGCGGCGGCCAAGGGGGGAGGGGTTGCCTTGCCCCCCAAGGCAAGGGGGAAGCTCCCCCCCCCCTAGGGTTCCCAACCCTAGGCGCATGGGGGGAGGCCCAAGGGAGGCGCCCCAGCCCACTAAGGGCTGGTTCCCTTCCACTTTCAGCCCACGGGGCCCTCCGGGATAGGTGGCCCCACCCGGTGGACCCCCGGGACCCTTCCGGTGGTCCCGGTACAATACCGGTAACCCCCGAAACTTTCCCGGTGGCCGAAACTGGACTTCCTATATATAATTCTTCACCTCCGGACCATTCCGGAACCTCTCGTGACGTCCGGGATCTCATCCGGGACTCCGAACAACTTTCGGGTTTCCGCATACATATATCTCTACAACCCTAGCGTCACCGAACCTTAAGTGTGTAGACCCTACGGGTTCGGGAGTCATGCATACATGACCGAGACGCCTCTCCGGTCAATAACCAACAGCGGGATCTGGATACCCATGTTGGCTCCCACATGTTACACGATGATATCATCGGATGAACCACGGTGTCGAGGATTCAATCAATCTGTATGCAATTCCCTTTGTCAATCGGTTTGTTACTTGCCCGAGATTCGATCGTCGGTATCCCAATACCTTGTTCAATCTCGTTACCGGCAAGTCTCTTTACACGTACCGCAATGCATGATCCCATGACTAACGCCTTAGTCACATTGAGCTCATTATGATGATGCATCACCGAGTGGGCCCAGAGATACCTCTCCGTCACACGGAGTGACAAATCCCAGTCTCGATCCGTGCCAACCCAACAGACACTTTCGGAGATACCCGTAGTGCACCTTTATAGTCACCCAGTTACGTTGTGACGTTTGGCACACCCAAAGCACTCTTACGGTATCCGGGAGTTGCACGATCTCATGGTCTAAGGAAAAGATACTTGACATTGGAAAAGCTCTAGCAAACGAAACTACACGATCTTTTATGCTATGCTTAGGATTGGGTCTTGTCCATCACATCATTCTCCTAATGATGTGATCCCGTTATCAATGACATCCAATGTCCATAGTCAGGAAACCATGACTATCTGTTGATCAACGAGCTAGTCAACTAGAGGCTTACTAGGGACACGTTGTGGTCTATGTATTCACACATGTATTACGATTTCCGGACAATACAATTATAGCATGAATAATAGACTATTATCATGAACAAAGAAATATAATAATAACCATTTATTATTGCCTCTAGGGCATATTTCCAACAGTCTCCCACTTGCACTAGAGTCAATAATCTAATTACATTGTGATGAATCGAACACCCATTGCGTCCTGGTGTTGATCATGTTTTGCCCTAGGGAGAGGTTTAGTCAACGGATCTGCTACATTCAGGTCCGTATGTACTTTACAAATATCTATGTCTCCATTTTGAACACTTTCACGAATGGAGTTGAAGCGACGCTTGATATGCCTGGTCTTCCTGTGAAACCTGGGCTCCTTCGCAAGGGCAATGGCTCCAGTGTTGTCACAGAAGAGAGTCATCGGGCCCGACGCATTGGGAATCACCCCTAGGTCGGTAATGAACTCCTTCATCCAGACTGCTTCCTGTGCTGCCTCCGAGGCTGCCATGTACTCCGCTTCACATGTAGATCCCGCCACGACGCTTTGCTTGCAACTGCACCAGCTTACTGCTCCTCCATTCAAAATATACACGTATCCGGTCTGTGACTTCGAGTCATACAGATCTGTGTCGAAGCTAGCGTCGACGTAACCCTTTACGACGAGCTCTTCGTCACCTCCATAAACGAGAAACATATCCTTAGTCCTCTTCAGGTACTTCAGGATATTCTTGACCGCTGTCCAGTGTTCCTTGCCGGGATTACTTTGGTACCTTCCTACCAAACTTACAGCAAGGTTTACATCAGGTCTAGTACACAGCATGGCATACATAATAGACCCTATGGCCGAGGCATAGGGGATGACACTCATCTCTTCTATATCTTCTGCCGTGGTCGGGCATTGAGCCGTGCTCAACTGCACACCTTGCAATACAGGCAAGAACCCCTTCTTGGACTAATCCATATTGAACTTCTTCAATATCTTGTCAAGGTATGTAATCTGTGAAAGACCAATGAGGCGTCTTGATCTATCTCTATAGATCTTGATGCCTAATATATAAGCAGCTTCTCCAAGGTCCTTCATTGAAAAACACTTATTCAAATAGGCCTTTATACTTTCCAAGAATTCTATATCATTTCCCATCAATAATATGTCATCCACATATAATATGAGAAATGCTACAGAGCTCCCACTCACTTTCTTGTAAACACAGGCTTCTCCATAAGTCTGTGTAAACCCAAACGCTTTGATCATCTCATCAAAGCGAATGTTCCAACTCCGAGATGCTTGCACCAGCCCATAGATTGAGCGCTGGAGCTTGCATACTTTGTTAGCATTCTTAGGATCGACAAAACCTTCCGGCTGCATCATATACAACTCTTCCTTAAGGAAGCCGTTAAGGAATGCCGTTTTGACGTCCATCTGCCATATCTCATAATCATAGTATGCGGCAATTGCTAACATGATTCAGACGGACTTCAGCTTCGCTACGGGTGAGAAAGTCTCATCGTAGTCAACCCCTTGAACTTGTCGATAACCCTTAGCGACAAGTCGAGCTTTGTAGATGGTCACATTACCATCTGCGTCCGTCTTCTTCTTAAAGATCCATTTGTTTTCTATGGCTCGCCGATCATCGGGCAAGTCAGTCAAAGTCCATACTTCGTTTTCATACATGGATCCTATCTCGGATTTCATGGCTTCTAGCCATTTGTCGGAATCCGGGCCCGCCATCGCTTCTTCATAGTTCGAAGGTTCACCGTTGTCTAACAACATGATTTCCAGGACAGGGTTGCCGTACCACTCTGGTGCGGAACGTGTCCTTGTGGACCTACGAAGTTCAGTAACTTGATCCGAAGCTTCATGATCATCATCATTAACTTCCTCCCATTTTCCCGCGCTGCGCTACTTTCCGGTTCAGAAGGGGTGACTATCACCTCATCAAGTTCCACTTTCCTCCCACTCAATTCTTTCGAGAGAAACTCCTTCGCCAGGAAGGACCCGTTCTTGGCAATGAAGATCTTGCCTTCGGATCTGAGGTAGAAGGTATACCCAATAGTTTCCTTAGGGTATCCTATGAAGACGCATTTCTCCGACTTGGGTTCGAGCTTTTCAGGTTGAAGTTTCTTGACATAAGCATCGCATCCCCAAACTTTTAGAAACGACAGCTTAGGTTTCTTCCCAAACCATAATTCATACGGTGTCGTCTCAACGGATTTCGACGGAGCCCTATTTAAAGTGAATGCGGCAGTCTCTAAAGCATAGCCCCAAAATGAGAGCGGTAAATCAGTAAGAGACATCATAGATCGCACCATATCCAATAGAGTGCGATTACGACGTTCGGACACACCATTTCTCTGAGGTGTTCCAGGCGGCGTGAGTTGTGAAACCATTCCACATTTCCTTAAGTGTGTACCAAATTCGTGACTTAAATATTCTCCACCACAATCTGATCGTAAGAATTTTATTTTCCTGTCACGTTGATTCTCAACTTCACTCTGAAATTCCTTGAACTCTTCAAAGGTTTCAGACTTGTGTTTCATTAGGTAGACATACCCATATCTACTTAAATCATCAGTGAGAGTGAGAACATAACGATATCCTCCGCGAGCCTCAACACTCATTGGACCGCACACATCGGTATGTATGATTTCCAACAAGTTGGTTGCTCGCTCCATTGTTCCGGAGAACAGAGTCTTAGTCATCTTATCCATGAGGCATGGTTCGCACGTGTCAAATGATTCGTAATCAAGAGACTCCAAAATTCCATCTGCATGGAGCTTCTTCATGCGCTTGACACCAATGTGACCAAGGCGGCAGTGCCACAAGTATGTGGGACTATCGTTATCAACTTTACATCTTTTGGTATTCACACTATGAACATGTGTAACATCACGTTCGAGATTCATCAAAAATAAACCATTGACCAGCGGGGCATGACCATAAAACATATCTCTCAAATAAATAGAATAACCATTATTCTCGGATTTAAATGAGTAGCCATCTCGAATTAAACGAGATCCAGATACAATGTTCATGCTCAAAGATGGCACTAAATAACAATTATTGAGGTTTAAAACTAATCCCGTAGGGAGATGCAGAGGTAGCGTGCCGACGGCGATCACATCGACCTTGGAACCATTCCCGACGCGCATCGTCACCTCGTCCTTCGCCAGTCTCCGTTTATTCCGTAGTTCCTGTTTTGAGTTACAAATATGAGCAACCGCACCGGTATCAAATACCCAGGAGCTACTACGAGTACTGGTAAGGTACACATCAATTACTTGTATATCACATATACCTTGGGTGTTGCCGGCCTTCTTCTTGTCCGCTAAGTATTTGGGGCAGTTCCGCTTCCAGTGACCACTTCCCTTGCAATAAAAGCACTCAGTCTCGGGCTTGGGTCCATTCCTTGACTTCTTCCCAGTAACTGGTTTACCGGGCGCGGCAACTCCCTTGCCGTCCTTCTTGAAGTTCTTCTTACCCTTGCCCTTCTTGAACTTAGTGGCTTTATTCACCATCAACACTTGATGTTCTTTTCTGATCTCCCCTTCCGCTGATTTCAGCATTGAATATACCTCGGGAATGGTCTTTTCCATCCCCTGCATATTGTAGTTCATCACAAAGCTCTTGTAGCTTGGTGGAAGCGACTGGAGGATTCTGTCAATGACCGCGTCATCCGGGAGATTAACTCCCAGCTGAGACAAGCGGTTGTGCAACCCAGACATTCTGAGTATGTGCTCACTAACAGAACTGTTCTCCTCCATTTTACAGCTGAAGAACTTGTCGGAGACATCATATCTCTCGACCCGGGCATGAGCTTGAAAAACCAGTTTCAGCTCCTCGAACATCTCGTATGCTCCATGTTTCTCAAAACGCTTTTGGAGACCCGGTTCTAAGCTGTAAAGCATGCCGCACTGAACGAGGGAGTAATCATCAGCACGTGATTGCCAAGTGTTCATAACGTCTTGGTTCTCTGGGATTGGTGCTTCACCTAGCGGTGCTTCTAAGACATAATCTTTCTTGGCTACTATGAGGATGATCCTCAGGTTCCGGACCCAGTCTGTATAGTTGCTGCCATCATCTTTCAGCTTGGTTTTCTCTAGGAACGCGTTGAAATTGAGGACAACGTTGGCCATTTGATCTACAATACATAGTGTAAAGATTTTAGACTAAGTTCATGATAATTAAGTTCATCTAATCAAATTATTTAATGAACTCCCACTCAGATAGACATCCCTCTCGTCATCTAAGTGAAACATGATCCGAGTTTAACTAGGCCGTGTCCGATCATCACGTGAGACGGACTAGTCAAGATCGGTGAACATCTCCATGTTGATCTTATCTTCTATACGACTCATGCTCGACCTTTCGGTCCTCCATGTTCCGAGGCCATGTCTGTACATGCTAGGCTCGTCAAGTCAACCTAAGTGTATTGCGTGTGTTCCGAGGCCATGTCTGTACATGCTAGGCTCGTCAACACCCGTTGTATTCGAACGTTAGAATCTATCACACCCGATCATTACGTGGTGCTTCGAAACAACGAACCTTCGCAACGGTGCACAGTTAGGGTGAACACTTTCTTGAAATTATTATAAGGGATCATCCTACTTGCTACCGTCGTTCTAAGCAAATAAGATGCAAAAACATGATAAACATCACATGCAATCAAATAGTGACATGATATGGCCAATATCATCATGCTCCTATGATCTCCATCTTCGGGGCATCATGATCATCTTCGTCACCGGCATGACACCATGATCTTCATCATCATGATCTCCATCATTGTGTCTTCATGAAGTCGTCACGCCAACGATTACTTCTACTTGTATGGCTAACGCGTTTAGCAACAAAGTAAAGTAAATTACATGGCGTTATTCAATGACACGCAGGTCATGCAAAATAATAAAGACAACTCCTATGGCTCCTGCCGGTTGTCATACTCATCGACATGCAAGTCGTGATTCCTATTACAAGAATATGATCAATCTCATCATCACATATATCATTCATCACATCTTCTGGCCATATCACATCACATAGCACTTGCTGCAAAAACAAGTTAGACGTCCTCTAATTGTTGTTGCAAGTTTTTTACGTGGTTTGTAGGTTTCTAGCAAGAACGTTTTCTTACCTACGTATGAGCACAACGTGATTTGCCAATTTCTATTTACCCTTCATAAGGACCCTTTTCATCGAATCCGTTCCGACTAAAGTAGGAGAGACAGACACCCGCTAGCCACCTTATGCAACTAGTGCATGTCAGTCGGTGGAACCAGTCTCACGTAAGCGTACGTGTAAGGTCGGTCCGGGCCGCTTCATCCTACAATGCCGCCGAAACAAGAAACGACTAGTAGCGGCAAGAAGAATTGGCAAACTCAACGCCCACAACTGCTTTGTGTTCTACTCGTGCATAGTAACTACGCATAGGCCTGGCTCTGATACCACTGTTGGGAATCGTAGCATAATTTTAAAATTTTCCTACGTTCACCAAGATGCATCTATGGAGTATACTAGCAACGAGGGGAAGGGAGTGCATCTACATACCCTTGTAGATCGCGAGCGGAAGCGTTCCAATGAACGTGGATGACGGAGTCGTACTCGCCGTGATCCAAATCACCGATGACCGAGTGCCGAACGGACGGCACCTCCGCGTTCAACACACGTACGGTGCAGCGACGTCTCCTCCTTCTTGATCCAGCAAGGGGGAAGGAGAGGTTGATGGAGATCCAGCAGCACGACGGTGTGGTGGTGGATGTAGCGGTTCTCCGGCAGGGCTTCGCCGAGCGTCTGCGAGAGAGAGAGAGGTGTTGCAGGGGAGGAGGGAGGCGCCCAAGGCTGTGGGTTGCTGACCTCCCCCCCTTTATATAGGCCCCTGGGGGGGTGCCAGCCCTGGGAGATGGGATCTCCAAGGGGGGCGGCGGCCAAGGGGGGAGGGGTTGCCTTGCCCCCCAAGGCAAGGGGGAAGCTCCCCCCTAGGGTTCCCAACCCTAGGCGCATGGGGGGAGGCCCAAGGGGGGCGCCCCAGCCCACTAAGGGCTGGTTCCCTTCCACTTTCAGCCCACGGGGCCCTCCGGGATAGGTGGCCCCACCCGGTGGACCCCCGGGACCCTTCCGGTGGTCCCGGTACAATACCGGTAACCCCCGAAACTTTCCCGGTGGCCGAAACTGGACTTCGTATATATAATTCTTCACCTCCGGACCATTCTGGAACCTCTCGTGACGTCCGGGATCTCATCCGGGACTCCGAACAACTTTCGGGTTTCCGCATACATATATCTCTACAACCCTAGCGTCACCGAACCTTAAGTGTGTAGACCCTACGGGTTCGGGAGACATGCAGACATGACCGAGACGCCTCTCCGGTCAATAACCAACAGCGGGATCTGGATACCCATGTTGGCTCCCACATGTTACACGATGATCTCATCGGATGAACCACGGTGTCGAGGATTCAATCAATCCGTATGCAATTCCCTTTGTCAATCGGTTTGTTACTTGCCCGAGATTCGATCGTCGGTATCCCAATACCTTGTTCAATCTCGTTACCGGCAAGTCTCTTTACTCGTACCGCAATGCATGATCCCGTGACTAACGCCTTAGTCACATTGAGCTCATTATGATGATGCATCACCGAGTGGGCCCAGAGATACCTCTCCGTCACACGGAGTGACAAATCCCAGTCTCGATCCGTGCCAACCCAACAGACACTTTCGGAGATACCCGTAGTGCACCTTTATAGTCACCCAGTTACGTTGTGACGTTTGGCACACCCAAAGCACTCTTACGGTATTCGGGAGTTGCACGATCTCATGGTCTAAGGAAAATATACTTGACATTGAAAAAGCTCTAGCAAACGAAACTACACGATCTTTTATGCTATGCTTAGGATTGGGTCTTGTCCATCACATCATTCTCCTAATGATGTGATCCCGTTATCAATGACATCCAATGTCCATAGTCAGGAAACCATGACTATCTGTTGATCAACGAGCTAGTCAACTAGAGGCTTACTAGGGACACGTTGTGGTCTATGTATTCACACATGTATTACGATTTCCGGACAATACAATTATAGCATGAATAATAGACTATTATCATGAACAAAGAAATATAATAATAACCATTTATTATTGCCTCTAGGGCATATTTCCAACACCGCCGCGGGTGGTGCCAGCGGCGAGAGCGGTGTGGACGGCCCGCGCCTTCACCTGCTTCATTCGCCGCTCCTCCAAGCGGAGGTACGCAACGAACTTGGCGAAGGACGGGTTGGGGATGAGGCTGAGATTCGCCGCGGCGTTGCCGAAGTTCTCATTGAGCCCGGCGGTGAGCGTGCTGAGGAGGAGGTCATCATCGATCTTTGCGCCAATATCGCGGAGCTCGTCAGCGAGAGTCTTCAGGCGGCGACAATAGTCGTCGATGGAGGTGTTGTCCTGGTGACACCCAAAAAACTCTTGCTGCAAAAAAATGCGACGCTGGAGCTGATGGTCGGTGAAGAGCACGTTCAGCTTGGTCCACACGGCGCAGGCATCGTCACCGTCCGCCATGACCGTCTGGAAGAGGTCCGGCGAGGTGGTGAGGAAGAACCAGCGGATGATTGTGGTGTCGATGGTGGACCAGTCATGGAACTCGGGGACGAGGCTGGAGTCGACGGTGCCGTCCACGTGGTTGATGAGATGATACTCCCGGAACACGAGGGAGAAATACGTCTTTCACGTGTAGTAGGAGGAGTCTGCCTGGGAGAGACGAACCGGCACCCACTCGAAGATGTTCAGGTTGCGGAGATCGTTCATGTCGGGAGGGTTGGCGCGGCAAACGGGTTGGAGTTGGTGGACACGGAGGAGGTGACGGACGACATGGCAAGGACGAGACGGCGCGGTTGTTGCGGCGAAAGCTGAGAGGAAGCGGACGGCTACGACACGAAGCGGCGGCGGCAGCACTGGGTAGTGGTGGCGGCTGCTAGGTGGAGCGGCTCGGAATCAGCGGTCGGGGGCGGCGTGGCGATTCGGCGATTTGTGCGAGCGATCGGGTGGCTGGTGGCGTTGGCGGCTAGTGGATGGGCTAGCGACAGTGATCTGGTGGCGTGTAGCGTTGGTGGCTAGCGACAGCGATCGAGGGCAGCGGGCTGGCGGTGTTGGCGGCTAGCGGATGAGGGTAGCGGGCGCGATCATGTAACGGGCGGGCGGTGCGGATCAGGCTAGCGGGCACGATGGCGATCGGGGGTAGCGGCTGGCAGCGGGCGGATGCAGCGACGGCTTGCGGGCGAAGCAGGGCGAGCAGGCGAGCGGCGAGGCAGCACGCGCGCAGAGAAAGGAGAAGTGGCGGCCGGCGCGCGAGCGGCCGCGGCCGCGGCGCGGAGGAGGCGCGCGGCGGCGGTGGCGGCGGAAGGCTAGGGTTAGAACCCGGAAACTTATACCATATACGATGTGGGAATTATGTGTTGTATTCCTCGGGTGCAAACGCACGTATATATGATGTACAGGAGTAGGCCACGACCTCAACTATACAAGGCAACTAGGAGGTGAGCCCAATACAATAATATGCACAACACATATACTCAACATATATACATATTTTAAATTAACATCCTTCAAGTAGTTACGAATTTATTTTCAAATTTCTTCTAAAGGTACAAGACAATACATGTGTGCTATAAGTTTTTCTCTAATTAACTAACATAACTGTGTAAGTTTTAATGTTCCGAACATACATACTTTCCAAGTTTTTTACTTTGAATTCCTGATATATACAATCACGTCGTAGATTCGTAAACCTCAGGCTTACCATATTATTTATGGTTCTACGATCTATACAAAAAAAATTATTCCAACAAAATTTCCTAAGGCAGAGCTTTGAGATGTTCAAGAAGGAGAAAGTGAACAAAAGAGTTAAAGAAGAAAGGATCAAATATCCAACAGACTTATGTCGACATTGTGCTTATGAAAACATTGGAAGAACAACAAGCACATAGTCTGACACTGTGCTTACGAAAACATTGGAAGAACAGCACACACAGAGCGAAATACAGGATTGACTAACCTGTGCTGCTGGGTATACGCAATACTTCGCCTTGTGCCTTCCACTCGTTGCCTTCTTTGCCTATTTAGCATAAATAGCTTCAATCTGTTCTCCTCTACAACCATGCTTCTTGAACAACAGTTCTAAGAAAGAAAGTATTGTAAAAGTGAAGCACCAAAAGTAAAATTCTACACCCATGAGCAAATGCTCCCGATGTGAACAGTAACATCAAAAAAAGTAGAAAAATATTCAAAAAAGTGAAGGAAATATGCCCTAAAGGCAATAATAAGTTGTTATTTTATATTTCCTTATATCATGATAAATGTTTATTATTCATGCTAGAATTGTATTAACCGGAAACTAGATACATGTGTGGATACATAAACAAAAACACCATGTCCCTAGTAATCCTATACTAGACTAGCTCATTAATCAAAGATGGTTAAGTTTCCTAACCATAGACATGTGTTGTCATTTGATGAACGGGATCACATCATTAGAAGAATGATGTGATGGACAAGACCCATCCGTTAGCTTGGCATAATGATCGTTAAGTTTTATTGCTATTGCTTTCTTCATGACTTATACATATTCCTTTTACTATGAGATTATGCAACTCCCGAATATCGGAGGAATACATTGAGTGCTATCAAACGTCACAACGTAACTAGGTGATTATAAAGATGCTCTACAGGTATCTCCGAAGGTGTTTGTTGGGTTGGCATAGATCGAGATTAGGATTTGTCACTCCGAGTATCGGAGAGGTATCTCTGGGCCCTCTTGGTAATGCACATCATGATAAGTGATATGTCTCCAACGTATCTATAATTTTTGATTGTTCCATGATATTATATATTCTGTTTTGGATGTTTGATGGGCTTATTTATACACTTTTATATTATTTTTGGGACTAACCTATTAACCGGAGGCCCAGCCCAAATTGCTGTTTTTTTGCCTATTTCAGTGTTTCGCAGAAAAAGAATATCAAACTGAGTCCAAACTGAATGAAACCTTCGGGAGCGTGATTTTTGGAACAAACGTGATCCAGAGGACTTGGAGTGGACGTCAAGAAACCGACGAGGAGGCCACGAGGCAGGGGGCGCGGCTACCCCCCTGGGCGCACCCTCCACCCTCGTGGGCCCCTCGTGGCTCCACCGACCTACTTCTTCCTCCTATATATACCTACGTACCCCCAAACCATCGAAGAGCACCACGAAAACCTAATTCCACCGCCGCAACCTTCTGTACCCATGAGATCCCATCTTGGGGCCTTTTCCGGCGTCCTGCCGGAGGGGGCATTGATCACGGAGGGCTTCTACATCAACACCATAGCCTCTCCGATGATGTGTGAGTAGTTTACCTCAGACCTTCGGGTCCATAGTTATTAGCTAGATGGCTTCTTCTCTCTCTTTGGATCTCAATACAAAGTTCTCCTCGATTCTCTTGGAGATCTATTCGATGTAATCTTGTTTTGCGGTGTGTTTGTCGAGATCCGATGAATTGTGGGTTTATGATCCAGATTATCTATGAACAATATTTGAATCTTCTCTGAATTCTTTTATGTATGATTGGTTATCTTTGCAAGTCTCTTCGAATTATCAGTTTGGTTTGGCCTACTAGATTGATCTTTCTTGCAATGGGAGAAGTGATTAGCTTTGGGTTCAATCTTGCGGTGCTCGATCCCAGTGACAGTAGGGAAAACGACACGTATTGTATTGTTGCCATCGAGGATAAGAAGATGGAGTTTATATCATATTGCATGAGTTTATCCCTCTACATCATGTCATCTTGCTTAAAGCGTTACTCCGTTCTTATGAACTTAATACTCTAGATGCATGCTGGATAGCGGTCGATGTGTGGAGTAATAGTAGTAGATGCAGGCAGGAGTCGGTCTACTTGTCACGGATGTGATGCCTATCTACATGATCATACCTAGATATTCTCATAACTATGCTCAATTCTATCAATTGCTCGACAATAATTTGTTTACCCACCGTAATACTTATGCTATCTTGAGAGAAGCCACTAGTGAAACCTATGGCCCCCGGGTCTATTCTCCATCATATTAATCTTCCGTCAACAAGCTATTTCTATCTTTGTTTACTTTGCAATCTTTACTTTTAATCTTTATCATAAAAATACCAAAAATATTATCTTATCATCTCTATCAGATCTCACTTTTGCAAGTGGCCGTGAAGGGATTGACAACCCCTTTATCGCGTGTGTTGCAAGATTCTTATTTGTTTGTGTAGGTGCAAGGGACTTGAGCGTGGCCTCCTACTGGATTGACACCTTGGTTCTCAAAAACTGAGGGAAATACTTACGCTACTTTGCTGCATCACCCTTTCCTCTTCAAGGGAAAACCAACGCAGTACTCGAGAGGTAGCAATAAGCCTTGCAAGCAATGTAACTAATGAGTGAGTTACAGGATGATGCATTACGGAACGAGTAAAGAGACTTGCCGGTAACGAGATTGAACTAGGTATGAAGATACCGACGATCGAATCTCGAGCAAGTAACATACCGATGACAAAGGGAATGACGTATGTTGTTATTGCGGTTTGACCGATAAAAGATCTTCGTAGAATATGTAGGAACCAATATGAGCATCCAGGTTCCGCTGTTGGTTATTGATCGGAGATATGTGTCGGTCATGTCTACATAGTTCTCGAACCCGTAGGGTCCGCACGCTTTACGTTCGATGATGATTTGTATTATCAGTTATGTGTTTTGGTGACCGAAGATTGTTCATAGTCCCGGATGAGATCACGGACATGACGAGGAGTCTCGAAATGGTTGAGAGGTAAAGATTGATATATTGGACGATAGTATTTGGTCACCAGAATGGTTTCGGGATGTTTCGGATATTTATCGGAGTACCGAGGGGTTACCGGAACCCCCGGGGAAGTAAAGGGCCAACATGGGCCATAGGGGAGAGAGAGGGGAGCTCACAAGGGGTGGAGCCCCCCCCCCCCGCCGCCCTCCCATGGGATGTCTGAATTGGACAAGGGGAAGGGGGCGCGGCCCCCCTTTCCTTTCCCCCTCTCCCTCTCCTTCCCCATTTTCCCCTCCATGAGAAGGAATAAGAGGGGAGGGGGCGAATCCTACTAGGACCGGGAGTCCTAGTAGGACTCCCCCCTCATGGCGCGCCCCCTAGGGCCGGCCTCCTCCCTCTCCCTCCTTTATATACGTGGGCAGGGCACCCCTTGGAGACACACCAATTTGTTCCAAGCCATGTGCGGCGTCTCTCTCCACGGTTTACTCCTCAGGTCATATTCACATAGTGCTTAGGCGAAACCCTGCGCGGATCACATCACCATCACTGTCACCACTCCGTCGTGCTGACAAAACTCTCCCTCGACCCTCTGCTGGATCAAGAGTTCGAGGGACGTCATCGAGCTGAACGTGTGCTGAACTCGGAGGTGTTGTACGTTCGGTACTTGATCGGTTGGATCGCGAAGACGTTCGACTACATCAACCGCGTTAACCTAATGCTTCCGCTTTCAGTCTACGAGGGTACATGGACACACTCTCCCCCTCTCGTTGCTATGCATCTCCTATATAGATCTTGCGTGATCGTAGGAATTTTTTTGAAATTGCATGCTACGTTCCCCAGCAGTGGCATCCGAGCCAGGTCTATGCCTAGATGATATGCATGAGTAGAACACAAAGAGTTGTGGGCGGTAATAGTCATACTGCTCATCACCAACGTCTTATTTTGATTCGGCGGTTTTGTTGGATGAAGCGGCCCGGACCAACCTTACATGACCACATTCATGAGACCGGTTCCACCGACAAACATGCAACTTGTTTTGCATAAAGGTGGCTGGTGGGTGTCTGTTTCTCCAACTTTAGTTGAATCAAATTTGACTATGGGCAGTCCTTGTTGAAGGTTAAAATAACACACTTGACGAAAAATCGTTGTGGTTTTGATGCGTAGGTAAGAACGGTTTTTGCTAGAAGCCCATAGCAGCCACGTAAAACTTGCAACAATAAAGTAGAGGACGTCTAATTTGTTTTTGCAGGACATGTTGTGATATGATATGGCCAAGACATGATGTGATATAATTTATTGTATGAGATGATCATGTTTTGTAGAAGTTATCGGCAACTGGCAGGAGCCTTATGGTTGTCGCTTTAAAATGTGATCGCCATGTAATTGCTTTACTTTATCACTATGCGGTAGCGATAGTTGTAGAAGCAATAGTTGGCGAGACGACAACAACGCTATGATGGAGATCAAGGTGTCAAGCCGGTGATGATGGAGATCATGATGATGCTTTGGAGATGGAGATCAAAGGCACAAGATGATAATGGCCATATCATGTCACATATTTTGATTGCATGTGATGTTTGTCTTTTATGCATCTTATTTTGCTTAGTACGGCGGTAGCATTATAAGATGATCCCTCACTAAAATTTCAAGGTATAAGTGTTCTCCTTGAGTATGCACCGTTGCGACAGTTTGTCGTGCCGAGACACCACGTGATGATCGGGTTTGATAAGCTCTACGTTCACATACAACGGGTGCAAGACAGTTTTGCACGTGCGGAATACTTGGGTTAAACTTGACGAGCCTAGCATGTACAGACATGGCCTCAGAACACTGAGACCGAAAGGTCGAACGTGAATCATATAGTAGATATGATCAACATAGAGATGTTCACCATCGAAAACTATTCCATCTCACGTGATGATTGGACATGGTTTAGTTGATATGGATCACGTGATCATTTAGATGACTTGAGGGATGTCTATCTAAGTGGGAGTTCTTAAGTAATATGATTAACTGAACTTAATTTATCATGAACTTAGTCCTGATAGTATTTGCATATCTATGTTGTAGATCAATAGCTTGCGATGTAGCTCCCCTTTATTTTTGATATGTTCCTAGAGAAAAATAAGTTGAAAGATCATAGTAGCAATGATGCGGACTGGGTCCATGATCCGAGGATTATCCTCATTGCTGCACAAAAGAATTATGTCCTTGATGCACCGCTAGGTGACGGACCTATTGCAGGAGCAGATGCAGACGTTATGAACGTTTGACAAAGCTCGGTATGATGACTACTTGATAGTTTAGTGCGCCATGCTTTACGGCTTAGAACCGGGACCTCAAAAATGTTCGAACGCCACAGAGCATATAAGATGTTCCAAGAGCTGAAATTGGTATTTCAGACTCATGCCCGAGTCGAGAGGTATGAGACCTCTAACAAGTACTTTGCCTACAAGATGGGGGAGAATAGCTCAACCAGTGAGCATGTGCTCAGAATGTATGAGTACTACAATCGCTTGAATCAAGTGGGAGTTAATCTTCCAAATAAGATAGTGATTGACAGAGTTCTCTAGTCACTATCACCAAGTTACTGGAACTTCGTGATGAACTATAATATGCAAGGGATGACGAAAACGATTCCCGAGCTCTTCGCAATGCTAAAATCGGCGAAGGTAGAAATCAAGAAAGAGCATCAAGTGTTGATGGTTAACAAGACCACTAGTTTCAAGAAAAGGGGTAAAGAAAAAGAAAGGGAACTTCAAGAAGAATAGCAAGCAAGTTGCTGCTCCCCGGAAGAAGCCCAAGTCTGGACCTATGCCTAAAACTGAGTGCTTCTACTGCAAAGGGATTGGTCACTGGAAGCGGAACTGCCCCAAGTATTTGGCGGATAAGAAGGATGGCAAAGTGAAAGGTATATTTGATATACATGTTATTGATGTGTACCTTACTAATGCTTGTAGTAGCGCCTGGGTATTTGATACTGGTTCTGTTGCTCATATTTGCAACTCGAAATAGGGGCTACGAATTAAACGAAGATTGGCTAAGGACGAGGTGACGATGCGCATCGGAAATGGTTCCAAGGTCGATGTGATCGTCGTCGGCACGCTACCTCTATATCTACCTTTGGGATTTGTTTTAGACCTGAATAATTGTTATTTGGTGCCAGCATTGAGTATGAACATTATATCTGGATCTTGTTTGATGCGAGACGATTATTCATTTAAATCAAAGAATAATGGTTGTTCTATTTCTATGAATAATATCTTTTATGGTCATGCACCCTTGATGAGTGGTCTATTTTTGTTGAATCTCGACCGTAGTGATACACATATTCATAATATTGAAGCCAAAAGATGCAAAGTTAATAATTGTAGTGCAACTTATTTGTGGCACTGCCGTTTAGGTCATATTGGTGTAAAGCGCATGAAGAAACTCCATGTTGATGGGCTTTTGGAATCACTTGATGCTTGCGAACCATGCCTCATGGGTAAGATGACTAAGACTCCGTTCTCCGGAACAATGGAGCGTGCCACTGACTTATTGAAAATAATACATACGGATGTATGTGGTCCGATGTGTGTTGAGGCTCGCGGCGGGTATCGTTATTTTTCTGACCTTCACACATGATTTGAGCAGATATGGGTATATCCACTTAATGAAACATAAGTCTGAAACATTTGAAAAGTTCAAAGAATTTCAGAGTGAAGTGGAAAATCATCGTAACAAGAAAATAAAGTTTCTACGATCTGATCGTGGAGGTGAATATTTTAGTTACGAGTTTGGTCTTCATTTGAAACAATGTGGAATAGTTTCGCAACTCACGCCACCTGGACCACCACAGCATAATGGTGTATCCAAACGTCCTAACCGTACTTTATTAGATATGGTGCGATCTATGATGTCTCTTACCGATTTACCACTATTGTTTTGGGGTTATGCTTTAGAGACGACTGCATTCACATTAAATAGGGCACCATCTAAATCCGTTGAGACGACACCATATGAACTGTGGTTTAGCAAGAAACCTAAGCTGTCGTTTCTTAAAGTTTGGGGTTGCGATGCTTATGTGAAAAAGCTTCAACCTGATAAGCTCAAACCCAAATCGAAGAAGTGTGTCTTCATAGGATACCCAAACAAAACAGTTGGGCACACCTTCTATCACAGATCCGAAGGCAAGACATTTGTTGCTAAGAATGGATCCTTTCTAGAGAAGGAGTTTCTCTCGAAAGAAGTGACTAGGAGGAAAGTAGAACTTGATGAGGTAATTGTACCTTCTCACGAATTGGAAAGTAGCTCATCACAGAAAACTGTTCCCGTGATGCCTGCACCAACTAGTGAGGAAGCTAATGATAATGATCATGAAACTTCGGATCAAGTTACTACCGAACCTCGTAGGTCAACCAGAGCACGTTCCGCACCAAAGTGGTATGGTAATCCTGTTATGGAAGTCATGTTACTAGACCATGACAAACCTACGAACTATGAGGAAGCGATGATGAGCCCAAATTCCGATAAATGGCTTGAGGCCATGAAATCTGAAATGAGATCCATGTATGAGAACAAAGTATGGACTTTGATTGACTTGCCCAATGATCGGCGAGCCATTGAGAATAAATGGATCTTCAAGAGGAAGACAGATGCTGATAGTAGTGTTACTATCTACAAAGCTCGAATTGTCGCAAAAGGTTTTCGACAAGTTCAAGGTGTTGACTACGATGAGATTTTCTCACTCGTATCGATGCTTAAAGTCTGTCTGAATCATGTTAGCAATTGCCGCATTTTATGAAATCTGGCAAATTGATGTCAAAACTGCATTCCTTAATGGATTTATTAAAGAAGAGTTGTATATGATGCAACCAGAAGGTTTTTTCAAATCCTAAAGGTGCTAACAAAGTGTGCAAAGCTCCAGCAATCCATCTATGGACTGGTGCAAGCATCTCGGAGTTGGAATATACGCTTTGATGAGTTGATCAAAGCATATAGTTTTATACAGACTTGCGGTGAAGCCTGTATTTACAACAAACTGAGTGAGAGCACTACAGCCTTTCTGATAAGTATATGTGAATGACATATTGTTGATCGGAAATGATGTAAAATTTTCTGAAAAGCATAAAGGAGTGTTTGAAACGAGTTTTTCAAAGAAAGACCTCGGTGAAGCTACTTACATATTGGGCATCAAGATCTATAAAGATAGATCAAGACACTTGATAAGACTTTTGATGAGTACATACCTTGATAAGATTTTGAAGGAGTTCAAAATGGGTCAGTCAAAGAAGGAGTTCTTGCCTGAGTTGTAAGGTATGAAGTTGAGTAAGACTCAAAAACCCGACCACGGCAGAAGATAGAGAGAGAATGAAAGTCATTCCCTATGCCTCAGCCATAGGTTCTATAAAGTATGCTATGCTGTGTACCAGACCTACTGTGTACCTTTCCATGAGTTGGCAAGGGGGTACGATGGTGATCCAGGAGTGGACCACTGGACAACGGTCAAAGTTATCCTTAGTTACCTAAGAGGACTAAGGAAATATTTCTAGGTTATGGAGGTAATAAAGAGTTCGTCGTAAAGAGTTACGTCGATGCCAGCTTTTACACCAATTCGGATGACTCTGGGTCTCAATCTAGATACATATTGAAAGTGGGAGCAATTAGCTACAGTAGCTCCATGCAGAGCATTGTAGACACAGAAAATTTGCAAAATACATGCGGCTCTTAATGTGACAGACCCGCTGACTAAACTTCTCTCACAAGCAAAACATGATCACACCTTAGTACTCTTTGGGTGTTAATCACATGGCGATGTGAACTAGATTATTGACTCTAGTAAACCCTTTGGGTGTTGGTCACATGGCGATGTAAACTATGGGTGTTAATCACAGGGTGATGTGAACTATTGGTGTCACATGGCGGCATGAACTAGATTATTGACTCTAGTGCAAGTGGGAGACTGAAGGAAATATGCCCTAGAGGCAATAATAAAGTTGTTATTTTATATTTCCTTATTAATGATAAATGTTTATTATTCATGCTAGAATTGTATTAACCGGAAACTTGATACATGTGTGGATACATAGACAAAAACACCATGTCCCTAGTAAGCCTCTACTAGACTAGCTCGTTAATCAAAGATGGTTGAGTTTCCTAACCATAGACATGTGTTGTCATTTGATGAACGGGATCACATCATTAGGAGAATGATGTGATGGACAAGACCCATCTGTTACCTTGCCATAATGATCGTTAAGTTTTATTGCTATTGCTTTCTTCATGACTTATACATATTCCTTTGACTATGAGATTATGCAACTCCCGGATACCGGAGGAATACCTTGTGTGCTATCAAACGTCACAACGTAACTGGGTGATTATAAAGATGCTCTACAGGTATCTCCGAAGGTGTTTGTTGGGTTGGCATAGATCGAGATTAGGATTTGTCACTCCGACTATCGGAGAGGTATCTCTGGGCCCTCTCGGTAATGCACATCATGTTAAGCCTTGCAAGCAATGTAACTAATGAGTGAGTTACGGGATGATGCATTCCGGAACGAGTAAAGAGACTTGCCGGTAACGAGATTGAACTAGGTATGAAGATACCGACAATCGAATCTCGGGCAAGTAACATACCGATGACAAAGGGAATGACGTATGTTGTTATTGCGGTTTGACCGATAAAAGATCTTCGTAGAATATGTAGGAACCAATATGAGCATCCAGGTTCCGTTGTTGGTTATTGATCGGAGATATGTCTCAGTCATTTCTACATAGTTCTCGAACCCGTAGGATCCGTACGCTTAACGTTCGATGACGATTTTTATTACGGGTTATGTGTTTTGGTGACCGAAGTTTGTTCGGAGTCCCGGATGAGATGACGGACATGACGAGGAGTCTCGAAATGGTCGAGAGGTGAAGATTGATATATTGGAGGATAGTATTTGGACACCGGAATGGTTTCGAGACGTTTCGGATATTTATCGAAGTACCGAGGGGTTACCGGAACCCCCCGGGGAAGTAATGGGCCATAGTGGAGAGAGAGGGGAGCCCACAAGGGGTGGCGCGCGCCCCCCATGGGCTGTCTGAATTGGACAAGGGGAAGGGGGCGCGACCCCCTTTCCTTTCCCCCTCTCCCTCTCCTTCCCCCTTTCCCCCTCCATGAGAAGGAATAAGAGGGGGGAGGCGAATCCTACTAGGACTGGGAGTCCTAGTAGGACTCCCCCCTCATGGCGCGCCCCCTAGGGCCGGCCTCCTCCCTCTCCCTCCTTATATAAGTGGGCAGGACACCCCTTGGAGACACCTCAATTGTTCCAAGTCGTGTGCGGCGTCTCTCTCCACGGTTTACTCCTCCGGTCATATTCACGTAGTGCTTAGGCGAAGCCCTGCGCGGATCACCTCAGCATCACCGTCACCACGCCGTCGTGCTGACGAAACTCTCCCTCGACCCTCTGCTGGATCAAGAGTTCGAGGGACGTCATCGAGCTGAACATGTGTTGAACTCGGAGGTGCCGTACGTTCGGTACTTGGATCGATTGGATCGCGAAGACATTCAACTACATAAGTCGCGTTAACCTAACGCTTCCGCTTTCGGTCTACGAGGGTACGTGGACACACTCTCTCCCTCTCGTTGCTATGCATCTGCAAGATATATCTTGCGTTATTGTAGGATTTTTTTGAAATTGCATGCTACGTTCCTCAACAAAAAGTTCTAATTTTTTTGTGACATACTTCCACCAATGTTTGTTGCGCATGCAAAATTTTATGGCGAAATCACATTTGTGAAAGGCGTGCCAAAAATAAAATAAAATCAGAGTTCCAAAATTCTTTTGTAAGTAACATTTTCAGAGTATCGATTTTGTTTTTTTACCACACCTTCCACCAAAATGATTTTGCGACGAAATTTTGCATGCACAACAAACATTTGTGAAAGTATGCCAAAAAAAATTCAGATTTTTTTGAATTATTTTTGAATTTATTTGATGTTACTGTTCGTACCCGGAGCAAATGCTCCTGGGTGTAGAAACTCCACGTCCGTGAAGCAGAGAGTACTTCCGAGAACAATGAGATAGAAGAACAGAAGGAACACTTTAAGGACAATAATAACGTTTAGTACCCACTTATTACATGAACTCTATATCGAAATATCTATATCATAGAAACGGGACCCAGAAGAAAACATATAATACTTTAGCTCTATAACGAGAATACACATATATGAGAAACAATATACGCTTGCAGATCAACGGCTCACAATCCGCGCCCCCCGCACTTGCGTGCCGTAAACCCTCTCCCGTGCTTCCGCAGGACAATATTCGGAGATGAACTTAACAAAGCCGCTTGCCATATTCAAATGGGCAGTCCTCCTCCTACGTCGCCGCCGCTGCGCCCATGGAGTGACCGCGACGGATCGACGAGCAGCGGCCAGTCTCTTGGCGCCATGCGGCGCCAGAGCGAGAGGGCCATCGATCATCTGCTCGAGCGCGGGCAGCAGCCAACAGTCTCTCTCGTTACCATCCGCTGCGGCACCGTTTCACCCACGAAACGAATATATACGCGTGCGTACTGCGTACATGCAGCAGAGCAGAGCACAGTCCAGCAGCCGAGCTCTCCCCCGTGCCAGATGGAGCCAAGCCTCCGCGACTCCACGAGGCGGGCGAAGGAATCGTTGCCGCTGGCAGCTGGCTCGCCGCAGCGGCGCGCATGTGCTGGCCGGCCGGCCGGTTGCGGCAGAGAGAGAGCAGCAGCAGAGAGGGAGAGGGAGAGGGAGAGGTCGGAGACCGTGATGGCATCCTGGTTACCCGGACCGGCTCGCCCTGGGTAAGCGTGCTGCGCAGCGCAGGATGGTTACAAAACACCATAAATGCCCGCCATTAATACCAGAAGGTGTCTGTGCCCCCCACCCAACCCAACCCAGCCTCATCTCGCCACTGATCCACTCTACCCTGGCTAGCTGTGCTACGTCCCTAGCTGGACTGCCGGAGGGAGAGAGCGAGGGTGGAGCCGAGCACCGCAGACGCACAGATACAGATGTAGTAGTATACAGAGGCACAGACCACAGTATAGAGAGAGAGAGAGATGAAGGTCTGTACCCTCGCTTAAACACTATCGCCTACCCGGGCTCCATCCCCCCTTCTCTCTTCTCCCTCACCAAGAACACCGCCGCAGCCACCACGATCGATCTCTTCTTCCGTCTCGTGTGCGCTGGAGCGGCGGCTGGGGTGGGCGGTGGGCGCCATGATCCGATGAAGGAGGAGGAGAGGAGGGGATAGATAGGTGGCTGCGTAACAAAGGGTCCGGATCAATGTACAAGAACCAGCTGCAGGAGCTGGCGCAGAGGAGCTGCTTCAGCCTGCCGTCGTACGTGTGCACGCGGGAGGGGCCCGACCATGCGCCCCGCTTCAAGGCCACCGTCACCTTCAACGGCGAGACCTTCCACGGGCCCACCTGCTGCACCACGCTCCGCCAGGCCGAGCACGCCGCCGCCGAGGTCGCCCTCGCCCGCCTCTCCACCCGCGGGCCATCCACCTACCTCACCGCCAGAGTCCTCGTAAGCTGCTTCTTCTCCTCCTCCTCGATGCGCTTGCTTGCTCTGCATGTGTCGTTGATGATGCCAGTGGGGTACTCAAAACTCAACTGTGTTGGCTGGTGTGTCGTTGATGCCAATGGCGTGCAGGACGAGACCGGGGTCTACAAGAACCTGCTGCAGGAGACGGCGCACCGGGCGGGGCTGAAGCTGCCGGTCTACACCACCGTGCGCTCCGGCCCGGGCCACTCGCCGGTCTTCGCCTCCAGCGTGGAGCTCGCCGGCCTCAGCTTCTTCGGCGACGCTGCCAGGACCAAGAAGCAGGCGGAGAAGAACGCCGCCATGACCGCCTGGTCCGCCCTGAAGCAGAGTAAGCAACTCACCACGGCCCTCCCAATTCGCAATACCACCGGATCTTGGTAGATCACAGCTAACCATTGGTCCCACTGTTCCTGCTGCAGTGCCGGAGGCGCGCAAGGAGCCCGGCAACGGCTGCGGCGGCGAGGAGCAGGAGCACGTGGTCGTCGCCAGAGTGCTCGCCGCCCTGAAGCAGCGCTGCGACGGCAATGCGGCGTCGCCCTTGCCGAAGCAGCACTGCGTCGCGGGCTCTTCTTCCTCTGCACCGAACCCGTCGCTCTACAGACACCAATGGCTGCCTCTGAGCTCCCATGCCGCACACCCAAGGACGCGCCACGTGCAGCCGCAGCCGCAGCCGGCCGGCCCCAGGATACTGCCCCCGCTGCACATGCTGCAGCGACCGGCGCCGTCCACCTCCCGTCACGGCGGCGAGCTGGAGCGGCAGAGGAGGATCGATGCGGCCGAGCTGGTGCAGATGCTGGAGAGGGCCATGGTGACGAACAGAGAGGAGGCAATGCCGTCGGCGCCGTGCTACTACCCGCACGTCCCGGCGTACCACCACGCCGGCGCGGCGCCAAGATACTTCGCCGCGGGCGGGTTCCACTCGCCGGCGATGGCGGTGAGCGTGCGGTCGGTGATCCCCGTGTGCTCTGCGCCGCCGCAGCCGGCCGCGGCCACCAAGGATGACGATGACCGGAGCGACCCGGCAGCACCTGCGGAGCACTAGGCAAGGGCGCGTGAGCTCGCTCGCGGCCGCCAGCTTTTGAAGATGAAGAAGACGAGGAGAGATTCCGACGTTCAGTAGCTATATGATGAGATCAGTCCGGTTCTAGAAGGGAGTTTTGATCGCAAGTTCGTTCCTCTGTCTAAATTTGTGTAAGTGATCGATCACCTTTTGCTCCCCCTCTCTCTCCGGATGGCGAAGTCGCTAGGTGGTTTAGATGGAGATGGACATATGAATGAATATAGCTCTACTAGGGCTCCAGTAGAAGCCATGATCGATCCTTCCTGTGTCAAATACCTAGTTCATCACCATTTTCCTTGGCTCTGCCTGCCTTCACATGTGTCCTGTGGCTCGTTCGTTGCTCGATCAGTCCATTTCCCTTCCTTTTAATTGCGTCAGAAGCTAGTAGGAGTAGGATTACTTGAGTGCTTCTGATCTGATCTGATCAAAAATACAACCACACCATTGCCATGGACCATGGACGGACGGATGCTGCCCTGCTGCCGCAGAGCATCAATTAACCGGCCGTGCATTGCTTGATAAAAACTCTTTGCTTTGACTCTGCTCACGCGCGCATGAATGAGGGCACTGTTGCAAGCACGCATCCGAGGGAGACGACCGATCGGCCCGAGTGAAAGCACCGGCCGTACTCATCGACACCCTTATCAGGAGCTGCGCGCGCGTGCAGGAAGCTGCTTGCTGGTGCTTGGCAAAGCGATTTGCTTCCTGATTATGCACGCCGGAGGCATTCATGGGAGGAGACGGGTGCAGATTTCTTCGCATGCACAATGAGTGCCTTCATGGCGGCCGATCCTGACCGCCGAGCGAGCAGACGGGACGGCGCCATGACGCCACGGAGAGAACAAGTGGGTTGTTGCCATGGCAAGGCACGGGGGGCCGGCCATGAAGGAAGAGGGGCGACGAGAGAGAGAGAGAAGGCTGTGGCGTGGTCACGCCTCACGCATACAGAGACACAGAGACACTGTATTTCTTCAGCTGTGGACATTAATTGGCATGGCGCAGACATTTATGGCCTTGCGAGGGAGGAGATGAGATGGGTGGCAGGCATGCCTTAATGGAGGCCAGTGGCCGTTTAGTGGGCACTGCCTTGCTCCATCAATGCCCCCATCACTCCATCAGTAGGAGCATTGCTGCTATAGTCCACACAATAAAACAGGAGGAGAAACTACTGTAGTTCTACGTACGTCGAATTTGATCGAGCCTCACATTTACCCTGGGAAGGAATCTTGTGGAGAAGGAGCTGTGGTGTAGCTTCTGCGGGAGAGAGCAGCAGCGTTGCTTGATGGACCCGGACACCCGAGATCCATCCAGCGACGCTCGGTTCAGAGCAGAGAAAACGTTGCATAAATGTGAACCAGCAAGAGTGAGTTCAGTTCAGAACAGCAGTACGTACAGGATTCACGGCAGGACCGGCCGGAGCACGATCTATCTATAGACAGGAGCACGTCGCGTACGTGTGGCGTAAGCGAAGTGTCGACCCGGCCGTGGAAGAAACGCCACCCCAGGCCCCAACATCTGTTCGCGGGCGGATCGGAGCGGGCGGCAGGCCCACGGCGTCGACGCCCGGCCGGATGTTCGCGTGATCGCGTCTCGCCCTTGGCGCCGGCGCACGTACGCTCGCGGCGGCCGATGCCCCGTCATCCTCGTGGCCCGAACCAGCTCGTGCCGCTCGCCGTGCGGGAGGGATCGGTCCATGGATGCGTGCGTGCAGCCGGGCACGTGCGCGCCGGCCGGCCGCTTGGATCGGCGCGCAGGTCAGCCACTGCGTACGGCGCGAGCTCACGCGCGTAGTCAACCGCGCCGGCCATTTATGCCATTATGTTTTTCCGCGAGGAAGCGGTTGCGCGGCGGCGTGGGCTGTGACCGATCGGTCGCCGTATTTAAGGCGGCAATGACGGTGGTGGCACCTGGCAGCCTCCCGCGACGCGCACCGACGACGAACGGACGGGCCGACAGAGGTCGATCCTTCACCGTGCGAGCGGAGCCAACGGCTGACGTACTCCCTCCGTTTCAATTTACCAGTACTACGCGTATATCTCAATTTTATTATCGTAATATAAATTATATAACACAAAAATTATACCATGTGTAAATAGAAAATCTGAAGTTTATATTGATATGTTTTTTTTAATATACTAGGAAATTGCCCGTGCGTTGCAACGGGGCATATTCTAGTAGTTAAATACCAATCATGTCTAACATATATTGTTAGGATTCTCATGCACATAAGGTGGAATTATCGATTTCTTTTTTCCTGGCAAGTCACTTTTGTGTGGTTCAGTATCAATGATGACTTACATATATCATTATATCATTAGGATTCTCATGCACATTAGGCAAAATTGTCGGTTTCTTTTTTACCGACAAGCCTCCTCCTCTTATACCTACTTTTTTCTGCCTCTTCAATCCAAGCTTGACAACACTATTAATGTAGCATCCGACTTACACCCCCCACTTTGCAGTTTTTCCATTTCTCTTCTCCTTTCATAATACTCTAACAATAGCAACTATGTAGAAGGAATTAGCGTATTTAGAGGACTCCTTTATGCCTACATACCACCTCTCCGACCATGACTTCTCCAGCACTTACATGTTGCCACTCTCTCCCAACATTCCCTTTCTTCTTCCCCCGACTCCAATGAGACCGTCCCAATCCGAAGTTTTATGCCCATAGTTTTCATTTACATGTTTGCATTACTTCCAAACATTTTCTTCGTTGTTTTTATTTGCAAAGATTGGCCATCAAAAGTGAAATTAGCATACTACACATGAACACGTGTCATAAAAGTTAGTATAGTCGACACTACAGAGATAAAGTAACTTGACAAATAGAAGATCACTCCTCAAAAAATGGCGACTAAACTTACCGCCTCCTTGAGCACCTTTCACATCATATCCTTTCTACCATGTTGAGGGGCACTTCAAGGTGCCAATCTTCCCCGGAGCTCCTCCGATCCACAACAGAATTACATTCTCGTATGAAGGATCCCGAGGAAAACCTGAGCCCAACCAAAACTGGTAACTATGAATATATCACCAACATTGATGATGAACTGAAAAAAATATTATGATACACACATTTCTAGGAAATATAGTAAGCCACAACTCTCAAGAGATATGTAAAATATGCACAAGGATCATGCTTCTCGCTCCCATGCATGAGATTCTCTGAATCAAATCGAGAACTCGAGACAGATCACGTCATATATCTTTTTCATGCCACAACACATATATAGTAACCGCCAATCAAGTGTTGGCTACCTATTATATATATAGCTTGCTCTTTGTTTGTACCAAGTGATTACTTATCAGCTTGAAGTTAAATTCATCAAATGTGTGCATGATTTGTCACTTTCAGTTTTGAGGAATGTCATACATCTTACTCAATGCTTATTACAATCGGAGGAGTGAAAAATCATGAAATGTTGAGACAACGAACTCTGCCTTGCGGACTATAAATTATGTACTCCGTCAGGTTAACTGATCATAGATTTCTTGTTCCGTTATCCACTTCTGTAATAGTTTTAATTTCTATTATGGTCAATTTTAGTGAGAATAAATTTGTTCTATTATTGTCCCACACTGGTGGCAAACTACTACATTACTAAAAGCTGAGGGAAAGCTCAAAAAGGTGAAGAAGGAGCAGGCGTTGAAATTGGTATTGCTCTAATTCTTTTCCTCACACCAGAACCCAGGCACCGAGCCATATAAGACTTCAATTGGCAGAAACAACCTGATCATGTATTAGTACCGCATGCACAAAATGCCACAGCCTCCAGAGAAATAGAATTAGTTTGCCACAAAACTACAAGATATGCAGCATCTAGAGCCACCTATTTGAATAGCATACATCTCGCTGTCCACAAGAAACAACAAGTCTCCCTCACATATGTGAAACTCAAAACATGCCACGCGGCCCATGACGAGAACCAGGAAGTCTCTCTCACCTGATGTAATCGACGATGTGTAGCTGCTCCTCGTTGGTTTTGCCCCGGTTCTCCCCTCCCTACCCACCTCCTTCTCCCCGTCATCAGCGGCCGCGGGCAGCAAAGGCAGTGACCTGCAGCTACGCCCGGTAGTGCAGGAGGTGGTGCCCATCAGAGGGGTAGAGGCGACGACGGCGGCCATGGCGTGATGGAAAACGATGGTGATACAGGTTAGCCTAATTCGACAAAATCTACGGTGCGGGAGGGAGACCGCTGGGCTTAAGTTTTTTCTTTTCTTTTGGGAGCGATAGAAAACCGGATGGGGACGATAGAAAACCGGATGGGGAGGAAGAGTTCGTCGCGGTGGAGCGAGGGATCCGGACGTAAGAGAGAAAACCGATGAACCGTTGGGGGGGGGGGGGAAGAAAATCGCTACGGGGTGGAGGGGATCGCACGAGAGGTTGGACGAAGAGGAGCTAACGTAAGAGGGGAAACGGAACACTACATTTCTTTTAGGTAGTAGAGAAAGAGATGACTTCTATTAAGTTGGTCAAATCGACGACCTAAAGGTATGTGCACGCCTTGTAAACTGAGAGAGAATCCGAGCGCGGTGGGCGGGTCTGGCGCTGGGTGGAGCGTTGCGTCTGGGTAGCGTGGGTTGCGTTTAGAGGTTTCTAACATGATTCGCAGGGCTTTGGCCACCACGCCAAAGGATGGATACCCCCCCTCCCCGCGCTATGCTGATGATCTTGCCCAATTCATCAGTCCCTCACCGCAAAATCTTAGTTTTGTGAAAACAGCTTTTGACATATTCGGTGAAGCCTTTGGATTACGGATCAATTACAGCAAGTCTAACAAGATCCTCATCAGGCAAAACGAGCTGGATAAACAGAGAGTGAAGGTGAAGCTGCAATGCAAAATTGGATGCTTTCCCTGCCGCTACCTAGGCCTTCAACTTGGGATAAACTAGCTGACTAAAGCGGGGTGGCAGCCCCTCATCGATCAGGTGGATTCATTCAGAAGTCAGGAAGGCTAATCCTCGTCAAATCAGTGATCGCAACCAAGCCGATTCATCATTTACTAGTTCTTCTGGGCCGCGAAAGACAAGATCAACGGCGGTCAATGACTCGTCGCCTGGAATATGATTTGTCGTCCGACTCACTTTGGATGCCTCGGGATTAAAAACATGAGCTTAGAGGCGCTCGCGCTTCGAGTACGTTGGGAATGACTGAGAAGATCAGACCCGAATAGGCCTTGGCAAGGCCTGCACATGATGATGGACGAGCAAGCTCGAGGGGTTTTTGATAGCTTTGTCAAGATCACGGTGGGTGATGGATCGAAAGTGCTATGCTGGAAAGACCGCTGGATCCATGGCGTTGTGGTAGCGGACATTGCCCCTCTCCTATTGCAGTCTGTCAGGACCAGAAACCGCAACAGAAGAACTGTCCAGCATGCGCTCATCGATAATGCTTGGACAGACGACGTCCACGGCGAGCTATCCTTTCTGGGCCACATGCAAGTCTGAACTTTGCCAAGCCATCGTCACAGTTGACAGGAATACGGAGATGCCGGACCGTTCTGAGTGGCCTTGCGACGTGTCTGGGAAATACACTATCGCATCGACGTATAAGGGCATCTATAGCCGGGCGCCTCAAACCCGCCTCATACGCCCAGGCGGGCCGCCCGGTCACTGACCGGTCATGATTTTTTGACCGAGACGGGCTCCTTAAACGGGCCTCAAACGCCCGGGCTGACCGGCGCCCCTCATATCTAGCCCAAATATGGGGCGGATACGGGGGCGCCCGGGCACGCCCGCCACGTCGGACCCGACAGCCCGACCCCACCGCAAATTGCACCAAATCCACCCCAAGACCTGCCAGATCCATTTGTTATCTCCTCTCTTCTTCCTCCTCTGCGCCATCCGTCTCGCAGCTCCGTCGTGCACGCGCTCCGCAGCCGTTCCTAGCCTCTGCGCCGCCAGCTCTGATAGGGAAGTCCTCTCTCCCGTCCTCGCTGCGGGGGACGTCGTCGCCAGGCCGACGCCACCGTGGTACGTCCGGCAACTCTCTGGCTCCGCCTTGCGCTTGATGTGTTCGACACATTGTCCGACCGGATTTTTTGTGATTTCATTAGGGAAAACGATGGATTCCGATGCTTCATCGAAGGAGGAGTATGGACTAACGGAGCTTGATCAAATGATTCAAGATGGGTTCTTCGATTCCTCGGATTCGGATGAAGAAGTGGACATGATCATGCTCATGAGCATTCAAGAGGAAATGAACCGGTAAGTGGAGCATATTCTCAACTTCAAGGGCTCAATCAAAGGGAGAAGAGTGGTCAACCGTGATAGGGTGTCCGGAGCAAAGCTACTGCACAAGGACTACTTCGCTCCTAATCCTACTTTCTCGGATGAACCATGGTTTCGTCGCCGTTTTCGCATGCGGAAAGCATTGTTTTTGCGTGTTGTGGAGGGAGTGGAGGCACACGACGACTACTTCAAGCTCATAAGGGATTGCTGCGGGCATTTCTCTTTCTCTGCCAAGCAGAAGTGCATGGCTGCTCTGAGAATGTTTGCACTTGGTATTGCTGTAGATGCCGTTGGTGAGATGGTCAAGATGGGGGAGAGCACGTGCTTGAAGACTACTGTCAAGATTGCCCGCACCATGATGGAGGTGTTTGCACCTGAGTATCTCAGAGAACCAAATGCGCAGGACAAGGAGAGTTGTTGGCTATTGGTGAGGCAAGGGGGTTTCCAAGAATGCTCGAATCAATTGATTGCATGCATTGGCAATGGAAGAACTGCCGCAAAGGTTTGCGGGGAATGTATCAAGGTCACACCAGAGAGGCCACGATCATATTAGAAGCAGTGGCATCACATGACTCATGAATTTGGCATGCTTTCTTTGGAATGCCGGGTTCTCGCAACGACATCAACGCGCTTCAACGATCTCCGGTGTTCAAGAGGCTTTGCAATGGGAAATTACTGCCGTGCAACTACACCGTCAACGACCGAGACTACAACATGAGATACTATCTTGCCGATGGTATCTATCCTCAGTGGGCGGCGTTTGTGAAGACCATATCCGAACCGCATGGCAATAAACAGAGCCACTTTGTAACAATGCAGGAAGCGGTTAGGAAGGATGTTGAGAGGGCATTTGTTGTTCTTCAAGCTCGTTGGGGAATTGTGCGGAATGCTGCAATGATGTGGGAATCAGAAACTTTGTGGCAGCTGATGAGATGTTGTGTTATTCTGCACAATATGATTGTCGAGGATGAGGGTGATGTTGTAGCCCAAACCAATGATTTTGAAGCACCTGAAGAACAAGTTAAAATCCTGGAAGATCAAAATGCGGCTCAGCTTATGAACTTTGTGCAGATGCATCATAATCTTCGAGATCATCAGGTGCACATGCAGCTACTCAGTGATCTTGTGGAGCACATATGGACCCACAATGGAAACCAAGGAGCTAATGCTTGAGTTGTGCACTTAAAATAAATTGTATGTAAACACTATCTATGCTTCATAACAACATTTGTTATTTACGTGCGACATTGTCTTTTATGATTGACGTGCATGGATTTAAAGGTCCGGATTTAAGATATGTGGATGCCAGGAGGGAATACGAGGGCCCGTCCAGATACGCTAGCGGGCGCGCCGGCAAACGTATAGAGTGTCGGGTTTGCTAAGTCCGGTTGTAGATGCTCTAAGAGACTCTGTATGGGACACACCCAGTCCATCATAACTGGCTGCATTTGGCGTAGTTGGGCGCCACTAAAATGCAAAATTTCCATGTGGCTAGCTACCCAATACCGCTTATGGACGTCTGATCGTCGGGCATGCCATGGATTACAAGATGCCCCAGCACGTTGCTACACTTGCCTACAAGATGAAAACAACTTTGACTCTATCCTCGCCCACTGCGTTTACGGAAGAGAAGTATGGCATTCTTGCTTCCAAGCGCCGAGTATCAACACTCAAGGCCCATCCACAGATACAACATTCTTAGACTGGTGCATTGGTGCTATAGTCCACACAATAAAACTGGTGCCTATTCACTTTGGCTCGTAGGTGTATATGCATTCATTGTCTAAATGCATATTTAAAAAAGTTAACAAAATCAAGAAAAAACCCCGCGTGTAAATCCGGGCATTGTATGTGCATGCACCAAGTTTCGATGAAAAAGGACATTTTTGATGGCTTGTGTAAAAAAACATTTTTCGATACTTGATTACAGCTATTCACGAGACATTTTTATCTTTTTTATACATGCCACAAAAAAGGTCCTTTTCACCGAATTTTTGTGTGCGAACATAGGATGTTCGGATATACACGAGGTACTTTTTCTTGAATTTTTTTAACATTTTAAAATGTGTTTTATATACATATTTCATAACAGGTGTATCTACACCTAGAAGCCAAAAACGCCGCTCTCATGCTATAGTCCACACAATAAAACAGAGAAACTACTACTGTACTGGTACTACGTCAAATTTGATCAAGCCTCACATTTACCCTGGAAAAGAATCCTGTGGAGAAGGAGCTGTGGTGTAGCTTCTGCAGGAGCAGCAGCGTTGCTTGATGGACCCAGACATCCGAGATCCATCCAGCGAGGCAGCGACGTTCAGTTCGGAGCAAAGAAAACGTTGCATAGATGTGAACCAGCAAGAGTGAGTTCAGTTCAGAACAGCAGTACTACAAGATTCACGGCACGGCAGTACCGGAGCACGATCTAAGTTTTTTTTTTAGGTGAACTAGGGATTTTTATTCATGATGAACCGAAGAAGAAATACAAGTAATGTCCGGTAGGATCCCCAGCCACAAGTGGCGACCTGCAGGGAGCGATGAAGCAGCCTTAGCAATGGCATGAGCTTCAGAATTTGCTTCCCTACATTCATATCTATAACAAACTCTAGCAAAATCTCTCATAGTCTCTTTTATCTCCTCTAAGACAAGGGCATAAGAAGAAAGCACCCGTCCATTAATATCGGAGACGACTTGCAGGCAATCAGACGCGATGATGACGCGTGAGATGTTGAGATCTTTGGCAAGAGCCAGGGCTTCACTGCATGCATGAGCTTCGAGCCCTGCAGCGTCAACCAGGTCGTCAAAAGTGACTGCTGAAGCACCCAAATAATTTCCGTCCTTGTCCCTGCAAATCGCCGCCGCTGCACCTGCTCTGCCATTCCGCGAAACAGCTCCATCTACATTAATCTTTGCCGCTTCCTCTCCAGGAGAAATCCATCCCCTTGATCGCTGTTGAGGCAAACGTATATTAGCTGCAGGTTTCCTAACAGAGACGATGTCGAGGTCTTCCAAGTAGCGGTTTACAAAGCACATTGTGGACATAGGACTCTGAAATTCATCATCATGTATTGCCCTCCTCCTTGCCCACCAGATAGCCCACATAGTGACCAAAACCCTTGCCAGTTCTTGCTGTTTCAAGGAAGCGAAGAGCCAAAAAAGCCACAATCTGGGATCTTCAGTTCGGTTGGCCATCAAATGTTCAAGAGTCTCCTCATCGCCCAAGGCCCACACACATCGCGCCATATGACAATCAAATAGAGAGTGCCGCCAAGTATCCCTCTCTGCACCACATAGTGAGCATGCCGTCGTGTCTGCCATCTTCCTGGCATGTCGTGCAGTTCCTGTAGGCAGGGACATATGAGACAGTCTCCACACAAAAATCCCGACTTTCGAGGGTACCTTAACCTTCCACAACGAAGACCATGCCTTCTTGTCCCGTTCCTGGTTCGAGTGGCTTGCCCTGTGTTCGAGCCAATCCTCTCTCTGGAACTTGATCCCATTGATCATTCTGTATACCGATCGGACTGAGAAGAAGCCCTTTCTGTCATAGTGCCAAGCCCAGAAGTCTGGCTGCACCCTGGAGCTCAAAGGAATATTCAATATCACGTCAGCATCATGCGCAAGAAAGTGGTCATTAATCACTTGCTTGTTCCAGGTCCTGGAAACAGGGTCGATAAGTTCTGAAACTAATTGAGGCGGGTTTGTTGAAATAGGACAAATTGGCTTGAGTTTGTAATCACGCGGCAGCCAATTCTCCTCCCACACACGTGTGTCTGTTCCTGAACCAATCCTCTTAATGAGACCAAGTGCAAGGATGTCCCTCCCCTCGAGCAATGAACGCCACACCTGAGAAGGGTGACGACCCAAGCCTGCATCCAGAATGTTATCGTCTGGGTAGTACCTTGCTTTCAAAACTCGAGCAGTAAGTGTATCAGGTTCTTGAAGCAAGCGCCACACTTGTTTTGATAATAAAGCAAGGTTGAAAAGCTCAACATCCCGGAAGCCCAGACCACCCATGAACTTTGGTTTGCACATAGTTCTCCACGACACCCATGCCGGTTTCCTTTGTCCCTGCTTACTGCCCCACCAAAACTTCCGGAGAAGGCCATTGATATGTTCACATAAGCCACGGGGAAGCTTAAAACATGACATAGAGTAAGTCGGAATAGATTGGGCAACTGACTTGATCAAAACCTCCTTCCCTCCTGCCGACAAACACTTCTCCATCCAGCCCTGAATGTGCTTCCAGATCCTATCCTTCAAGTACCGAAAGCAGCCCTCTTTGGCCTTCCCAACATCAGTTGGAAGGCCTAGGTATTTTTCAGCCAAAGCCTCATTCTGAACATCAAGCATGTTCTTTATCTCAGTGCGCTGTGTAGCTGGAACCATTTTGCTGAAATAAATAGCAGACTTTTCGGTATTAATGCGCTGGCCAGATGCCTCGCAATATAGCTTCAAAAGATCACGGACCTTTTCTGTACTCGCACTTGTAGCTTCAAAAAACAAAAGGCTGTCATCGGCGAACAACAAATGATTGATTGCTGGAGCCGTCGGCGCAACAGTCAGTCCCTGTACTCCAACATTTTCTGACTTTAGCAGACAAGAAAGTCCTTCCGCTGCCAAAGAAACAAGTAGGGAGAGCTAGGATCCCCTTGACTTAGTCCCCTCAAGGGCCTGAAATCATCCATAATGCCACCATTAAATAGAACCGAAAAAGAAACAGACGTAACGCACCTCATGACGGTCTCTGTGAACCGAGGGCTTATCCCTAGCTTAAGCATAACTGCCTTAAAAAAAGGCCACTCTAGGCGGTCATAGGCCTTCATCATGTCTAATTTTAGGGCACAAAACCAGTTGCTCTTGATTCTTCTTGACTTCATGTAGTGTAAGCATTCATATGCGGTTATAAAATTATCCGTGATAAGACGGCCGGGAACGAAAGCCGATTGCTCTACAGAAATGACCTCTGGGAGAATAACCTTCAACCTGTTAGCTAAGACCTTCGACGTGATTTTGTATATCACGTTGCAAAGGCTTATAAGCCGAAACTGTCCTAGAATTTTTGGACTTGCTATCTTGGGAATAAGAACGATGAACGTGCGATTTATATCCTCCGCTGAATCTTCTCCATTGAGCACCCATATGATCATACCCGTGATCTCATCTCCACACAACTCCCAATGCCTCTGAAAAAAGTGTGCCGAAAACCCATCAGGGCCGGGAGCTTTAGTGAGGAACATTTGAAACAGAGCATCTTTTATTTCTTCCTTTGTATAAGCAGCATTTAGGCGGATATTCATGACAGCATCCACTCGAGATGGTATATGTGAGAGTACCTCCTCCATACCAATAGTTCCCTCCGAGGTGTACAACTGCTCGTAAAAGTTGCTCGCCATACCTGCAAGCTCCTCAGGATCGGTACTAAATGAGCCGTCATCCCTTTGCAACTGCGTGATGGTGTTTTTAGCCCTCCTCGCGCTCGCCTTCTTTTGGAAGTACTGAGTGTTACTATCTCCTTCAGAGAGCCACCGGATTCGTGATCGTTGACGCATCATTATCTCCTCCCTGTATGACACCTCGACAATGCGATCCTGGACCTTTTTCTCTTCTACCCCCGGTCCAACACGCGTCGGTTCAGCTCTCAACTCAGCCAGCTGCTTGCGCAGCTCTCGTAGCTCCTGGCGGACCGAACCGAAAGTTGTGCGTCCCCAACGCTTTAGCGACACCGCGACATGAGACAGTTTTGCAGCAAGCTCACTCACATTGGTGGCTGGCTGGTCCACACGCCATGCTTGCTCAACCATTGCAGAGAACGAGTCCTCCTGTTCCCACATACATTCGTAACGAAAAGGATTCTTTAGGGCCACCCTTAGATTGCTAGATTCCAGCTCATTCAATAGAAGAATAGGGCTATGGTCAGATTTCGCAGCTGTTAGATGTTCAAGCGAGGCAAAAGGAAACCTGGATGACCAACTAGGGGTAGCCAGGGCCCTATCAAGACGAACTCTGCAATAATCCCCACCAACAACTCTTTTCTCAAAAGTCCAGTCTAAACCCTTATAGCCAAGATCCGCCAGCTCGCAAACATCAACTGCTTCTCTAAAACCCGCAATCTGTGCACTGTCTCTCTCATTTGGGCCCAGCTGCTCCTCGGGCCTCAGGATCTCATTGAAATCACCTATGCACACCCCTGGTAAAGTGTTTTCTCCATGAAGAAACTTCATTGTATCCCATGTTTTATACCTCAGACTTCTGTTTGCCGCTCCATAGAAACATGACAGCCGCCAAGGTTCTTTACCCGTCTCTGTCACAACTGAGTCAATGTGATACTGAGAAAAGCTTTTTATATCAAGATTAATAGAATCCTTCCAGTACAAGCAAAGACCTCCACTTCTACCACTACTAGCTACTGCAAAACTACTAGAAAAACCTAGACTACCCGCCAAACCTTCCACCATGTACTTCGCAAGTTGAGTTTCAACAATACAAAGCAGCGTCGGCGCACATGCCTCCACTAGATCGCGGGAGCTCTCGAATCGTCGTGGGGTCGCCAATCCCGCGGCAGTTCCAGCATAGAGTCCTCATTGAGCTCGGCGGCTCTCCTCTAGGGAGGCCGCCAGAACAGAAGTGTCCATGTCTTCCACCGCATTCTCTCCATCCTGCCTTCTCCTTTTCACGATAGGATCCTTTTCCGGGGTAGATGCCATCACCCCACTTGTGCTCCCAGCCCCATTCTCCAACAGTAAAACTGTATCAGCCACCTTGCCCGCCAAGTTTGGTAAGTCCTGCCCGCGGACGTTAACGGTTCCATCAGCTGAGACCAACCTCTTACACGCAGACTTGTGATTTTCCGAGGGGTTCTGGCTGTACTCAGCTTCTTCTGCATAAATAGCATCAACAGGGGCTCCCCTCCCTGCAGCCGCTCCTCCTCCTCTGCCTTGACGGCCCCCTCTAGCTCCTCTTCCTCCTGTACTGCCTCCTAAACCTCCTCCCCCTCTACCTGCTCTCCCCTCCATGCCAAGCCTCATTCCTTCATTGCTCCACACCAGCCAATCCCCCATTCACATGACTCAATCTCGTGAATACCGTCGCCACACTCCTCCACCGTATGCCCAATCAGACAACAAAAATAATAGAACACTGGCAGCTTGTCATAAAACACGGGGTACCTTTTGCTCTTTTTGATTGTGATTGGCACGAAACGTGCCAAAGGCTTATTGATATCCACATAGACTCTGACCCTTAAAGTGCTTGCCGGATTGATCTTGCCCTCGTTCACAACCACAGTAAACGGTGGTTCCCCCACCTTAGCTGCCACCTTCTCTGCAAGTTCCTTCTTCGCCATTAGCCCATCCGGCAAGCCCTGCACCCTTGCCCATAATGGGATCTTGTTTAACTTGTACTCATTCACATTGCTGAAACCATCGTACTCATGTATGATAATTGGCGCAACGTTGCGAGAAAGCCACGGGCCTCCTTCCATGATTCTCTTCCAATCGCCAAGACAATGACACTGCACCAGGAAAAGGTTCGGGCCCTTAATGTTGAAAGTTACTCCTTGTGCCGACGACCACGCGTTCCTCATCTGCTTCAGAAGCGCAGCGTGGCTGAACGGCTTGGTTGTGTAAACCCTAAAGAGCCCAAGCCAGTGGACTCCTTTGATCAGTTCCTCAACCTCTCCGGACAGGTCCAAATCATCTCCTTCTTCCCCATGGAGCTGCAACCCCGCAAACTGATCTTCCAGATCCGCCTCCGGGCCATACGACTCCCAGGCTTCCTCCTCCCCGAGATTCTCCTCCTCCTCTCCCAAAGCACTAGCAGCCCTCCTGTGATCCGCCTCCCTCCTCACGTCCTGCGATCCCCCTGGTCGTCCATCTGTAACTCCTACTCCCGCTACTCCCGTCTGGACTGCTTCCCCCTTCCCTAACTCCCTCCTATCTCTCGATGCGTCTGGTAGGCTCGCCATGCAGATGGATCTTCGATGGTGGAACAAGATTACGATCTCGGACACCGGATAGAACCCGCCGCCGTGATAGATTTACGTGGACTCCGAGCGTCGCCGCCGGGGGAAAAGTGGTACTATTTGCATGGTTCCGGAGCACGATCTAAGTAGAGAGGAGCACGTCGCGTACGTGCGGCTTAAGCCAAGTGTCGACCCGGCCGTTGAAGAAACGCCACCCCAGGCCCCAACATCTGTTCGCGGGTGGATCGGAGCGGGCGGCAGGCCCACGGCATCGACGCCCGACCGGATGTCCGCGTGATCGCGTGCGGTGATTATGAGCACCCACCCCACGTACGCTCGCGGCGGCCGATGCCCCGTCGTCCTCGTGGCCCGAACCACCGTGTGCCACTCGCCGTGCAGGAGGGCTCGGTCCATGGATGCGTGCGTGGAGCCGGGCACGTGCGCGCCAGCCGGCAGCTTGGATCGGCGCGCCGGTCAGCAACTGCGTACGGGCGCACTCGAGCGCGTAGTCAACCGCGCCGGCCATTAGAGCATCTTCAGCCGCGGCCCAACAGGCACTCCCAGGCGCCTTTTAACGCCCCGGCGCCGAAAAATCCCCCCACTTGCGTCCCCAAGACATCGAAATCCGCCGGCTCGGTTCGTTTTTGGACCCGACGATCGCAGGCCGAGCCCAGCGCACTGGGGGCGCTCGGGGGCTCCGGCGCAAGGGGAAAACACGCCTGGGCCACACTGTCAGGCAAAAAGTTAAGTCAATCGTCCAGATTCGCCTCCCACCCCCGCGCGCTCGGCCACCATCCTGCCGATCCCGGCGCTGCCCACCGCCCTGCACCGCTAGATAGACCATTCCCCGCCGGAAAAGAGAGAAGGTTTCGCCGCGGCAGCCTCTCCACCACCGTCCGGGCGAGTTTTCCGGCGCTCTGGCCGCCCAGAGCGGTATACCGGCGGGTGTGCGCCCACCACGCCCGTCAGGTGTTCGGCGATTTGTCTACTCGGCGATGGACTCGGACGACGAGGAGGCGCTCGCCGTGCTGCTGGAGGAGGAAGCCGATGCCGACATCCAGGAAGAGGAACATCTCATGGTCCTCACCGCCCTCGCCGGCCTGCTCGCGAGCAATGAAAAGCCGCGATGAGGTGGCTTGGCGCCGGGGCGGCTGAAAGCAAAGAACCGACATCGTCTGGAAGGCTATTGCATGCTCCACTCCGACTACTTCGCCGACGCTCCACTGCATGGCGACAAAGTATTTCGGCACCGTTATCGGATGAGCCGAAAGCTTTTCCTCAGGATTGTGAATTCCATCCGGGAGTTCGACAGCTACTTCAAGTGTAAGAAGGATTGCACCGGCAAACTTGGATTCACCTCAATCCAGAAGTGCACGACAGCTATGAGGATGCTTGCAGACGGAGCTCCCGGTGATTCACTCGACGACTATGGGCGCATGGCCGAGTCCACGACCATTGAGTGTTTCTACAAGTTCTGCAGGGCAGTGGTGGCAGTGTTTGGACTGCAATACTTGCGAACACCCAATGCGGAAGACATTGCTCGGATCCTAGCACAGAATGCAGCAAGAGGATTTCCTGGGATGCTTGAAAGCATCGACTGCATGCATTGAAAATGGAAGAACTGCCCATTTGCTTGGCAGGGGATGTACAAAGGCGCCAAAGGCGGTTGCAGTGTGGTACTTGAGGCGGTGGCCACACAGGACCTCTGGATTTGTCACTCCTTCTTTGGTATGCCAGGAACTCACAATGACATCAACGTGCTGCAGTGCTCCCTTGTCTTTGCCAAGCTTGTTGAAGGTCATTCTCCTCCGGTGAACTTCGAGGTCAATGGGCGGCACTACAACAAGGGGTACTACCTAGCTGATGGCATCTATCCGAGATGGTCTACATTTGTGAAGACTATCTCAAACACTGTTCCAGGAGGCAAGAAGTCCCACTTTGCGAAGGTTCAGGAGGCTTGCAGGAAGGATGTCGAGCGGGCATTTGGTGCGTTCCAATATCGATTTGCTATTGTCCGGTACCCTGCTCAGACCTGGTCGAAAGATCATATGTGGGAGATCATGACTTGTTGTGTCATCTTGCACAACATGATCATTGAGAGCGAGTAGGAAGAGCCAGTGTTTGACACTGAACCATACTACAGGAAGGGTCCTCTTGCCCAAGTTGATCACCAGCTACCGACAACCTGGACTGCCTACCTCAATATGCATCAGGAGATCCGAGACGCACAGGTGCATCAACAACTGCAGCAGGATGGTGGAGCACCTATGGAGGCTCAAGGGCAACGCCTAGCTCGTCGTGTGATGAAATATGAATTTTTATTTGTTGAACTATATAATTTGTATTGAACTATTTGTTATTGAACTATTTGATTTCTATTGATTTTCTGTGATGAACTATGTGATAAAAAATACTTCTGTTGAATTCACGCTGAACCACGGTGAATATGGGCCGCTTCGCGTTGATATCGGGCCATTTTTCATCGAAAGTGGCCGAAAAGCGGGCACATTTACGCCAAAAATGGGCCGATATCCGCGCCTGGGGGCGATGGCAGGGTGCCCAACCGCCCCAGAGCCGATTATACTGCTGGCTCGCCCCAGGCGGCGATTTTTGTGCCTCATGAGGGGCCAATGGCTAGAGATGCTCTTAGCCCATTATGCCATTAGTATGTTTTCCCGCGTGCAAGCGGTTGCGCGACGACGTGGGCTTTGATCGGCCGGTCGCCGTATTTAAGGCGCTCCTGACGACGTTGGCACCTAGCAGCCTGCCGTGACACGCACTGACGATGACTTACGGGCCGACAGAGGTCGATCCTTCACCGTGCGAGCGGAGCCAACGGTTGGCGTATGTATCCGAGCACGGCGAGCGGGTCGGGCGCTGGGTGGATCGCTGCGTCTCGGTAGCGTGGGCCGGCTAATCCGTTGATGAGTGCTTTGCAACACGAGGCATGTTGCGTTTAGAGGTTTGTAACAACTAACACTAGTAGAATGCCAATACGTTGCTACGGGCTATAATGTATATAAATCAATTAAATAAATAATTATGATTGTCTTCAAGGTTGAAGCTCATTTCTTCCTCATATGCTCGGGCGTGTTTGACCATCAAACGAACGCCCCGTGGGCTCCCCAAAATTCAAACCCTCTGGACAGTCTAGGATCCCCAAATGTAGACCATGTGGGGGAGAAATGTTGTTGTCCGGACTGTCTGTCATGTTATTTTCAACAGAATAACCTAAACCCACGACGCACCCTTCCCTTTTCATGTCGAATCCTCCCCTTTTTTCAGTTTCCTTTGTAGCACGACATTTCTTGCTGGAGCCATCTCCTTTAAAGTAGGATGACGCCTACCTCACTTTCACCATGACACCCTCTCTCCTTCACTCATACTTCCCCACGAACCGTCAAGGAGGAGTCCTTACGCCAACTACCTCGCTCTCCGGACTGATCCCTTCCCATCGTCTCATGCCGATTTGCCAATGCCATCAAGGGGAAGGAGGTGTGTGCCTCACATGATGCCCCCCGAGCCGAGAAGACAGATCCGATGTCTTCCGAGTCATTGCCATATTGTAACATACAGTTGAATGTCTTGCATTACCATGAAACAAAAATATGATGATGTCCATTTTCTAGCATGCAACTATTACCTCACCGTGTCCATTATTAACTCTTGAAGCAACCAACCAATGCATTTACCCTTCTATCCTAACAATAAAATTGTACTGACTTGATGAAAAAATACATGAACCGGTCGCTCATGCAATTCACTACAAAGTCATCTCTAATGAATGCAATTTCCCACATTTTCTAAAGTAAAGAAATTATTCCGCTCAAACATCCTTAACTGAATAGACCAACACCAACCCCTATCCATATCCACATCTTTTTTATTTTTGAAACGGGGCAAAAGACTTGCCATTTTCATTGATTAAGAAGAAGAGAATTGCCTGATTAATTGACGGAAAACCGGGCTAAAACCGATACATCACAACCCACATGACATGGGCACCACCGGCCAACCTGGCCACCTGTTGGGGAATGTAGTAATTTCAAAAAAAATCCTACGCACACGCAAGACCATGGTGATGCATAGCAACGAGAGGGGAGAGTGTTGTCTATGTACCCTCGTAGACCGTAAGCGGAAGCGTTATGGCAACGCGGTTGATGTAGTCGTACGTCTTCACGATCGACCGATCCTAGTACCGAAAGTACGGCACCTCCGCGATCTGCACACGTTTGGCTCGGTGACGTCCCATGAACTCACGATCCAGCAGAGTGTCGAGGGAGAGCTTCGTCAGCACGACGGCGTGATGACGGTGATGATAAAGCTACCGGCGCAGGGCTTCGCCTAAGCACTACGACGATATGACCGAGGTGGATTATGGTGGATGGGGCACCACACACGGCTAAGGGATCAATGATCAACTTGTGTGTCTACGGGGTGCCCCCTGGCCACGTATATAAAGGATGGAGGGAGGAGGAGGCCGGCCCTCATAGGGCGCGCCCAAAGTGTGGAGTCCGACTAGGACTCCCTAGTCCTAGTAGGATTCCACCCCCACATGGAATAGGAAAAGGGGAAGCGAGAAGGAGAAGGAAGGAAGGGGGCGCCCCCTTTCCCTAGTCCAGTTCGGACAGTCCATGGGGAAGTGGCGCGGCCACCCTTGAGGCCTTTCTCTCCTTTCCCGTATGGCCCATTAAGGCCCAATACGAATTCCCGTAACTCTCTGGCACTCCGAAAAATACTCGAATCACTCGGAACATTTCCGATGTCCGAATATAGCCTTCCAATATATCTATCTTTACGGCTCGATCATTTCAAGACTCCTCGTCCTGTCCTTGATCTCACCCGGGACTCCGAACAACCTTCGGTCATCAAATCACATAAACTCATAATACAAATCGTCACCGAACATTAAGCATGCGGACCCTACGGGTTCGAGAACTATGTAGACATGACCGAGACACGTCTCCGGTCAATAACCAATAGCTGAACCTGGATGCTCATATTGGTTCCTACATATTCTACGAAGATCTTCATCGGTAAAACCGCATAATAACATATGTTGTTCCCTTTGTCATCGGTATGTTACTTGCCCGAGATTCGATCGTCGGTATCACCATACCTAGTTCAATCTCGTTACCGGCAAGTCTCTTTACTCGTTCCGTAATGCATCATCCTGCAACTAACTCATTAGTCACATTGCTTGCAAGGCTTATAGTGATGTGCATTACCGAGAGGGCCCAGAGATACCTCTCCGACAATCGGAGTGACAAATCCTAATCTCGATTTATGCCAACTCAACAAACAACATCGGAGACACCTGTAGAGCACCTTTATAATCACCCAGTTACGTTGTGACGTTTGGTAGCACACAAAGTGTTCCTCCGGTATTCGGGAGTTGCATAATCTCATAGTCATAGGAACATGTATAAGTCATGAAGAAAGCAATAGCAACATACTAAACGATCAAGTGCTAAGCTAACGGAATGGGTCAAGTCAATCACATCATTCTCTAATGATGTGATCCCGTAAATCAAATGACAACTCATGTCTATGGCTAGGAAACTTAACCATCTTTGATTCAACGAGCTAGTCAAGTAGAGGCATACTAGTGACACTCTATTTGTCTATGTATTCACACATGTACTAAGTTTCCGGTTAATACAATTCTAGCATGAATAATAAACATTTATCATGATATAAGGAAATATAAATAACAACTTTATTATTGCCTCTAGGGCATATTTCCTTCAGTCTCCCACTTGTACTAGAGTCAATAATCTAGTTCACATCGCCATGTGATTTAACACCAATAGTTCACATCGTCATTTGATTTAACACTCTATAGTTCACATCGTCATGTGACCAATGCCCAAAGGGTTTACTAGAGTTAATAATCTAGTTCACATCGCCATGTGATTAACACTCAAAGAGTACTAAGGTGTGATCATGTTTTGCTTATGAGAGAGGTTTAGTCAATGGGTCTGCCACATTCAAATCCGTATGTATTTTGCAAATTTCTATGTCTACAATGCTCTGCATGGAGCTACTCTAGCTAAATGCTCCCACTTTCAATATGTATCCAGATCGAGACTCAGAGTCATCTAGATCGGTCTCAAAGCTTGCATCGAGGTAACTCTTTACGACGAACTCTTTATCACTTCCCTAACCGAGAAATATTTCCTTAGTCCTCTAAGGATAATTTTGGCCAATGTCCAGTGAGCTACTCCTAGATCACTATTGTACTCCCTTGCCAAACTCAGGGCAGGGTATACAATAGGTCTGGTCCATAGCATGGCATACTTTATAGAACCTATGGCTGAGGCATAGGGAATGACTTTCATTCTCTCTCTATCTTCTGCTGTGGTCGGGCTTTGAGTCTTACTCAACTTCACACCTTGCAACACAGGCAAGAACTCCTTCTTTGACTGTTCCATTTTGAACTTACTTCAAAAACTTGTCAAGGTATGTACTCATTGAAAAACTTATCAAGCATCTTGACATATCTCTATAGATCTTTGATGCTAAATATGTAAGCAGCTTCACCGAGGTCTCTCTTTGAAAAACTCCTTTCAAACACTCCTTTATGCTTTCCAGAAAATTCTACATCATTTCCGATCAACAATATGTCATTCACATATACTTATCAGAAAGGCCGTAGTGCTCCCACTCACTTTCTTGTAAATACAGGCTTCCCCGCAAGTCTGTATAAAACTATATGCTTTGATCACACTATCAAAGCGTACATTCCAACTCCGAGATGCTTGCACCAGTCCATAAATGGATCACAGGAGCTTTGCACACTTTGTTAGCAACTTTAGGATCGACAAAACCTTCTGGTTGCATCATATACAACTCTTCTTTAAGAAATCCATTTAAGGAATGCAGGTTTGACATCCATTTGCCAAATTTCATAAAATGTGGCAATTCCTAACATGATTCGGACCGACTTTTAAGCACCGATACAAGTGAGAAAATCTCATTGTAGTCAACACCTTGAACTTGTCAAAAACCTTTATCGACAAGTCTAGCTTTGTAGATAGTAACACTACTATCAGCGTCCGTCTTCCTCTTGAAGATCCATTTATTTTCTATGGCTTGCCGATCATCGGGCAAGTCAACCAAAGTCCACACTTTGTTCTCATACATGGATCCATCTCAGATTTCATGGCCTCAAGCCATTTCGCGGAATCTGGGCTCATCATCGCTTCCTCATAGTTCGTAGGTTCGTCATGGTCAAGTAACATGACCTCCAGAACAGGATTACCGTACCACTCTGGTGCAGACCGTACTTTGGTTTACCTACGAGGTTCGGTAGTAACTTGATCTGAAGGTTCATGATCATCATCATTAATCTTCCTCACTAATTGGTGTAGGCATCACTGGAACTGATTTCTGTGATGAACTATTTTCCAATTCGGGAGAAGGTACAATTACCTCATCAAGTTCTACTTTCCTCCCACTCACTTTTTTCGAGAGAAACTCCTTCTCTAGAAAGGATCCATTCTTAGCAACAAAGATCTTGCCTTCGGATCTGTGATAGAAGGTGTACCCAACATTTTATTTTGGGTATCCTATGAAGACGCACTTCTCCGATTTGGGTTTGAGCTTATCAGGTTGAAACTTTTTCACATAAGCATTGCAACCTCAAACTTTAAGAAATGACAACTTAGGTTTCTTGCCAAACCATAGTTCATACGGTGTCGTCTCAACGGATTTAGACGGTGCCCTATTTAACGTGAATGTAGCTGTCTCTAATGCATAACCCCAAAATGATAATGGTAAATCGGTAAGAGACATCATAGATTGCTCTATATCCAATAAAGTACGGTTATGACGTTCGGACACACCATTATGCTGTGGTGTTCCAGGTGGCATGAGTTCGTGAAACTATTCCACATTGTTTTAATTGAAGGCCAAACTCGTAACTCAAATATTTGCCTCTGCAATCAGATCATAGAAACTTTATTTTCTTGTTACGATGATTCTCTACTTCACTCTGAAAATCTTTGAACTTTTCAAGTGTTTCAGACTTGTGTTTCATCAAGTAGATATACACATATCTGCTCAAATCATCTATGAAGGTCAGAAAACAATGATACCTGCCGTGAGCCTCAACACTCATTGGACCGCATACATCTGTATGTATTATTTCCAATAAGTTAGTGGTTCGCTCCCTTGTTCCGGAGAATGGAGTCTTAGTCATCTTGCCCATGAGGCATGGTTCGCGAGCATCAAGTGATTCATAATCAAGTGATTCCAAAAGCCCATCAGCATGGAGTTTCTTCATGCGCTTTACACCAATATGACCTAAACGGGAGTGCCACAAATATGTTGCACTATCATTATCAACTTTGCATCTTTTGGCATCAATATTATGAATATGTGTATCAACACGATCGAGATTCAATAAACCATTTATTTTGAGTGTATGACCATAGAAGGTTTTATTCACGTAAACAGAACAACAATTATTCTTTGACTTAAATGAATAACCGTATTGCAATAAACATGATCTAATCATATTCATGCTCAACGCAAACACCAAATAACATTTATTTTAGGTTCAACACTAATCCCGAAGGTAAAGGGAGTGTGCGATGGTGATCTTATCATCCTTGGAATCATTTCCAACACACATCGTCACCTCGCCCTTAACTAGTCTCTGTTTATTTTGCAACTCTTGTTTTGAGTTACTACTCTTAGCAATTGAACTAGTATCAAATACCGAGGGGTTGCTATAAACACTAGTAAAGTACACATCAATAACATGTATATCAAATATACCTTTGTTCACTTTGCCATCCTTCTTATCCGCCAAGAATCTAGGGGCAGTTCCACTTCCAGTGACCATTTCCTTTGCAGTAGAAGCACTCAGTTTTAGGCTTGAGTCTAGCTTTGGGTTTCTTCACGGGAGTGACAACTTGTTTGCCATTCTTTCTTGTAGTTACCTTTCTATTCCTTTGCCCTTTTCTTGAAACTAGTGGTCTTGTAAACCATCAACATTTGATGCTCTTTCCTGATTTCTACCTTCGCCGATTTCAGCATCGCGAAGAGCTCGGGAATTACTTTCGTCATCCCTTGCATATTATAGTTCATCACGAAGTTCTAGTAACTTGGTGATAGTGATGTCAATTACTATCTTATCTGAAAGATTAACTCGCACTTTATTCAAGCAATTGTAGTGCCCAGACAATCTGAGCACATGCTCACTGGTTGAGCTATTCTCCTCCATCTTGTAGGCAAAGTACTGTCAGAGATCTCATACCTCTCGACACGGGCATGAGTATGAAATACCAATTTCAACTCTTGGAACATTTTATATGCTCCGTGGCGTTCAAAACATTTTTGAAGTCCCGGTTCTAAGCTGTAAAGCATGGTGCACTTAAAATATCAAGTAGTCATCATACCGAGCTTTGTCAAACGTTCATAACGTCTGCATATGCTCCTACAATAGGTCTGTCACCTAGCGGTGCATCAAGGACATAATTCTTTTGTGCAGCAATGAGGATGATCCTCCGATCACGGACCAAGTCCTCATCATTGCTACTATCATCTTTCAACATAGTTTTTCTCTAGGAACATATCAAAATAAACGGGGAGCTACATCACGAGCTATTGATCTACAACATAGTTATGCAAATACTATCAGGACTAAGTTCACGATAAATTAAATTTCAATTAATCATATTACTTAAGAACTCCCACTTAGATAGACATCCCTCTAATCATCTAAGTGATCACGTGATCGATACCAACTAAACCATGTCCGATCATCACGTGAGATGGAGTAGTTTTCAATGGTGAACATCACTATGTTGATCATATCTACTATATGATTCATGCTTGACCTTTCGGTCTCAGTGTTCCGAGGCCATATCTGCATATGCTAGGCTCGTCAAGTTTAACCCGAGTATTCTGCGTGCAAAACTGGCTTGCACCCGTTGTATGTGAACGTAGAGCTTATCACACCCGATCATCACGTGGTGTCTTGGCACGACGAACTGTCGCAACGGTGCATACTCAGGGAGAACGCTTATACCTTGAAATTTAGTTAGAGATCATCTTATAATGCTACCGCCATACTAAGCAAAATAAGATGCATAAAAAAGATAAACATCACATGCAATCAATATAAGTGATATGATATGGCTATCATCATGTTGTGCTTTTGATCTCCATCTCCAAAGCACCGTCATGATCACCATTGTCACCGGCTTGACACCCTGATCTCTATCGAAGCATCGTTGTCGTCTCACCAACTATTGCTTCTACGACTATCGCTACCGCTTAGTGATAAATTAAAGCAATTACATGGCGATTGCATTTCATTCAATAAAGCGACAACCATATGGCTCCTGCCAGTTGCCGATAACTCCGTTACAAAACATGATCATCTCATACAATAAAATTTAGCATCATGCCTTGACCATATCACATCACAACATGCCCTGCAAAAACAAGTTAGACGTCCTCTACTTTGTTGTTGCAAGTTTTACGTGGCTGCTATGGGCTGAGCAAGAACCGTTCTTACCTACGCATCAAAACCACAACGATTTTTCGTCAAGTATGTGTTGTTTTAACCTTCAACAAGGATCGGGCGTAGTCACACTCGATTCAACTAAAGTTGGAGAAACTGACACCCGCCAGCCACCTGTGTGCGAAGCACGTCGGTAGAACCAGTCTCGCATAAGCGTACGCGTAATGTCGGTCCGAGCAGCTTCATCCAACAATACCGCCGAATCAAAGTATGACATGCTGGTAAGCAGTATGACTATTATCGCCCACAACTCACTTGTGTTCTACTCGTGCATATAACATCTACGCATAAACCTGGCTCGGATGCCACTGTTGGGGAACGTAGTAATTTCAAAAAATTCCTACGCACACGCAAGATCATGGTGATGCATAGCAACGAGAGGGGAGAGTGTTGTCTACGTACCCTCGTAGACAGTAAGCGGAAGCATTATGACAACGCGGTTGATGTAGTCGTACGTCTTCACGATCGACCGATCCTAGTACCGAAAGTACGACACCTACGCGATCTGCACACGTTCGGCTCGGTGACGTCCCACAAACTCACAATCCAACAGAGTGTCGAGGGAGAGCTTCGTCAGCACAACGACGTGATGACGGTGAGGATGAAGCTACCGGCGCAGGGCTTCGCCTAAGCACTACGACGATATGACCGAGGTGGATTATGGTGGAGGGGGACACCGCACATGGCTAAGGGATCAATGATCAACTTGTGTGTCTATGGGGTGCCCCCTGGCCACGTATATAAAGGATGGAGGGAGGAGGAGGCCGGCCCTCATAGGGCGCGCCCAATGTGTGGAGTCCTACTAGGACTCCCTAGTCCTAGTAGGATTCCACCACCGACATGGAATAGGAAAAGGGGAAGGGAAAAGGAGAAGGAAAGAAGGGGGCGCCTCCTTTCCCTAGTCCAATTCGGACCAGTCCATGGGGAAGGGGCGCGGCCCCCTTGAGGCCTTTCTCTCCTTTCCCGTATGGCCCCCAATACGAATTCCCGTAACTCTCCGGCACTCCGAAAAATACCTTAATCACTCGGAACCTTTCCGATGTCCGAATATAGCCTTCCAATATATCGATCTTTACGGCTCGATCATTTCGAGACTCCTCGTCATGTCCTTGATCTCATCCGGGACTCCGAACAACCTTCGGTCATCAAATCACATAAACTCATAATGCAAATCGTCACCGAACGTTAAGCATGCGGACCCTACGGGTTCTAGAACTATGTAGACATGACCGAGACACGTCTCCGGTCAATAACCAATAGCGGAACCTGGATGCTCATATTGACTCCTACATATTCTACGAAGATCTTCATCGGTCAAACCGCATAACAACATACGTTGTTCCCTTTGTCATCGGTATGTTACTTGCCCGAGATTCGATCGTCGGTATCACCATACCTAGTTCAATCTCGTTACCGGCAAGTCTCTTTACTCATTCCGTAATGCATCATCCCGCAACTAACTCATTGGTCACATTGCTTGCAAGGCTTATAGTGATGTGCATTACCGAGAGGGCCCAGAGATACCTCTCCGACAATCGGAGTGACAAATCCTAATCTCGATTTATGCCAACTCAACAAACACCATCGGAGACACCTGTAGAGCACCTTTATAATCACCCAGTTACGTTGTGACGTTTGGTAGCACACAAAGTGTTCCTCCGGTATTCGGGAGTTGCATAATCTCATAGTCATAGGAACATGTATAAGTCATGAAGAAAGCAATATCAACATACTAAACGATCAAGTGCTAAGCTAACGGAATGGGTCAAGTCAATCACATCATTTTCTAATGATGTGATCCCGTTAATCAAATGACAACTCATGTCTATGGCTAATAATAACCATTTATCATGATATAAGGAAATATAAATAACAACTTTATTATTGCCTCTAGGGCATATTTACTTCACCACCGACATGGAACAAGACACGACGGCACATGCCAACGGTTGGCCACACGCGCAAGCAACCGACTTTGACGACGAGCAACACAAGGGAAATATGCAGGACTTGCGCCGATCATGCCCACCGAAAACGGCCACCGAATGTCTGTTATCGTCACCAGTGAACACGCTCCGACGCAGCTCCGACTTCAAAGCAACCCAGCTACCACAGAAGAGCACCTCGGACACGCCGGGAAGAACCGACTACCGAAGACCACGCCACGACCCAAGCTCCTCTCAACGCCATCATCGTTGCCAAACAGAAACCAGCGCCCCGCCTCAGCCTCAGCAAACCACGCGACGAAGATGCCGCCATCGACGACGAAGATGCCATCATCCTCCAGACTCTCAGTCGTAGCCGGCTCCGAGACGATGCTCCCAAGGAGGAGAAAGACGCGAAGACGCCTCCATCGCCCGATCCAGCGGATCTGAGGTTTCCCTCCGGAGCCCAAGCCGTGGGGAGAAGGTTGAGCACCTCCACGACGATGCTTCCAAGAAAGACCGTGGGACCCGCGGGCGCCGCTGTCGCCGGCTCCGGTGAAGACCGGAGCAAGGATTTCTCCCGGAGATGTGCCGCCCACGAACCACCACCCCTGCCGAGGCCGACTCCAATCTAGCCACGGGACCCCTCGATCCGCCGCGTCCAGAAGCGCTCCGCCCCCTGGCCAAAGGCGCCACCACCGAACCCGGGGCCGCCGCCCCAGCAACCACTGCCCACCACCGCTGACGACATCACCACCAAAGGAGCCTGACCAGGCCCATCGGTCCGGAGCCCACATCACCAGATCCAGAGGCAAGGGAGGGCCTGACCAGATCGGAGACCTTGCTCCGGTCCTCGCTGCGAAATGGCCGGCAGACAGAGAAGCCATCGGGAAGTCGCAGCCTCACGCGACGCACAGTCCTCCGCCGTCAGATGTGGCCGGAGTCACATCGAAGGATGGGGAGGGGGGCGCCGCGGTCGCTGGGCCCCAACCACACTGCAAGGCATGGCCACGCTGACGCCGTGCAGCAGCCACGCGCCGCACCGCCAGCTCGAGCCACCGCCAGGGGAAGCCGCCGTCGCAGGGGCTCCAGATCCGCCACCACCTCCTGCCGCCGTCGGACAAGAGGAAGAGGATCGGGAAGACCCCGCCGCCGCCGTCCGCCGCCTGGGCTTAGCCCGGCGGCCTCCTCCGGCGACGGCGAGGGGAGGGAGGGGGGCGAGGGGGCGGCCCGGCGGCGCGGACGAGGGCTCCGCCTGAGTCACCAGAGAGGCGACGTCGGGGGACAAGTGGTAAGATGTTTTTTGCTATTCCGGCTTCATATCCACATCTGTTGCATAGTATAAGTGAGAGGGTCTAACTGAACTGTCAGCTCTCACCGGCTTGTTATTCACAATCTTTACAAAATCCAATATATATATTTATTGAAATATGATGCCCAAGAACAATCATGGATCAGATGGTTATGGTTGTATCTGATGCCGAAAATACTAACGCCCCTGTCCAAACAAAAAGAGTTTCCTTATTCAATAATTTTGTGGAGCAAGTATAATCCAAATAGAAATACGTACCACTAAAACTGATGAATAGTGAGCATGAACTGGAGGTCGGATGAGCCGGAGTTTTCTTGGAGCTAGAGTACCACCATCAAACCATATCATAACCGTATTATGTCATCCAATGATCCAGCACACTGGTTGAATCCATCCTGATTGATGTTATTGCTGCTGGATCGATGTCATCCTTGCCTAAAGAGCTGCATCTCAACCGAAAGTTTTCTCGTTGAATCCATGCCTTCCTGCCTATAGAGTCGCATCATGATCTGAAGTTCTAGCTTAATGCCCCCCTAAAGTCATATTTTCCTTTCCAGAAAATTAACCTAATAACCCTACATCTAAACGCAAAGTGTTCCTCGTTTTGCATTAGATATAACTGGAACCATCACACGTAGGTGTAATTGGAACGAATAAACAAACCGTTGTATCTTAAGAACGGAGGAATGGCCCTAATTCATGTTTGCAGACCATGTCATCACTTAATTTCCATTATATATATAAAAAACAGATGTTGAAAAATAGTATACCTATACTTCACAATTTGAAACAAATAAATCCAAAAATATAAATGGCAAATGATTCTACATAGCAAACCTCAGGACATGAGTGACCTCACCATGTTACATGAGACCTAACTTTTATTTTTTGCTTATGATAGGCTTAGATTCAGAGCACGGCCAACAATTTGGAATAGTTACAAAGTAGTACTTGCAGTCTTCATCCATGAGCCACAAACTAATGTTCGTTCAAAATGCATGGTTCCTCCTCTGACTTCTGCATCTTCACAAACAGAACAAAATCACATGACATCTCCATGTTACTTGTAGTAAGCAAAATAATAGAAATTGCAAAAAAGAAAAGATTTCTAGAAAATAAATATATATGCAGTGCAGAAGCAGAGGAACCAAGATTGCTGGCATGTGGATCTTTGCTGCTGGCTTTCATGAGGTCGCCTGCATTTCTTCTTCCTCCTACTTTCTTGCTGTACTTGTCCTAAACAAAGGGATGCGTACCCAACCACTCAGTCTAGTACAATAACAATAACTTGGAAATACAGAACTACTACATATATGTCAGGAAGGGGAAAACCACCCAAAGGCAGATGTACACATGTAGCAGGGTTAACTAAATAGGAGCCAAAAAGTATACTGAAATATTATGATTAGGAAGCACTACAGGCTAATTTTTTTAAGCATTTACAGTAATATATCCACCTACTTTCTCACAGATAGTTACTTAATCAAATCAAGGATGGTTAAGAACTTGCAGATTGCCCATTACTAAATTATGCAATGTTATTTATTTTTAACTTATTATTGAATTTGTTGCATTTGAGAAATATCACCGCCAAGTCGAAATCGCACAATGGCACTTAGAGCAGAAAGGTCTAAAATTAAGAAGTACACAATTTGCAGAGATACTCTCGCCATCTTGTGAAATTTATGTGGCCGGTGAGGCAGAGGACGACATCGTAGTGCTGCTAGAGCTCTGTACACTCCTTCGCTACATTGTGCTTGCCCTTCCAGGCGGAGGCTAGCTGCCCTTGTGCATCCACATCAGTCTCCGACCTTGTTACAATAAATATATTAATGCCCATGGCTAGAGAGGGAAATAAAATATATATCTATTGCAAAGAAACGAACTATCACCCCTCCATCCAAAGAAATTTAGCAAACCATAGTCTGGTTCTGTTAAGGAGCCATGTGACTGGAGAGACAAATTTCTGATGAAAGGAAAGATGGCCGTGTGACTCACCTCTCATGGTTGAATTGTGCATCCCTACCTTGATCACCGGCGTTGCCAAATAAAGATACCTTGGGGGGAGAACAGTGTTACACATGCTCCAAAGATACCAAGAGCTCATATTCTTCCAAATCACCTTCTCATTTATCGACCTTGGGGGTCAACGGGTAATCTTGAGAAGCTGAAGTCTACCTTGTGTGTGTACGAGGTAGCTTCCGGGCAAAAAGTGAACATGCACAAATCCTCCATGTTTTTGGGGAAGAGGTGCTCATCGAGGCAAAAGGAGGATCTCAAGAGGGCAATCGGGATTGAGTTGGAAGCTTTAAGTGAGAGATACTTGGGTCTACCAATTGTGGTTGGAAGAGCAAAAGATGGTGTTTTTAAATATGTAATAGAGAGCTCGAAGAAAAAGGTCATCGGATGGAAGGGGCAGGGCTTGTCTAAGAAAGCTAGGGAGGTCTTAGTGAAATCCGGGCTGCAGTCTACCCCTACGTTTACCATGAGTTGTTTCCACCTCACAAAGAAGATGTGTCAGAACTTGTCTTCAATCTCCTCAAAATTCTGGTGGGGTGCGATCAATGGTGAGCGGAAGGTACATTGGGTTGCTTGGGACAAGATGTGTGCTGCAAAGAGAGTGGGACGCATGGGCTTTCGAGATCTTGAAGCTTTCAACCAGGCCCTTTTGGCGAAACAAGCATGGCGTGTGCTGCAGGTTCCATCATCTTTATGTGCAAGGGTGCTAAAGGCTTGCTACTTTAGCGATGGGGGGATCTTGAATGCAAGCTGCCCGACGGTAGGATCTTACACCTTCCGAAGCATCATCCATGGGCGTGACTTGCTGCGAGTCGGCCTTGTATGGAGGATCTCGGGGATGGCAAGAAAGTCAACATTCACCATGATCAATGGATCCCGAGGAAGGGGAGCTTGGCACCACTGGGTGCAGAGTTTGTCCCGGGACTGATAAAAGTAGGCCACCGGCTGGACCGGTCTGGTTCGAGGTGGGATGAACCGAAAGTGGATGCTATGTTCTCTAGTGATGATGCAAGAGATATCAAACAGATCGATGTGGGGGGGGGCCGGGTGTTGAGGATTGCCTTGCTTGGAACTTCACGAAGAATGGACAGTTCACGGTTCAACCAGCCTACCACCTGTGGATGGAGACGAATAAGACTAAAACGGCTAGGGCGGAGACCTCCTCATCTGTTAGTAACCACAAGAGTTGGCTGGCATTATGGGATTCAGCGGCTCCAGGGAAGGCCAAGATTCACATGTGCCGATTGATGAGGAATGAATTGCAGTTGGTCATGAGCTGCGCAGGAGAAGTATCAATGCCGGTGTGTTTTGTGCAGCCTGTGGGCGGGAGGAGACTTTATACCATCGTTTTTGGGGATGCCCACACTCGGTCTTGTTCTGGAAGAGATTGTTCTTGGAAACGAGAATGAGGGTGGTGACCCCACCATGTCAAGCAGATTCCCGGAGTGCTCTAACTCGATGGCTGACGGACTGGTTTGCTGAAGCCCATGATGATGAGCGATCGTTGGTGATTCAACTTGTTTATGCGCTTTGGCTCGCTAGGAATGAAGCCAGGGTTGGGAAGCGGATCGAGGAACCCCATGCAATAGCTAAACGTGTGCTGACTCTAACGGAGGAGTGGAAGCGGACTCATGTGAAAACCTCACCACAGCCGAGGCAACATGATCGGTGCAGATGGGAAGCGCCAGAGGAGGGGTGGGTGAAGGCCAACACCGACGGGGCTCTGTCCATGCATCGGGGGAGAGGTGGTGCTGGAGTCGTTCTACGAGATCATAATGGTGGCTTCGTGGCTGCCGCGTGCCACTCCTATACCCATGTGGTGAGCCCCGAGATGGTAGAAGTTCTTGCATGCAAAAGTGCTATTCGACTAGCCACAATGGGTAGTAACATAGACTAGTAACATGCATGCAAAAGTATCTATGTTACTACCTCTATAGTAGGGAGTAACATGTTGAGAAACGTAGCATGCAATTTCAAAAATTTCCTACGCTCATGCAAGATCTATCTAGCAGATGCATAGCAACGAGAGGGGGAGAGTGTGTCCACCTACCCTCGTAGACCGAAAGCGGAAGCGTTTGTTAATGCAGTTGATGTAGTCGAACTTCTTCTCGTTCTGACCGATCAAGCACCGAACTGTCGGATTCTGGGTTCCGGCAAACCCTTGAGGTTCGAACTCTGGGGTGCGCACGAAGGACTTTCTCCCCTAGCTAGCTCGCTCAACGATCTCAAGGCCTAGCTCGTCGAACCCAAGGAACAAGAGACAAGAGACGCGAGAGTTTATACTGGTTCGGGCCACCGTTGCGGTGTAATACCCTACTCCAGTGTGGTGTGGTGGATTGCCTTGTAGGCTGAGGATGAACAAGTACAAGGTAGGAACAGCCTCCTGAGGAGAGGTGTTCTTGAGCTCGGCGAGCTGATGCGTATGAGGGTGGTATCGATGATCCATCCTTTTCTATGGTGGTGGCTAGTCCTATTTATAGAGGCCCTTGTCCTCTTCCCAAATGTTAGGCGGGAAGGGATCCCACAACGACCAATTTTGAAGGGAGACAACTAGTACAAGCTATCCTGACAAAAGGTGGTCTTCGCCTGCCAAAGGCTCTGGTGGTGATGTAGCTGTGGGCTCCGCGATGACCTCCGTCCTGCCTTCCTGCTGGTCTTGGTCTCGTTGCACCAATATGGAAACCTTTACCTGATGCCTCGGGACTCCTGCCCGCGCTTGCCTCTTTAGCACCAAAGAGGAAACTGGTACACTGCGCCCGCTGGCGCTCGCCTGGCCTTGGTCGTCACGGCTCACGTCACGTGAACCTCGCGAGGTGCCCCCTGCCTTGATATCTCCGCTCCTCGGGAACCAGCCTAGCGAGGCCGCTCCCAGGAAGGTCTTGGCGTCATCCGCCTCACGAGGCTTGGCCCCTCGTGAGGGTCTTGAGCAGTTGCTGATGAAGCTGGGCCGTACCGGGCCGTTGGTGGAGCCACGCCGTGGGCCGCAGGCTGGCAAGTCTGGGTACGCCCGTTCCCAAGACGCCGACAGTAGCCCTCGGGCCCAAGGCATGCTCGGACTTGGCTTCGAGGCGAAGCCAAGGGGCAAGTGCGGAGTGCCGCGGGCCCCAACCGCCTGCGGCCTTGGTCGACGCGTGGTGATTGATAGGTCGTGGGCGTCTCTGCTTCCCCACGCTACCTCGGCAACCGTTTGACTTGACGAGACTCTGCTGCATGCAGAAGAAAACCCTCATTACCTGCGATCGTGGAGGCCGGCGGTTGGCCTCGTTCTGGCTATAAATGAGGAGAGGGGCGGAGCCTCGTCGCTCATCTTCTCCTCCATTCCGCCTGCTTCTTCTTCTTCCTCCTTGCTTCACGGCCTTGCCGCGACACCCATGGCACCGATATGGAGGTTCTCCGCCGCCGAGAAGGGAAAAACCCCCCGCGAAGAGCTAGGGCCGCTCCCGCCGAAGAAGAGGCTGGCCCGCCCTCAAGACGACGGCGACGAGGCCTTGGTATGAGCGGCCTCACCCTGGCTACCCGCTGCCCTTGTACGCCCAGGCGCAAGGCTCCGGAGGAGGAGGCAGCAGCCTGCACCGCTCGCGCCACGGTCCCGGTGGCCAGGTCATGGTGGCGCGTGCCGCTGGCCCACGAACTCACGCCGAGGGCTCCTCGCGCGAGCTCGTGGTGTGGGCGGCGATGCCATCGTGCATGTGGATCCGAATCCCGTAGTTCTTCGCCAAAGTGATGCCGTCGAGGGGGCCGCTAGAGCTGTGGCTGCAGCATGCCGAATGCAGCACCCCGACGATGGGAGCGGAGGTCGAGGTCGTTTCTCCGGGTAAGATCTTCATGACCCATGGATGGGGCGAGGTGGCCCGCGCCTGCCGCACGGAGGGGGCCCTGCCATCCATTTCGAGTATGATGGCACCTCCATGCTGTTCTTCAAGGTCTTCTACGTGGAAGGCTGTCGCCTGGAGTGCTGCCCTGGAAGGGGCCGCCTGGCCGACGCTGAGCCCGCCCTTGGTCCTACCGACAGCCCCTCCAGCAGCAGCGACGGCTCCTGGGAGTCCAGCGGCTCTCCCAAGCCCGACGAGACTCCGGAGACGAGCGATGACAGCTACGTGCCCCCGAGCTCTCGTCGTGCCCGGAGCGCAGCAACGGTGTCCGCTCGTCGTCGTCGCTGATCTGGATGGGGTTGACGTCGGCCTCCCATGGCCCACTGTTGATGATGGCGTCGGCGGCGACACCTGTAGATACAACTTCTGATAGTCTACTTCTTTTGTTCCCTGCGAGGAATTGAGATGAACCCCATGGGGGTGTGTAAAGAATCCGCAGTGCCTTTAGTGTCAATATTATTCTCATTATGAAAATTTATGATTGCGCGTCTTGCTTCGGCTTGGTCCCCCCTTTCCATCCTCGCGGTAGCTTGGCGCTCTACGCTGACAGGTCCCAGTCCCCAGGCAGGCTTCAGCCGTCACTGGTATGCCAGGTTGCGATGCCATGGTCAAGGCCAGGAGGTGAGCGGCCCGAGGTCCGGTAAGAGCACTACAAAAAAAGAAACATCCGTGACATTTTGGGCCGAACGAATTTTTTTTCTGTCATACTTATGACACTTCTATGACGATAATTGTGACAAAACCCGGTATCATCATAGACGTGGTGGGCTCCTACTTCTATGACAAAAAATCATGACAGAAAATGGGCTTTTCGTCCTGGGCGGGCCGGAGACACAGCTGCATGACATTCTTTGGGCCGTCCATGACGGAAAAAACCATGGTAAAAGCGAGGGCGAGGAAAATATCGGGGTGTTCCCGGTTACGGTGGGTGGTCGGGGCCGAGCGATGCGCGTTTCTCTCGTATACGCACGCGCGTGGGTGCGAGACGTTGGGCTCTAACTGAACCCGAGCGAGGCGTTGGGCTCTAACTGAACCCGAGCGATTGCACTGCAGGCTACGCGTTACTGAACCCGAGCGATCGATCGATGGTTGTTAACTGAAGCCGATCGAGCGATTCCTCCGCTACTGCTGCTAACTGAAGCCCATCGATGCTGCCTCTGGATGAACAGTGAGCATTGCTGGGGTTTTTGGCTGAACAGTCCCCGGTGGGGTGGATGAACAGGACCCCGTAGTGTTGCCTCTCGATGAACAGGACCCCGATCGATCGAGCCGGTTGGGGCTGGATGAACAGGACCTCGTGGAGGGCTGGATGAATAGGACCACCCCGCGGAGGCCTGGATGAACAGTAGACGGTGGAGGGCTGGATAAATGGTAGCCCGTGGAGGGGTGGTTGAACAGTAGCCCGTGGAGAGGGCTGGTTGAACAGTAGCCGGTGGAGTAGCGCGTGGTGGAGCCTGGATGAACAGGAGCCCATGGATGAACAGTCGCAGGTGGAGGCTGGGGGAGGTCGACGGTGGATGTACAGTAGCCCGTGGAGGCTGGAGGGGGTCGATGGTGGAAATGAACAATATCGCGTGGAGTCCTGTTTTGCGGTACGCCACACCCCTCCCGATGAACAGGACCCCCTGTGACCGTAGCGCTCCAACACAAGTCTGTTTCCTCCGTTTTGCGGTACGCCACACCCCTCCCGATCAACAGGACCCCCGTTTCGACCGTAGGAGGTCCGTTTCCTCCGTTTTGCGGTACGCCAGACCCCTCCCGATGAACAGGATCCCGTTTCGAACGTGGCCGGTCGAACACAAGGCCGTTTCCTCCGTTCTATGATACGCCAAGCCTCCGGATGAACACGACGACGTATTCCGTTCTGACCCAGCCGGTTGCCTTCCCATGAACACGACGACGACGCTGTTTCTCTGTTTTGACCCAGTCATGTACACGAGCCCTGGCCATACGTACGCGCGAGTAGGCGTTCGAGACCCCGCCCGTATGTACGTACGTGGCCGTATTTACTTTCTTGCACCCTGGCCGCTGTACGTACGTGTACATGCTACGTGCGCGCCTCTACTACGACACGTGCGCGCCTCTACTACGACACGTGCGCGCCTCTACACCGACTAGTATGTACGTACACGTTCGCGACCAGAATGACAACGCTACGTACGCTTCGACCAGGTGGGTCCCGACTATCAGGCATTTCCTTGCGTGCGAAGATGTAGCTGGTGGGTCCCAGCAGTCAGGGGGCGAATCGTTTTTTTGCCCGGACGCACTTCCTTGCGTGCGAAGATGTCGCTGGTAGGTCCTAGCAGTCAGGGGGAAATGTTTTTTTCACGAAATACGGTTGCCCGTCCGGTGGGTCCCTGCTGTCAGGTGGAGGAATCATTATTTTCCGCATAATAAGGAGGCACTTCCTTGCTACGGCCGTGGACCCAGCTGTCAGCCTCTCCACGTACAATCCACATCCGATGGAAGCCGTTCCTTGACCATGTTGACCACGCCGCGCCGAGAGCACCAGGGCGGTGGACGACGGCGAGGCCTAGGAAGGGGACGACGCGGAGCCGGGGAAGACGCGGCAGTGGATGCCCATGCGTAGAGGAGTATGAGGGTTCACTGGTTCAATGCGGTGTGAGGCTGCCGTCGCTGCAGAATAACAGGGGTGTGGGTGAGTAGAGGGATGGCCTGGCCAGCGGTGGGAGTAGTAGGGGCGGTGAGGCCTCCGCAGTATCGCAGCCGGCCACGGGAGGCAGGAGCACGAGGCACGACCGGCGCTGCTTTGGGCGGGTGGAGCAAGAAGACCAGAGGTTAAAGAAGCACTACGGCCGTTGGATGGACATCGTACGGTCACTGGAGCTAGAATCGTTCATATTGACTAAGTTGACAAAGCCCTCCGTCCCCATCAACTTAGTTGGCCCACAAGTTAGCCTCCCACTATTGTGGGTCCCAGCTAGCAGGGGGTATTCATTTTTTGTGCGTAATAAGAAGGCACTTCCTTGCGTGCGAAGATATAGCTGGTGGGTCCGACCTGTCAGCGGTGGGAACGTTTTTCACGAAATACAGAGGCCCTTCTGGTGGGTCCCAGCTCTCAGGTGGAGGAATCATTATTTTGCACGTAATAAGGAGGCATTTTCTTGCGTGCGGCCGTGGACCCAGCTGTCAGCTTCTCCACGCACAGTCTACTTCCGATGTTGTCGTTCATTGACCATGTTGACCACTCCGCGCCGAGCGCATCCAAGGTGGTGGACGACGGCGAGGCCCCGGACAGCAACAAGCCGGAGATGGGAAGACGCGGGAGTAGAGTCCCAGACGGAGAGGTGTACGAGGGTTAACTGGTTCTGGTGCGGTGTGGTTCGGCAGTCGGTGGAGAAGAATAGGAGATGTGGAGGGGTGGAGGGATGGCCTGGCCAACGGTGGAGTAGCGCTTCACAGCGAAGCGTGCTAAGCAGAGCTGCTAGCAGCAGGAGGGGGGAGCAGGTGGTCCTGGTGGCGCTGGAGGAAGAAGACGAGAGATTGAAGATGGATGCCGGTCGTTGGATGTAAATCCAATGGCTAACGATGTCAGAATCATTTGTTGACTAAGTTCACAACGACTTGCATTGGCTTCGACCTATTGGCCCACATTTCAGCCTCCAAAAATGTGGCACGTATTCAACCCATTTTTTCAGAATTTGCAGTCTTTTTTTGCAGGGTAGAATTTACAGTCCATTTGACCTCTTTTTTTGAATTACAGTCCATTAGTTGGGCTGGGTGAACAAATAATGTAGCGTCCATGCGGTCATTTATATTTTTCTAAAAAATTACAGGCCATTTGCACTTTCTCGAAATACACGATTTTGCTGGGCTTATTCTAATTATAATGTTGGGGTGGGCGCAGCAATGTTATCAAAAAATAAACAGGGGCTGAGCATTTTGTTATATATATATATATATATATCTAAATAATAAGTGATTTATTATTACATTGGTCCTTAAATCTTACCAAGCTTTTGTACACAATCACCAGGATTTTCGTTGCCAAAAAATCCAGGATTTTATTGTTAAGAAATTATTTTTATAAGTTAATAAGATGCGGGATATTATTTTCTTACATATGTAAGTATCTGTTAAATATATGATGACAATAACAATAATAGATAATAACATACAAAATAATTTAAATATATATAATATAGTTAGAAGAGAAACATAAGTTGGACCAGGCGTTCCTATTCTTATATAGAAAAATAGAACAGACCTCTGCGTTTTCTTCAAAAAATAAATACATAAATTGGGCTGCCGATGTTTCAGGAAAAATAAAACCTCGGATGGGAGGCCCATAGGCCGGTTGATACATGACGGCCCTCAAGAAAATACAAACAGGCCTATGGACCTCCCATCCGAGGTCGTGGGCTGCGCATGTTAAAAAAGAAAGCCTAGACGGGGCAGCCCAAAACCCAGCTGATACTTGCTGCCCCAGTGATAATAAATGATACCTGCCAGCTCCCCGGCTTCGTTGTGAATTTATCTCCTATAGTAACTACGTTGAAGCACCTAAAAATGTAACTATGTTGACAAACCCATGGGCCCCAACATCAGTATAGCATTAGGAGGAAGTATTTTTTCGATGAGGCGCTTGCTTGCGTACGGCCATAGACCTGGTGGGTCCCGACTGTCCGCCTCTCCACGTACAGCCCTCTCCAGATTCCTCTCGTTTATTCAGCATGTTCACAACGGCAGACAGCGGCGTCGCGGCGAGCGCACAAAGGCGCAGGAGGAGATCCGACCACCTGAGGAAGTGCCTTATTAGTAACGAAACAACTGAACTAGCCTAGTGGCTGAGTGACACTACGCGACAGCTGTTCCGCCCGGGTTCGATTCCACCTGTGCAGAGAAAATATCTCCAAATTTTTTGCCTCTACCTTTATTGACATGTGGGTCCCAATTGTCATCTACGCACATCACGTCCAACACTTGCCAAAACTTCATCCCTTGTTTTCTCTGTTTTTCGCACACTCGACATTGCGTGGGCATCTTGAAAATAGCATATCTTTTTTACTGTGCATCATATGAAGATGTGCTATGCATGAATGTTGATCAGCATGATGTTAACTGGCTGGTAGTTCCAGTTTCGACCATGAATAAAACTTCCAGCATGATGTTAACACTGTTTGAAAAGGCCGTGTTAATATAAATGCTCTGCCTCTGAAAGTTGCAGTTTCTTATCTGAAACTGAACTTGGAGTTTCTTATCTGAAACTGAAACTTGCAGTTTCTTCTCTGAGAATCACATTGTCTGCTTTTATACTCCTATGAAACTACATTTTTTAAGTGCTAAAAATAGATCTCTAGAATTCATAAAATACTTCATATGCTCAATACTGCAAATCGGAAATTCAAAAGACATTCATATCTGAAAGTACTCTCAAAATACACAACACAAAACACAATTCACAACCTGCAAATACTAACAACCCTAAGCTCCTCCTGCCAATTCACAACCTGCCCGACTATTGGTCTGGGGGGGGGGGGCAATCCCTCCTATTCCTCGGCGACAGACAGCCGCCCTGTGAGACGATGTGAACGGCGAGGGAGAGGATGGCGGGGAAGCGTCGTCGGGCCAACTATTTTTCTCCTCTTGCAGTTGGGTTCGGTCGACGAAGACTCCACCGGCTCGCTCTGGCACGACACCCTCACAAACAGCACCCTGTAGATGCTCGATCCTTCAATCTCTGGTGGATGCTCCATTTGGGATCGATACTCCCACCACCGCTCCCTCACGATTGGATTCGGTGAATCTGTTTGCTCCATGGCCCAGAGGAGCAGCTCTATGTACTCCCGCGTGACTCCCTCCGGGAGTATCGCCGCCTTTTCGCTCTGTTGCAGATATTTGGCCATGGATGTCGCCGTCGCCGCTAGTTGGTCCTTGTTGTCAAACCAAGACTGTATCTCCAACATCCTAGCTAGCTTCACAGGGTCGCCGTCTGCGATCCTCATGTATCGGTTGTACTCCTCCATCGATCTACTTCTCCACAGCACCTTCACTCGTCGGCGGTGGTTTTTGAATGGAAGAGGAGAGGAGCAGCGCTGGTTTTGGTTTAGAACGGGAGAGGAGCGACGCTGGTGTTGGATTGGAATAGGAGAGGAGGGGCGGTGGTTTTGAAATGGAAGAGGAGAGGAGCGGCGCTGGATTTAGATTGGAACAGGAGAGGAGCGGCGGTGGTTTAAGAGGAGAAGAGCGGAAGAGCGGCGCTGGTCTTGGAAGTATTTTTTTGTTTTGCGTATTTTGGGTTAAAGTTTGACCATGTACTGTATTTGACAAGCAAAATGTGAATGCATGTCACCAAAAATTGTATCGTTTGGTTCGTATCTGAATGTACTTTCAAATTATATTATTTTTGCAACGTATAACATATATTTTATTTGCGAAAATCATGGTCAATTATGACCCAGAATAAAAGGGAGACTAGTTAATGTGGGGTCGCTTTCTTAATTGAAGGGTAAATTGATTTTGATTTTGATCCAGTCACAGCGCGCCGGCCCTCTCGTCCAATCCTAAATCGCTGCCGCACGCTCCTCTCCCTCTTCTCCATTGCAAAACCACCTCCTCTCCTCTCCATCATCTCCATTCCAAAACCACCGTGTCGCCTCTCCCTCTTCTCCATTGCAAAACCACCTCCTCTCCTCTCCATCATTTTCATTCCAAAACCACCGCCTTGCCTCCCCTCTTCTCTATTGCAAGACCACCGTTTCTCCTCCCATCTTCCAAAGCTAGCACCAAATCAGGCAGATCGCCGGCGGCGACCAGGCAAAGTTAGCCAGGTTGAAGGAGATCCTTACTTGGTTTGACAATGAGTGGGAGATTTCGAGGACGGTAGGGTTTAAGGTAAGCTTCGCACTAACCTAATCTTCCACCTGCTCATGCTTACAATCAGTGTGACAGCTAATGAAAATCATGGTTACAATCAGTCTCCGAGTACTACGCCAATCACCCTTAAATAGCTCTGGACCTTTGGGTCAAAGTTGTGACACTGTGTACAAATAAAGAAAAATAGATTGGTGCTTCTTTCAGAAAAGAGTACTCCCTAGAAAACTGCCAATATAAGCTACTAGTATTTGGTTAGAGGATTTGCTGCCGAGAAAGATCCGTCCACAGAGAGCGCCACACATCGCACTGGTGGTGGTGGATGCCAATGCGTGCATGGAGCATGGTTGGTGTCGGTAATTTTTACTTGGCACACCTCGCACTCTGCATATATGCCGGTTCCATCCGTACATTTGTGCAGTTCCACCAAAATGCAGCTGAATAACCCTGTTTGCACAGATAATGAAAAAGCGTGATTACATTATAGTGGCACTAGTTGATGAAACACGCAAAATAAATAGAAGAAAATATTGCGATAGTATCATAGTATGCCATGCTGCGAGGGCGAGATGGGCCCTGCGACGCCTCATACGGTACGCCACGCCTCATACTGGAAATCGTCCCAAGTCTCCCCGATACACCTTCTGCCAGTGATGAACATCAGTGTACAGCGGTAGTACAAGGAGGGGCCTTGAGACATTCAAATCTCTATTTTTGTGCAGATCAACTAAAATTAAGCACCCCAGTTTGCAGAAACGCTTAAACATTAACAATGGGACTAGTTGATGAAACATACATTAACAAAGAGAAGCACTTTCTTTATCTACATTGGAAATGAAATGATAGAGAGGACACTCGCTCTATTTTAACTGTATTATTACTTCATTTTATCAGTGACACTAGGGTCGAGCAGGTGGCAAACGAGGTGTACCGTGCGTCGCAAGGATGAAGGCCGGGGGTGCTTAGACTGGGATGCTGAAGCTGGCTCTTTCAGTCCCTATCTTCCCCCTGATGTTTCTGTGGTAGCATTTGGGTTGTAATCCAAACTTGGTCGAGCTGGTGCTGCGTCCCCCTACCTGCCTAGCTTATGTGGCGAACTTGTCTCCTGCTAGTACTCAGTCCGTTCTAGTAGTAGTTGCATAACTGCCCGTTTACACTGAGATGTTGTCGGATAATGGTTCTCTATGGTTGGGTTTCTTTAATGAAATCGGAGGGAACCCCCTCTTTCGATATATAAAAAAACAGTGGCACTAGCGGTGCCAAAACATTGCCTCAAATTAATAGTGCCACTAGATTAAGGTGCAAAATAATAACATTACTGCTTTATCATGGCAGTGCCAAAACAGTAGCACAAGAGCAGGATCAACATGCAGGATCTTTGGCAAACGGTCAGACCAAAAAGGAACATACCTCGTGATGGGAACCATATCTGCAGTCAACGCCATCGTAGAAGGGATGACACCAGTCACCAACATGGATGATTCAATTCATGGGACCTTTTGGTGCAGTTCACCTAAAATGAAGCAATGTCCCATGAGCTAGCAGCTTCTTCTTCTTTTTTTAAGAAAAGGGCTCCAGCCCCGGTTCCATTTCCATCAGAAAACGAAACCCACAGAGCTTCTTCTTCATTAGTTGCAATAAAATTGAGCAACATCAAGGTTGGTCGTGAAGCTCCTGGAGAGTAGGCGGACCAGGACAGTTGCATCTCTAACGAAAAGAAGCAACTTATCTTAATGGGAAATTTAGCAGGACATGAAAAAAGTGCCATTGATTCATATTACTGGAGGCATTACATTGAAAACAACATTGGTTTAACGTGTCCTTACTTTTAACAGTGCGACTGCTACATTTTACCAGTGGCATTACATAAGAGCGGCTCGGGGCAACAAACATCAGAAGAGGATATCTGGGTTGGTCCCATTTTTGTTCGGTATATAGCCACCTTATACTGTGTGAGGCTAGCAAATCTAGTGCTGGACTTACTCTGTTGACTTGTCCCCCAGTCCCCACTTTCTTTCCTTTTTCAACCAATAGATCGGGTTTATATTGAGTTTGTACTGCGTTCCCTTTATTTCCCTATTAGACCTAGAGACCAGTTGGATAGCCAGTCTCTGCTACTTTTCGCCCCCATTATTTCCTCTTTCGACCAAGTCCTAGATTCAGGTAACAAATCTTCCCCCACCCCACCCCCTTTCTTCCTTGTTTGAACCAAGTACTACTAGATTCGAGTGCATGAACTAGTTTTACCTCTTAACAGTAAAAAATTAGGTGGTTTTTGAACAGCCGATCGATCCTATCTACACGAGGGGGCCCTGAGAAATAGTAAAAGATACAAATGCAGCGACGTCAGAAGCCCGGGAAGTAGAGCAAGGCCGGTTTCGAAGGAAGTTATACCTGAGGGTCGCCGGGATGTCGCTAGGTGGGCGGCGGGAGGCCGGATCAGCCCACACTACGGCAGCGAGGAAGAAGGGGTGGGAGGCCCTCCCTCGCTAGCGATTCTTGGGAGAGAACGGCAAGGCACGCTAATCGGGACACGCCGGCAGTGGGTAAGAGCCGTCGCCGAGGACGACCGCGTGAACTTTGCACCTTCTCACCTTCCCCGACGGAGAGGATCCAGCTGGATCTGTGACCAGCGGTGAGTAGAGAGAGAGAGTGTGTGGCCACTGCTGTCGTGTTTAGATCGGGAGAGGACGAGACAGTGTGAAGAGAGCAACACTAGTAAGCAAGCGCGGAGGCTCCTGCCTATATAGTGGAGTACTAGTTTTCTTTTGTCTACCGGCCGGAGCCGGCTTGACCTCGGCAATGACTGTCGAGAAGTCTTCATGCACGTGCCCCGGAGGCGCAGTTGTCGTCATTTTGATCTGAAGCACCGGATTATAACATATAACACGAAAAAATGCCACATGACAAGAAGTCATAACCTCACTGCCCAAAGGAGACAAGATGAATCCCGACGGACAAACTAGACGAGGATCAAAGCTCAAATTAAAGATAAACTCGTAGAAAAGGGGTCCGTCGATAGATGTCCTAATTAACATAGCCGGCTTGACCTAGATGGCAGCCGAGTAGTCTTCGTGCATGTGCCCCCAATGACTAGCCCAACTCAGTTGTCCCTGTTTAACCCTCGCAGTGATCCGAAGCACATGACACCTAATTTTGCGAGATGACAAGAAACCTTTTTTTATATTTTTCACCAGAACTACAGCCCTGTACAACACAGCCTGCACGATATGTAGACGATAGCCAATCCAGGCGTGTCTACTGGAGTCTGGTCACATGCATGGACGAACCGATCTTTCGTGTCTTGCAGGGATCGTCCAGGTACCAACGTATGTACTTCTATTAACTCACCCGACTTGCGGGGCCGGGGAGTGTGCCTATGGTCGGTTCTCAATTGCGGTCCCACATGTGTGTGCAAACGCAATATGACCCGCGTTCCATTTGGAGAGCGGCGTGCCAGACCGACCGACCATCTGGGGTGCGACGCGAACGCGATGGGCGTACTGTATACTCCGTACATGTGTACCGCCATTTTCTTGAGGCTTTGCTCCATGGCGCAATCCATGGATACAAAATTAGTATACTGTACTATTTAAAAGTCGAGGGCGGGGCTTTTCCCGCGCGGTAGGCGGGGCAGTTCCGCCTAGTCGGTTCGACAGAGACGCGAGAAGATGAGGGAGTAGGCTGCTGCAAACGTAGGGCTGTGTGATTTGACAGTGAGTTACTGCTGGACAGGTGGGGCCCGGTGATTTGACTTGCCATTATCATTTTAACTTCGGCTCTACGACCGGCTTAAGTCTCCCTATTCCTGACCACCTCCATACAGGTGCCTCTCCCGATGCTCCACCATGTAGAGGCTGGCTCTTGCTTGAGAGCCCACTCCTCCACTTTTTCCTTGCCTCTTTCCCCCACATATGCAAAAATGCCATGTAAAGCGGGCTTATAGCCCACTATTGTACTTGATCCTATAGGTGCTAAGCCTGCCACATAGGCATAGAGTCTGATGTGGCAAGTTAATTAAGAAGAGATAGACTAGTTTGGTGACCCCAGAAAGAAACGGTGATAAGCGCGTGTACCTAGATGAAGCAAACTTAGCAACAAAAAACTAAGCACCTATGCATTGGGAATTTGAGTTGCTAAACCATTTAATGCCCATAGCACCTCATCTAAGCACCATTTCATTGGAAGAGGTCACTCCTTGGCAAATGCAATAAATACTACGAAGAAAGAGATAGAGAGAAGTAAACAAAAAATACTCTTATAGCTAACCTTGTTGTATGAGTGATTAAGTGATGACTATGTATGACATGCCAACATCAGATAGCCTAACGCACCGTGTTAAATCTCCAAGGGCGTGACCGCGCGAGCGAGGCGACGGTCGTGGTAGGCGCGACCATGATACGGGCTGCTGGCAGCCCTTGGATCTGAGATCGAACGGTCGCATGCTAAGTTGCTGAAAATTTGCAGAATAACCCTCCTGGATAGGATATTCACCCATAGGTCTAGAATCACGCCATGCAATCGTTCGATCACAGATCCAAGGGCTCTCGGAAGCCCGTATCATGGGAGAATGGAAAGCTTCATATCACCTGTAATTTTCCCGACGCTTGACATGACATCGAAAGCCATTTAATTGGGCGTCGAGTAGACATGACATCTAATTGGGCCCCCATACTATTGTGCATGAATCCATTTATCCACCAGACAAGCCACTACCCTGCCATTCACACGCGCCCCCACTCGACATTTTTACAATCGATAAACCGCTCCTAGTCGTCTCATCCTTTCACATTACGGCAGTTCCACTAATCCTAACCCTCCTCCCAAATCCATGGCATCCCAAATCTCCATGATCGGCAGTGAGTACAAGGTTAGAACCATCACCGGTGATGAGTTCAACGTCATCTACACCCGTTCTTCCGCAACGGTGAAAGAATGCCTTGCTCGCTTCAAATGCATGTTCGAAAACTCAAATGACGAGTGGTCGCTGGGCTAGATGTTGAGTACACCACAGTCCTGGGAAGCGAGAAGAAACTAAAGGAGGCAGAGAAGAAGAAGCCCACCGTGATCCAGGTTTGCGTGCATGACTTATGCTTGGTCTACCACATATGCCATGCCGACGTTGAGTGCAAGGAATTTAAGAAGTTCCTCAAGGGCGGCCGAGTTAAATTCGTTACTGTAGACTTAGGAATGACAAGGAAATCCTGGGTCGGATAGGCCTCGTTGTAGGCGACCCCTTCGACCTCCAGAAGGAAGGCCTGGTGCCCTCCCTTGATCAGCCTTCAATGCTGACCCTGGCAGGAGCCATGGTTCATCCTTTGTACGGTGAACTGAAGAAACCTCCGCACACGTTTCATCGTGCATGGCGGTGGACTGTACTAGATATAGACCACATCCACTACGCTCCAATGGATGGCTACCTTTGTTTCAATATCTACAAGGGTTGGATGAAGAGCAAGAGCCAAGTGTGCAGTTCAAGCAAAGATGTATCGCCCAAGAGGAAGAGGGACAAGGACGAAGTCGAGGACGTGGATGAGGACTCCGAGTAAGGTGGCAGTGTTGTTGCTCATGGTGGTTCTAATGCAGTGTCTACCGGATTAGTTGCTTAGTTTAATTTCTAGTGTGCTTAGTTTTATTTGAGGGGTGTGTTGTGCTGAGCCCCCAGCAGAACTATGTTATGTTTCTTCTCGTTATATTTCGTACATTTCATCTTTTAGTTGGTATAGTACTACCACTCGTTTCTTGACATTATATACGTACAATATATATGGCCAACATCATATAGCCAGCAGTTTAGTTGTCAAAGAATTTCAGGGTGCTTAGTTTTGCCAAAGAATTCCAGGGTGCTTAGTTTTATTTGAGGGGTGTGTTGTGCTGGACACCATTAACTTATCATTGTGAGAATCGGCTTATTTTGTCATGTAACATGGTCAACGGGTTTGACGTGAAAATAACAATGTCTAATGGCATTTCTGAGCAAACATATAACTTAACGATGGCATTATTTAGAGATCTAATTGCATTTTTGAGCAGGCATCTCACAGATCGATGGCATTTTTTGAGTAGTTGTAACTTCTAATGGCAAAACTGAGTAGTGATACACAACTAGTGGCATAAATAATAAGAACCCAAGAAGTAAATAGGTATGCTAATTTCTTTATTTCTTTATACCTTTGTGTGCGAAACAATATACGCTGCCTCCCCCCGGATTTTCTTTACAGAGGCAACATAGAACTATATGAGTGCCTTGTTAAATTTTGGAATTATTCTGGGTTCGTTTGGCCTTTTTTATACATTAATTGAGTTTCTGGTCATTTAATGTGCATAATTCAAATTTGAACTACAAGCACATGCTCCCGTGCACCAAAGTTGACTGAAAAATTACATGTGTGTCCTCGGGTGAATTTCTAGGTCCCATGCAAGAAATGGGAATGAAATTCAAACATCTGGGCATCGTGGTTCGGCCGATAACATTGAGAAGCTTGGTTTTAAAATTCTTGTAAATCCAAAACACGCCTGAAAATCATGAAACTTGGCATGGTGTCATGTCATGGTACTACCATGCTGTGGTAAAAAAATTTGCAGAATAGGAACAAGTTTTTGTATAAGTTTCTTGCAAACCGGAGCTTCTCTCAAGAAGGCTCGTGGTTCTGAGAGGGAACGTGTCACCTTTGTGTGCATAATTCAAATTTTAAATACAAGCACATGCTCCAGCACCCCTGATCACAAGCGTCGTCGCGACGGGCTGACGCTCGCGGCGGTTGGCGTGGAGGAGGAGAGTGTACCATGGCCGCAGCACCCCTGATCCTTCCTCCACTGGCATGCAGTGGCTCGATGGAGCGCCGACCCGAGGGCCCTGTCGGTCGCAGATCGTCTTTGTTGGCGATGGCGATGAGGCTCCGGATGGTGGCTCTCCATTCATCAAGTTTCTCCGCAGCAGGAGGGAAATCGAGGAGCAGCTGCGCGCGCCAAAGGTTCTGCTGGTGTGGGTGGTGGCGAAAGCTGCATGGACCGTGGGGCGCTCCGACTTCTAACCATGTTTGAAGGAGCTCCGTCACGGCCCAGCGGCTGCGTGCCACTTTCGCCAGCGCTTCGGCGGGTACGCAGGCCCCCTTCGTCTTGTGGATGAAGCACAGGGCTCTTCCCACGACGGCGTCCAGGGTCATCAGCATGGTGATGCTGCTCGTCGCGCGCACCGTGGGAAGAGCGCGCTGTGGGCGCCGGGACAGGCGTCTTGGAGGTCGCTGCACCGCCTGTGGGTGGCACAGCAACGTTTTTGGAGGGCCCCGCGCCGCCTGCATGGGGCCTGGCCCCGCCTTGGGGTTTAGTGGTGCGCGGCTCGTCATTCGGCGTACGAACAACAGCGCTCGCCAGGCTATGATCACCAGGGCGATGCTGATGCTCACGGGCTGCTGCCCGAGTTCTGTCCGCGACCGGTCCGCTGCTCGCTCGCACCGGATCGGTCCGCTTGGCTCCTGACGAGCCGACCACCGTGGTTGCCTTCTTGGGAGCCATGGCGATGGAGAACTGCGTTACTGGCTGTAGAACCAGATGCTCACTACTCCGCGCCCCCTACCTGGCGCGCCAAAGATGTCGGTGTGAAACGACACCTATGGGATCAAGGGGATCCCTTCTACGTTGCGGGGCGCTGGAAGTGGTGAGGATAGCAGGATCGACAGTCAGTGCAAACACACGGGTCGTTTACCCAGGTTTGCGCCGCAGAGACACATAATACCCAAGTCCTGCTTTGGTGGTTGTATATCTGAGTTCTTGAGGAGCTCGAACTAGCTACAGGGAGCGTAACTTGTCCCAGGGTTCGAATCCTTCTCCTGGATGCCTTGGGTCTCCTTTTATAGGCAAAGGGATCGCCACAGTGGTACCAGGAGGTGGCATCGAGGTACTGTGGCTAAGCTTATCGCTAGCCATTACGGGACAAAACGCATTTAATGCGCCGCCGACGTGTCCCCCTTGCTTTACTGCCGCTTCGCCCCATCTTAACACGCGCCTCGGCCAGTGGTGCATGCGGTGCCATGTCGGCAGGCAGGCAGCTGAGGTGGCGCGGTGGTGGAGCCTTCAAGAAGATCTGCATGTACCACGTAAGCACGTGATGAGTTGGCGAAGGAGCCCTTCGTTGACACGCAGGTGCCTGCCCGGCTGGTGGGCTGGCAGCTGCATGGGATTGGCGGTGGAAAGCTTGGCGGGCGCGGGCCTGGCTGTGGCCTCGCGGATGCTCCCGGCAAGGGCCTTGCCGGGGCCCCGGCAAGGGTCTTGCCGTGGCGTCGCGGTTGTCCCCGGCAGGGATCTTGCCGGGGGTCTTGTGGTCTTCCTCGGCAAGGATCTTGCCGAGGCTTGTCATATCTTACTCTTCTGATCAAGAGTGTAGTTCCTTGTCTTCACAAAGATCTGCATGCCATCATGGAGGTGCCTCCTGAGCCCTGACCCAATGCAATGGTGTTGGAAGCCGTGGGCTCAAGGCTGGCTCGCTCCATTGGTGTTTGGGGCTGGCTGCCCCGGCAAGAGTCTTGCCGGGGCCGCGGAGGCTGCCCGGCAAGGACCTTGCCGGGGAAACCTGCTCCGTCCCTCTGCTCTTTGTGGTCTTGGTCTTGGCGTCGCCTTGCCTTGTCTTGTGCTTCTGGTTCCACCTCGGTTTACCTCCCTTGCCTTGCCAAGTGTGGCCGCGGCGCATGGCTCTGACTGCCCGTGCACAAGTAAAGGGGTAGAAAAGGAGAGCCCCTACTTTTGTACACCAACAAAGACATCGATCAGATGTTATGTGACAGGAAGCCGAAGGACTGAGGAAGTCCCTGCAGAATTCACATGCATACTTTCTGGTGCAACAGCAAGTGCTGGAGGATTTAAGCACCAAACAAGAGAAAGTTAATAAGCTTGCTAAGCATCTTGCTAGCATTATGGGGTACCCAGGATATTGTTTCTTGAGCTCTTCTGAAGTGGTTTCAGTTATGGACTTGTTTTGCTGCGGCGTTTATATGCTGCTTTGTTCCCTATATTTGCACTGGTGGCGAACTTTGATGCCCAGTGGATGTAATATGTGTAATAGTCGTGATAGCCTAGCGTAAGTTGCTTGCCTATTTATTTCCTTATTGTCTTGTTTATTTGTTTTCTTGTAGTCAGTGCAGTTCTTTTTCCGCGGTTTGCTAGTGGCCGCAATAACCTATTTTTTAAAACTAGGCCACATTAATTATGGGCTACATATTTACTGTAGTTAACATGGGCCTCCTACCGGCCGTAGAAACAATGGGCCTTCTAAGGGCCGTAGAAACAATGGGCCTTCTAAGGGCCGTAGAAACAATGGGCCTTATACGGGCCGTAGACACAATGGGCCTTCTACGGGCCATATCATCAATGGGCCTTCTACGGGCCGTATGATCGGTTGGCCAAACATGGGCCAATAACAAACCACATTATGGCCGTAAATGGGCTAGAGTTGAAATCGTCCGTTCATGGGCCGACCATAATGGGCCGTCGTTAATCGGCCGTATTTGATGACGCTATGAAAATGGCCCAACGTATTAACGGGCCACAAACGAGTCGACTGTAACCACAGGTTGAATTTGGCCCACAAGCAGAAAATGATAGTAACGGGCCGAAAGTAAACGAATGCTGGAAATGAGCCCAAGAATAAATGGGCCCTGAGAAGGCCGAAAGATAACATGGGCTGGAAACGGCCCAATGGAATAATGGGCCGTTAATGGGTATAAAGTGATACACTGTTCATTACGGGCCAGTTTTACCACGGGCCGTTAATGGGCCGAGGGTTACTAAGGGCCTCATATGGGCCGAAAGACGTCATGGGCCATACATGGGCCGGAAGTTAAAACGGGCTAGAATTATATTGGACGGCCCAGATGACGCTACTGGGCCTAATTCGGATAGGCCGTAAACGGGCCCTAGGTTAGCGGGCTGTAAATGAGCTATATGCGAACAGGACGTTAACAGGCTTGCCGTGGGCCGGCCCGCCACCTTTTGACCAAGTCAAACGGGCCGGCCTTTTCACAGGAATGGGCCTCTGTTGGGTCGTGCCACATGTCGACGTATCATAGGCGCTTTGGGTCCAATGAGGGGATGACATCTGTCCCAACAGCGAGCCGACACGTGTTCCCTCCAGCCAATGATGATTTTACACGTGGAAAATCCCCATTGGTCGGGGCTGTTAACGGGTTATCGGATCCAAAACCGGACCCGATAGCTTAACGGTGTTCGTTACGGTGGATGCCACGTGTCCGTCACCCTTGACGAAAGCACTTCTGTGACACGTGATTTATCGTCATGGAAGTGGACACTTCCGTGATGATAATTTTGCTAATGTCATGGAACACTTCTACGACAGCACAGGTATGACTATCTTGATTCTGTCATAAAATTGTCATGGATGTACATGCATGACAGAAAACGTGACCTACTATGACAAACACGTATCATCACGGAAGTGTATTTTTTTGTAGTGGAGCTCCTGAGGCGCGATGCTCAAGGGGCCCCCTTTAGCGTGCAAGCAACTCCCTGAAGGCAGGAAAGGAAGGTGGCGTCGCCGTAGCAAGGCTGCAAGAGCTAGAAATCCTGTGTCTCAGCACTGTGCTGGCTCGAATGCGTGACTTATCTTTAGCGATCCTGGGTTGATTCCTTGTGTTGCGCCCGGTTTGTGCGTCTGTGGTGGTGGTACTACTAGGTCAGGCTCACGCCAGTTCCCCCCATTTTTTCATGCTCTTCTAAGTGCTATACGTTCTCGGGTCCTGACCCTCGAGCAGGGCTCAGCTGCCGCTGGTATGCCAGGTCGTGATGCCGTGGTCAAAGCCAGGGGTGAGGGCTGGAGAGTCAGTAAGAGGTTCTGAGACGCGATGCTCAGGAGCCCCCCTTTCACGCGCAAGCGAATCGCATGAGAGAAGGAATGAGCTGACGGGGCCTCCCATAGCTGGTGCTCCAGAGATTCCTGCGGGTTAGTTGAAGAGGAAATATAGCTCGTAATCATGCTGGCTGTCCTGCTGTTGATCGTCCCACAAGAAGATGAAGGCACTGAGGATCTGGTGAGGTGACATGCGCGGGGCGGGCCGCGAGCCAGAGCTCAATCTCTCAGGTTTTATCAACGTTGCCGGGACGGACCCGAGCACAAGAGTCGTGCAACATGTGGAGTCCTCGTCGCAGGGTGAGCAAGAGGCCGGTTAGCAACGCGGGATGCCGCGAGGTGCAACACGTAAGCGGGCAGTGATCATAGGTAACTTATGCAAGGAGGCAAGCTAGTTCGAATAGATGTAAGAATGATACATGCCACAAGGACGGACCCATGCGGCCTGGGGATGATGCAGCCCGAGGGGCGCCCCCAACAGAGTAAGCTAAAGATGCAAAAAGATACATGCCGCAGGGACAGGCCCGTGCGACCTGGGAATGATGCAGCCCGAGGGGTGTTCCCAGCTGAATGAACCGGAAAATGTCACCTGGCATCATTGTCAAAGGGGTGTTGGGGTAGATGAAGACATGTGTTGAAGGAGTCGCTCCTCAAGAGCCGCCAGGGTCCTGAGCCTCAGGAGGCTCTGGGGGCCTGAGCGGTTCTTGAAGAACCGTTGCCATCTCTGCCAGGACTGCGTGATGCCTGGCCTCCTAAGCCGCCAGAATGCTTCGCAAGTGGTGCTGGAAGGTGACAGCTGCGTTCGGCAAGTCGAAAGGCATGCGAACGTAGCTGTGAGGTGGACCCTCGCACCGACCAACACGCGAAGGCCAGAAACACTCCTGAGATGCGGCCCTGTTGAGCCTTGGGATGTGTACGCAAACGTGCAGCTCGTCGTCTGTGCTAGGACAAGGAGCTGCGTGATACGTCTCCAACGTATGTATAATTTTTGATTGTTCCATGCTATTATATTATCTGTTTTGGATGTTTAATGGGCTTTACTATGCACTTTTATATTATTTTTGGGACTAACCTACTAACCGGAGGCCCAGTGCAAATTGCTGTTTTTTTGCCTATTTCAGTGTTTCGCAGAAAAGGAATATCAAACGGAGTCCAAACGGAATGAAACCTTCGCGAGGATCGTTTTTGGAACAAACGCAATCCAAGAGACTTGGAGTGGACGTCATGGAAGCAACGAGGTGTCCACGAGATAGGGAGGCGCACCCAGGGGGTAGGTGCGCCCCCACCCTCATGGGCCCCTCGTGGCTCCACCGACCTACTTCCTTCGCCTATATATACTCTTATAACCTGAAAACATCTAGGAGCACCATGAAACACTTTTTCCACCACCGGAACCTTCTGTACCGGTGAGATCCCATCTTGGGGCCTTTTCCGGCGCTCCGCCGGAGGGGGAATCGATCACGGAGGGCTTCTACATCAACACCATAGCCTCTCCGATGATGTGTGAGTAGTTTACCACAGACCTTCGGGTCCATAGTTATGAGCTAGATAGCTTCTTCTCTCTCTTTGGATCTCAATACAAAGTTCTCCTCGATTCTCTTGGAGATCTATTCGATGTAATACTTTTTGCGGTGTGTTTGTGGAGATCCGATGAATTGTGGGTATATGATCAAAAATTATCTATGAACAATATTTGATTCTTCTTTTATTTTTTATACGTATGATTTGATATCTTTGCAAGTCTCTTCGAATTATTAGTTTGGTTTGGCCTACTAGATTGATCTTTCTTGCAATGGGAGAAGTGCTTAGCTTTGGGTTCAATCTTCCGGTTTCCTTTCCTAGTGACAGCAGGGGCAACAAGGCACGCATTGTATTGTTGCCATCGAGGATAAAAAGATGGGGTTTATATCGTATTGCTTGAGTTTATCCCTCGACATCATGTCATCTTGCTTAATGCATTACTCTGTTCTTATGAACTTAATACTCTAGATGCATGCTGGATAGCGGTCGATGTGTGGAGTAATAGTAGTAGATGCAGAATCGTTTCGGTCTACTTGTCACGGACGTGATGCCTATATACATGATCATGCCTAGATATTCTCATAACTATGCACTTTTCTATCAATTGCTCGACAGTAATTTGTTCACCCACCATAGAACATGCTATCTTGCGAGAAGCCACTAGTGAAACCTATGCCCCCCGGGTCTATTTTCTATCATATTAATCTCCCGCCAATGTGCTATTTTTGTCACCGTTTATTTTGCAATCTTTACTTTCCAATCTATACAACAAAATACCAAAAATATTTATCTTATTTTCTTTATCAGATCTGATTTTTGCAAGTGGTCGTGAAAGGATTGACAACCCCTTTATCGCGTTGGTTGTAAGGTTCTTATTTGTTTGTGCATGTACGAGGGATTTGTGTGTAGTCTCCTACTGGATTGATAACTTGGTTCTCAAAAACTAAGGCAAATACTTACGCTACTTCACTGCATCACCCTTTCCTCTTCAAGGGAAAACCAACGCATGCTCAAGAGGTAGCAAGAAGTATTTCTGGCGCCGTTGCCAAGGAGATCTACGCACAAGTCAAGACATACCAAGTACCCATCACAAACTCTTATCCCTAGCATTACATTATTTGCCATTTGCCTCTCGTTTTCCTCTCCCCCACTGCACCCTTGCTATTTTATTCGCCCTTTTTCCGTTCGTCTCTTTTCACTTGCTTTTTGTGAGCTTGTGTGTTGGATTATTTGCCCCGATGGCTTTACCTAAAAACGTTGATGCTCACCTTAGAAGGTTGGAAGAAATTGAAAACAACATTAGAAGCTTTATGACTTTGCAATTTGAGCATAATAATTTGTTCAGAAACGAGCTTAAGGAACAAAAAAGTTTTATGGAGTACATGAATAAAGAGCTTGATGATATGTCTAAGGAATTTTATGTTTTGAAATCTCAGTTTACCCATCTTGAAAATTTAGTAGGCCAAATTTCGGATAAGCAAGCCACCTTAGTTAATAAGATGGCCGCCAAGTCGGAACAGCTAGAGGGTAATAATAATGATGAAGATCTAAAAGTGATTGATGTGTCCCCTATTAAATCTTTGTTTTCCAATATGAATCTTGATAAAGATGGGACTAGAGATGAGTCAAATTTAGTTAGAAGGCGTCCCAATGATTCAGAGTTTTTAGATCTTGATGCAAAAATTGGTAAAAGTGGGATTGAAGAGGTCAAAACTTTACATAGCAATGAACCCACTATTTTGGATTTCAAGGATTAATTATGATAATTGCTCTTTGATAGATTGTATTTCCTTGTTGCAATCCGTGTTAAATTCTCCTCATGCTTATAGTCAAAATAAAGCTTTTACCAAACATATCGTTGATGCTTTAATGCAATCCTATGAAGAAAAACTTGAATTAGAAGTATCTATCCCTAGAAAACTTTATGATGAGTGGGAACCTATTATTAAAATTAAGATTAAAGATCATGAATGCTATGCTTTGTGTGATTTGGGTGCTAGTGTTTCCACGATTCCTAAAAATTTGTGTGATGTGCTAGGTTTCCATGAATTTGATGATTGTTCTTTAAATTTGCATGTTGCGGGTTCCACCATTAAGAAACCTATGGGAAGGATTAATGATGTTCTTATTGTTGCAAATAGGAATTATGTGCCCGTAGATTTCATTATTCTTGATATAGATTGCAATCCTACATGTCCTATTATTCTTGGTAGACCTTTCCGTAGAACGATTGGTGCAATTATTGATATGAAAGAAGGAAATATTAGATTCCAATTTCCATTAAGGAAAGGCATGGAACAATTTCCTAGGAAAAAATTAAATTACCATATGAATCTATTATGAGATCCACTTATGGATTGCATACTAAAGATGACAATACCTAGATCTATCCTTGTTTTTATGCCTAGCTAGGGGCGTTAAACGATAGCGCTTGTTGGGAGGCAACCCAATTTTATTTTTGTGCCTTGCTTTTTGTTCCTGTTTACTAATAAATATTTCATCTAGCCTCTAGTTATATGTGGTTTTATGTTTTAATTAGTGTTTGTGCCAAGTAAAACCTATAGGATCTTCTTGGGTGATAATTATTTGATCTTGCTGAAAAAGTCAGAAACTTTCTGCTCACGAAAACAATTGTTAAAAATCACCAGAAAGTGATAAAATACTGATTCCAATTGAAGTAGATCAACAATCGAATTATATAGGTCGTCCTATTTTGGTAGATGTTTCCGAGTTACAGAAGTTTGCGCTGGATACAGATTATTACAGACTGTTCTGTTTTTGACAGATTCTGTTTTTCGTGTGTTGTTTGCTTATTTTGATGAATCTATGGCTAGTATCGGGGGGGGGGGGGGTATGAACCATAGAGAAGTTGGAATACAGTAGGTTTAACACCAATATAAATAAAGAATGAGTTCATTACAATACTTTAATGTGGTGGTTTGTTTTATTTCGCTAACGGAGCTCATTAGATTTTCTGTTGAGTTTTGTGTTGTGAAGTTTTCAAGTTTGTGGGTAAAGATTTGATGGATTTTGGAACAAGGATTGGCAAGAGCCTAAGATTGGGGATTCCCAAGGCACCCCAAGGTAAAATTCAAGGACAACCAAAAGCCTAAGCTTGGGAATGCCCCGGAAGGCATCCCCTCTTTCGTCTTCGTCTATCGGTAACTTTACTCGATGCTATATTTTTATTCACCACATGATATGTGTTTTGCTTGGAGCGTCTTGGATGATTTGATTATTTTCTTTTTAGTTTACCACAATCATCCTTCCTGTACACACCTTTTGGAGAGACACACATGAATCGGAATTTATTAGAATACTCTATGTGCTTCACTTATATCTTTTGAGCTAGATAATTTTGCTCTAGTGCTTCGCTTATATCTTTTTAGAGCACGGTGGTGGTTTATTTTATAGAAATTATTGATCTCTCATGCTTCACTTATATTATTTTGAGTGCTTTTATAACAGCATGGTGTCAGGACCCCGATTCTAAGTCACACCGATCTAGCCTGTAACACCTCATATCACTTTGCGGCCTCACGCACGGTATTCCCATGGGTGTCGCCTTACCATGGCCCGGGACCGTTTGCGCCTTTTGGCTCACATATATGATAGTGTCGCTAGCATCCATATGACAGAGAACCCGGGCCGACATGGCTAGTCGTGAACCCAAAGCGGCACTAACTTACGGGGACATGCATACATGAATCAACATCGAGCATGTCGGTCAATAGCGTGTGAATCCGGGCTGTAGCACTGGGCTAACAGGACTCCGGGAACCCGGGCTGTAGCAGGCTAGGCAGGACTCCGGATGTCACCGCGTGACATTTCCCCAAAGGGACAGACACAGGAACGAAGTGAAACACATGCCGGCCAGTCAAGTGTTCCGGAGCAGTAGTGCTGGGCTAGCAGGACTCCGGTGAACCGGGCTGTAGCGGACTACTATGGCTCATGGAAGCACAAGACTACATTTCCCCATAAGAGTGGCTACCAAGGATAAACAACTAGATTGTCGGATCCCACACATACCAAGCATTTCAATCATACACACAATATGCTCGATATGTGCAAATACAACATGGCATCACAACAAGACTCTACGGCTCAGAGTATTTATTCACTAGGCTCCGAGGAGCGAGATATTACAAACATGGGTCTCTCGACCCAGCATTCAGAGCATACAAGTCAAACACATGCGGAAGCTTAACATGTTTGAGTACAGACAACTATAAATGAAAAAGGCTGAGAAGCCTGACTATCTACTAGATCCTGCCGAGGGCACAAGATCGTAGCTGAGGTAACAAGCTAAATGTCGAAGTCCACGCGGAACTACTAGCGAGACTGAAGTCTCTCTGCAAAACATAAATTAAGCAAACGTGAGTAAAAATGTACCCAGCAAGACTTACATCAGAACTAACTACTTATGCATCGGTATCAATAAAGGGGTGGTGGAGTTTAACTGCAGCAAGCCATCTTTGACTCGGTGGCTATCCTGAACTACGAATGCTGGTAACTCTTTTGAGGTGGCGCACACGAGTCCACATATTCACCATATCAATACACCACTATGGATCCGCTCCCGTCTCCCTACGAGAATGCCATCCATAGCACTCACGCTTATCTTGCGCATTTTAGAGTATCCACTTTCACTTGTCTATGAACTGTACAGGCAACTCAGAAGTCCTTTACCGCGGACACGACTATTCGAATAGATGATGTTAACCCTGCAGGGGTGTACTTCTTCACACACGCTCTCACCACTTACCGCCGTTTACACGACATGTACTCGGCAACCTTCAAGCGGAAGCCTAACGTGGGTGTCGGCCACAGCCTACCTAAACACTCAAGTCTCTAGTCCAGGTTTATCGCCTATTCAGGTTCCATCCGCAGGGAGTCCGGCTGAGGTTTCCACATACGGCCCCGAACGATGTGTACAGGGTTCCGCGACACCAAACGGGCGCCCGGCATACCCGGCCACGTGCCTACCGCATCACAGCCCACCCCTCGGGTCAGCGCTGCCCACGGCCTCCAGCATACTACAAACACCAGAAACTACTTGCAACTCCTGGACAGAGGACAAGGGTGATTAAGAAGCCGAGAGGGTCCATTGGTTTCAGGCCCAATGCGTGGTGGTAACTGTTTCATGGATCACAAACACAGAACTCAGTTCCTGAGGACGGCTTCAGTGAGACAACCCACCATGTACTCCTACATGGCCTCTCACCGCTACCTTTACCAAATCGTGTTCACACACTTAGCTCACACACAGTAGGACATGTTCATCACTGTTCCAATTCATCCCTGATGAATCAGACCTGACACAACTCTAAGCATAGCAGGCATGACAAACAAGCATGAATGAGTAGGCACATCAGGGCTCAAACAACTCCTACTCATGCTAGTGGGTTTCATCTATTTACTGTGGCAATGACAGGTCATGTAGAGGATAAAGGGGTTCAACTACCGCAGCAAGTAACAGATGAATTGTTGTTGTCCTAATGCAGTAAAAGAGAGCAGGAGCGAGAGAGTGGGATTGTATCAGAATCAACAAGGGGGTTATGCTTGCCTGGTGTCGGTGTCAAAACCGGCGGATCTCGGGTAGGGGGTCCCGATCTGTGCATCTAAGGCTAATGGTAACATGAGGCAAGGGACACGATGTTTTACCCAGGTTCGGGCCCTCTCGATGGAGGTAAAACCCTACTTCCTGCTTGATTGATCTTGATGATATGAGTATTACAAGAGTTGATCTACCACGAGATCGTAGAGGCTAAACCCTAGGAGCTAGCCTATGATGATTATGATTGTCCCTATACGGACCAAACCCTCCGGTTTATATAGACACCGGAGGGGGCTAGGGTTTACACAGAGTCGGTTACAAGGAAGGAAATCTAATATCGGGATCGCCAAGCTTGTCTTCCACGCAAAGGAGAGTCCCATCCGGACACGGGACGAAGTCTTGAGTCTTGTATCTTCACGGTCCATCAGTCCGACCAGAGAATATAGTCCGGCTGTCCGGATACCCCCTAATCCAGGACTCCCTCAGTAGCCCCTGAACCAGGCTTCAATGACGATGAGTCCGGCGCGCAGTTTGTCTTCGGCATTGCAAGGCGGGTTCCATCTCCGAATACTCCAAAGTATCTGTTGTAACGCCCAGTGTCCGGCTTCCCATCAATGTTGCACTCCTCGGCTTCTGTACCTTAATAATGGAAATCTCCACGTGTCGAGCGAATGCGAGAAGTCGGGGCATTTTTGCATTTGCCACCCTGACCATGTTAGTAAATCGTCTATTAAAGAGACGGGAATCCTCAGATCCAAATCACACCTTCTTCCCCAAGCGAGGAATCACCAGAGCGCACCCGAAAAGACCATCCTATCAGGGCCGGCCACCGCAGCTCCTCCTCTCTCTCCAGCAGCACTAAGACAGGCGAGTGGGTGAAGTGTACCGTATCCCACGGTCGATTAGTGGAGTTGCAGACCCAGGGGTTCCTCCCGCCCGCATACATGGTCCCCGTCCAAGCCGGACTAGCCACCTACAATGGAGGGAAGCAGGCGGAGAGTTTTTCCAACCCATCCAAGGGGAGCAGGTATGCCTTGTCCCTTACTAGCTGAGGGGGCTCGGATTTCCGATCCATCCATTCCTCCGAGGGCTCCTGGAGTACTACGGCCTCCAGCTGCATAATTTTACCCCCGCCTCCATACTACATATCGCAGGTTATGTCGCCCTATGTGAGCTATTTCTGGGCTGCGAAGCTCATTTCGAGCTATGGAAGAGGCTATTCTGCCTCGTCCCTCGCAATCAGGAGGGATCAATATATCAAGTGGGCGGAGCCGAAATATGGCGCATCATCGAAACCGGATACCTGTCCGGTACCCTGAAGAAGATGTCCGAAGACTGGCCTTCGGAGTGGTTTTATATAGAGGACGTCCCCCTTCCGGACCCTGTTAGGATGGGCCTCCCTGAGTTTGCTAATGCCCCGTTGAAGAAACGCCACAGCTGGCGCCCTTGGAGCCCCCAGGCGGAAGATAGCAGAGAAGTCCTTTATCTGATGGGCAGGATAAGAATGCTGGCCCAATCAGGACTGACAATAATCGAAGTTATGTCAATATGTATAATGCGGGGGGTGCAGCCACTTCAGTATCGGGGAAAACCCATGTGGCACTTCAATGGAGAAGACGATGCCACCCGCTGCGGTCGTAAAGGTCCGGACTCCGCCACTGCTCTGGCGGAGATACTGTCCGGTCTGTACAAAGGAGAGGAAGAGGAGTTTGCCCGTATCAAACCAAGGGATGGATTTTCCTTGTACAACCCCCCAAGCTTGGTGAGCCGCCATCTTTTACCCAACTCCATCCATTCCCGCATTCCTTATCACAAATATTCACCTTGCTAGTTCATAACAGGAACTGCGAAGGGCCGTGAAGGAGGTTCACAGCCCGGCTCCACAGCCAGAGGACCCCGACAGGGCCCTCGACCTCGGACTCGAAGAAGATCCGAAAATATTCGTAGAGCTCATCGACAAGACGTTTTACCAGGCAAGCCGTGACGGTACTCTGGTGCCTATCATAGCCGATTATCCCGGCCTACTCCCTGCATCGCATGTAAGTGAAACCGGAGTCCTGACTTCCAAGGAGGATCCTTTCTTTGCACTTTACCCACCGCACATGTATTGCGTTTCACAGGGAAGGCAATCGGGGTGCCGCGCCGAACCCGCGATGACTTGCCAACAAGGGGCACCGAAGCCGGGTAGGCTTAAGAGGAAGGCGGTCAGGACCGAGACGCCGTTACAAAGGTATGATTTAAAACCTGCTCCGTAATCGTCGTCTTTAAAATATAACAATATCCTTTGTCCCCGGCAGAAAAAGTGACCGCCGGACTGTAACCGGCGACCCTACCCACCACGTCTCCACCAGCCGAACTCCAGAGCCGGACTCAAGGGCGGAAGCCAACGTGGGGACAACGCCGGACCGTCCTCCTACAGAGGATGCGGATAGAATATCCGCCACAAATTCCGAGGTGGAGAGCGCCATGAATCACAGGCACCGTCGGGCCGTACTCCGCGACCCAAATTTCTCCGAAGAGGCGTTTAATGCCTTAAGCTCGGGAGAAGCATACATCCGAGCTGCTCAAGGTGGACTTGCTAGTGCCACAGATCAGTATTTACAGGATATACAGGTAAGAAAAATCTGACGAATATGTATATCAGTAGCCCCTGAGACTTGAAATAGTTGGCACAACTGATTTAAGGATCATTGTATGCCCAGGTTGTTACAGAGAAGAATACCCATTTGTCTCAAGAGCTGGAGGGGTGCAAAGCCCAGCTAAAGGCCGCTCTTGCCAAAATCGAGGAATCCAAGAAGACCTCTTCTGGTAATACTTGTCTTTGAGTCACAAGAATGTAATAATGTGTTCCAGTTAGTCTTCGGCATGTTCGCAAACCTAACAATAGATTATGCAGGCAATCCCGGAGTGAGTCCGGAGATAGCCCCAGGGGATGGGCCACATGTTCAACGACAGCTAGAGGCTGGTGAACGCATGCTTGCACGGGTTATTCAAGAGAAAAATAATCTCCAAGATGCCCACACCCGGCTGGGCGTTGAACTACAAGATGTTCGGGCCCAGCTTGCTGACTCCGTGAAGGAGAATAAAAGGCTTCGACGTGGCATTTTTAGTAAGTGCTCAAGCGAACCTCTATACAGTTCGGCGAAGAAGCGGGTTAACAAAGTTGTGTCTGTAGGTATGCTGACAGGCCGCCCCGAAGAGGAGATGCCCGGGTCCACGGGCGATTTACTGCAGGACCTCTCACAGCTACACGAACAAGTCCGGCAGGTGATGCAGGGTATTGCCCAAGCCTTGTGGCCATCCGCCTCCCTGCCAGGAGGTATGGAAGAGCTATTAGAGATGCTCCAGGGAGCGCGGCGGCACTTCCAATTGTGGAAGATGTCAGCCTGCCGACAAGGTGCAAGGGAAGCCTGGGCCATGGTGAAGACGCGCTACAACAAGCTTGACCCGAACCATATGGCCGAAGTCGGACCGGCGGGGCCAGATGGGCAAGAAATTCCCGTGAGTCTGGTGTATGACCAGGTAGCGTTAGCCGCAAAGTATTCCCAACAGGACTGCAAGCTAGATAGCCTGTTGGACGGTATAGAGGAAGAATACAGTCAGTCCAAGTGACTATGTAATTTAATGGACATATGTAGTCCCTAGCCGGATTAAAAATCATTTGTCATGGCGGACCTTTTCGCTTCAGCCCCCGGATCCGACAGTCCGGGGTGTACCCGAATACCCGCTTAGTTATGCAGAACCGGGGTATGCATGGAAACCAGGCATAGGGGTCATAAGTGCGTGAACAGACAAGTACCCAACTAGTTATGTTATATTACATGGGTAGTAAGAAACATCTTCCAGGGAGAATAGTTCCGTTAGGGGTTCCTTTCCCTGGGTACGCATGCATCGATGTACATGTCCGGATTGCGAACAGAAACGCAGGATACAAAACATCTGGGGATTCACGTTGTAATAAATGAAAGAAATATCTTTTGTTCACCGACCGAATATTCCCTTAAGAACGCTAGCTTTCGGCTTCACCCAGTCTGAGGTACACATCCGGCTCAACCGGTAGTAACAATCGCAGAGGTGCTCCCCTTATGCCCTAGCTGAATTAACGGGAACATAGGGCATAAGCACAAGAGCCAGGCAACCCAGCATGGCCACATCTTAAGTCATATCGATGCATATAATGGTGAAGAAAAGGCACATGGAGAAAGAACGCATATGTGATAGGCAATATGCCATGAAAGTAATTATATTTAGCTTCCGTATGGGAAGCCCCCAGGTATGGTTTGCACACATGGTGCGGCCGGAGTAATCCGAACATCCGCACTGTATTGAATACATTGTGTGAAAAAAGAAAAAAGGCGAGAAAGGAAAGAAACAAGGGAGGAGCATAATTGAAAGGGGCGGGGTTAAGGAGACGGACACTGAGTTCGACACTTAGGCGTAGAATCTCCGGAGTCTGGCCGCATTCCATGGGTTCGGCTCGAGTCTGTTATCGGAAGCATTACGTAGGCAGTACGCTCCTCCGGTGAGAACTTTATCAATAATGAAGGGACCCTCCCATTTAGGTTTGAGCTTGTCCTTCTTCTTCTCCGGTAGGCGTAAAACAAGTTCGCCAATATTATAAGTTTTGGCCCGCACTTCTCTGCTTTGATATCGTCGAGCCTGCTGCTGATAGAATGCGGAACGGGCTTTGGCGATGTCGCGCTCCTCCTCCAGGGCATCTAAGTTGTCCTGCTGATCTAACTCGGCTTCCTTCTCTTCGTACAGGCGCACGCGAGGTGAGTCGTGTATTATGTCGCAGGGTAGTACTGCTTCTGCGCCGTACACCATAAAAATGGTGTGTATCCGGTGGTGCAATTTGGCGTGGTCCGCAGCCCCCAGAGTATGGAGTCGAGCTCCTCGACCCAGTGCGTGTCCGATTCTGTCAAGGACCGCACTAGTCTGGGTTTGATGCCGCTCATAATGAGACCATTTGCACGTTCGACCTGGCCGTTTGTTTGGGGATGGTAGACGGAGGCGTAATCGAGCTTAATGCCTATGTTGCCGCACCAAGTTTTCACTTCATCGGCTGTGAAGTTTGAGCCATTGTCAGTGATGATGCTATGGGGGACGCCGTAACGGTGTACAACCCCTGATATGAAGTCTATCACTGGTCCGGATTTGGCCGTTTTGACTGGTTTGGCTTCTATCCATTTGGTGAACTTGTCCACCATGACCAATAAGTATTTTTTCTTATGGCTTCCCCCTTTAAGAGGTCCTACCATATCCAGCCCCTAGACCGCGAAAGGCCAAGTAATGGGGATTGTTTGGAGAGCGGTAGGGGGCATATGGCTCTGATTAGCAAAGAGCTGGCAACCGACGCAGTGTTGGACAAGGTCTTGTGCATCTGCTTGGGCTGTCGGCCAATAGAAACCTGTACGGAAGGCCTTGCTGACAAGTGCCCAAGCCGTAGCGTGGTGCCCGCCGAGTCCGGCATGGATTTCTGCCAAGAGCTTCCGCCCTTCATCTTTGGAGATGCATCTTTGAAGCACTCCGGTTGCACTTTTCTTGTAGAGTTCTCCTTCATGGACTTTGTAGGCCTTTGAACGCCGCACAATACAACGTGCTTCATTTTGGTCCTCGGGGAGCTCCTGCCTATTTAGGTAGGCCAAGAAAGGCTCGGTCCACAAGGCAATTACAGCCATGATTTCGTGGGCCGAAGGTGTTATTTCGGTGGCAGAGCCCCCGATTACATCAGATGGTTCAGAATCTTGGGTTGTGTTCGGAGCCAGGCTAGCGTTGCCGGACTCCCCTTCCCATACCACGGATGGCTTGAACAGCCTTTCCAGGAATATATTAGGTGGGACAGGGTCGCGTTTAGCGCTGATGCGGGCGAGGATATCCGCCGCTTGATTGTTTTCTCGAGCCACATGGTGGAATTCGAGCCCCTCGAACCAGGCTGATATTTTGAGGACGGCATTACGGTAGGCCGCCATTTTCGGATCCTTGGCATCAAAGTCTCCGTTTATTTGTGATATTGCGAGGTTTGAATCCCTGCGCACCTCTAGGCGTTGAATGCCCATAGAGACTGCCATCTGAAGACCATGTAATAGAGCCTCGTATTCGGCTGCGTTGTTGGAGTCTGTGTATAATATTTGGAGTACGTACTGGACCGCGTCCCCGGTGGGGGAAGTCAGGACTACACCTGCCCCCAATCCAGCCAGCATTTTAGAGCCGTCGAAGTGCATGATCCAATTAGAGTACGTGCCGTACTCTTTAGGGAGTTCGGCTTCTGTCCATTCGGCGACGAAGTCGGCCAATACTTGCGACTTAAGGGCCCGCCGTGGTTTATATGTTATGTCGAACGGAAGGAGCTTGATGGCCCATTTAGCAATCCGTCACGTGGCATCGCGGTTGTTGATTATGTCGTTGAGGGGTACTTCAGAGGCCACCGTAATCGAACACTCTTGAAAATAGTGTCATAGCTTCCGGGATGCCATGAAGACTGCGTACGCTATCTTTTGATAGTGTGGGTATCGGGATTTGCATGGAGTGAGGACGGTGGACACATAATATACCGGCTTTTGGAGTGGGAACTTGTATCCGTCTGCTTCTCGTTCGGCGGTGAGCACTGCACTTACAACCTGATGTGTCGCAGCTATGTATAGTAGCATAGGTTCGCCAATATTTGGTGCTGTCAGGACTGGATTACTGGCCAATAGGGTCTTTATTTCGTCCAGTCCAGCCGCAGTTGCATCCGTCCACACGAAGTGTTCGGTTCGTCGAAGAAGGCGATAAAGAGGCAGTGCTTTTTCTCCTAATCTGGAGATAAAGCGGCTTAATGCAGCCACGCATCCAGCTAGTTTCTGGATATGCTTGAGGTCTGTTGGTATAGCCAACTGTGACAGAGCTCGGATTTTTGCCGGATTTGCTTCAATTCCTCTATTGGAAACAATGAAGCCGAGCAACTTCCCGGAGGGTACGCCGAAAACACATTTTTCCGGGTTTAGCTTGATCTCATATGTTCGGAGGTTATCGAATGTAAGCCTCAAGTCATCTATCAGGGTTTCGACATGTCTTGTTTTAATGACCACGTCGTCCACATATGCCTCCACTGTTTTGCCGATTTGCTTCTCCAGGCATGTTTGAATCATGCGCTGATAGGTTGCGCCGGCATTTTTAAGCCCGAAAGGCATAGTGTTGAAGCAGAAAGGACCATATGGCGTTATGAAGGCCGTTGCGGCTTGGTCGGGCTCTGCCATCTTTATTTGATGGTATCCGGAGTATGCGTCGAGAAAGCATAGTGAATCGTGTCCTGCAGTGGTGTCGATGATTTGGTCGATGTGAGGGAGGGGGAAGGGGTCCTTGGGGCAAGCCTTGTTGAGGTCTTTGAAATCGACGCATATGCGCCAGGATTTGTCCTTCTTTGGTACCATTACCAGATTTGCCAGCCAATCCGGATGTTTGATATCTCTGATGAATCCGGCCTTGAGTAGCTTGGCTAGCTCTTCTCCCATGGCTTGCCGTTTAGGCTCTGAGTAGCGCCTAAGAGTCTGCTTGACTGGCTTGTATCATTTCAATATATTGAGGCTGTGTTCGGCCAGCCTGCATGGGATGCCTGACATGTCCGGAGGATGCCAGGCGAAAATGTCCCGATTCTCGCATAGGAAGTCTCGCAGTGCGGCGTCCATTGTGGGGCTCAACTGTGTCCCGATGGAAGCCATCTTCGTGGGGTCCGTTGGATGGACCTGAAATTTGACTATCTCATCTGCGGGTTTAAATGAGGTGGACTTGGGTCGTTTGTCGAGTATCACATCGTCCCTGTCCACTGTGGCGCGCAGCGTTGTTAGCTCTTCGGCTGCTAGGGCTTCGGATAATGCTTCCAGGGCTAGTGCTGTAGTTTTATTTTCGGCGCGGAGTGCGACGTCCGGATCACTGGCTAGAGTGATGATTCCATTGGGTCCGGGCATTTTAAGCTTCATGTACCCGTAATGTGGTATAGCTTGAAAGCTAGAGAATGCGTGCCGCCCTAAAAGGGCGTGGTATCCGCTGCTGAAAGGAGCCACTTGGAATGTGATTTCTTCGGACCTGTAATTCTCCGGGGTGCCGAATACCACATCGAGTGTGATTTTTCCCGCACACCGCGCCTCCCGACTAGGGATGATTCCCCTGAAGGTTGTGCCGCTCTGTTCGATGCGGCTTTTATCAATTTCCATCTTGTTGAGTGTTTCCTCATAGATCAATTTTAATCCGCTTCCGCCGTCCATGAGTACTTTAGTGAGTCGGAAGCCGTCCACGATTGGGCTAAGGACCAAAGCGGCTGGTACCCGGACTGTATGGAATTGAGGTTCGTCACTAGAATTGAAAGTTATAGCAGTGTCGTTCCATGGATTTATTTTTGCCACATGGCGGATTTCGGCGATACTTCGATGAGCTCGCTTGCGCCTATTATTTGAGGCGAAAGTCTCGAAGACTGTCAATACTGCATTGTTATCTTCGGCGAGATGTTGTTCTTCTTTATGATTTACCAGAAGATCCTCGCCGCTTTTTGCTACCTGCCGGAGTATCCAACATGCTCTAAGGCTATGCGTTGGCATAGCGTCCGACGTGCTGTGAATTTTGCATGGCCCATCGAGCCATTCTTCCAATACGGTTCCACGCCCTGGGGTGGGCTTTGGTTTTTTGGGAATTGGATCGGGTAACTTACGAGAGTTTGCCCTGTTAGTTCAGAGGAAGGGTTTAGTGAGAGCCGGATTGTCCAAAAGTCTGTTTGGGTTTTCCAGGCGCTTTCCATCGCACAGTACTTCTGTACTATGGCTGCTAAGTCGGCAAAGTGTACTATGTCACGGCGACTTATAGCATTAAGGATCCCCTTGCTCGTGCAATTTTTGCAAAAAAGCGAGATTGCATCTTCCTGGCTACAGTCCTCAACCTTGTTCATCACAAGGAGGAATCTGGCCCAGTAGCGATGTACTGTCTCTTGGGGCTCTTGTCTTATATGGGAGAGACGGCTTAAGTCTGGGTGGGCGGGATTAGTTGAATCTAGATTCTGATCCGATCTAACGCCCAGGGGTAGAGGAGCTTCCGGGCCTGACAGCTCGGGCTTCGGGGTGCTGCCCAATTTTTCTGGCCCGTTGGCCGATTGTGAGTTCGGGGCCTGGGTCATGTCCTGCCGCGAACGGGTATCCGGCTCAGAGAGCTCGGCAATCCGGACATAGTTCGTCCTCAAAATAGAGGGATAATCCATGTCCGGCTCTTCCACTACTGCTATCTCGTGGGTGACCGGTGGGGATTTAATATCCCTTTGGTCGGGTTTAAGCCCAATCCGATCATAGTCTGTAGCGACCACTACTAGGAAAAGGGCTACACATGAAATAGCCACTAATGGCGCACCAGACATGTGGTGCGCCACTACTATATAGCAGTGGCGCACCATGTGCTGGTGCGCCATTAGTGTGAAAGACACTAATGGCGCACCAGACACACGATGCGCCACTAGTAACAATTTTTTTATTTTTCCAAACATACTAATGGCGCACCAGGGCACAGTGCGCCATTACTAGTTCTAACTAGTAATGGCGCACCAGCCACATAGTGCGCCACTAGTATATTTTTTATATTTTTTATTTTGCAAAACTACTAATGGCGCACTAGGGAATAGTGCGCCATTACTAGTTTAAACTATTAATGGCGCACTGTGCCCCGGTGCGCCATTAGTATATATTTTTTATTTTTTTGCAAAACTACTAATGGCGCACCACCAGCAGGTGCGCCATTAGTAACCAGGGTTACTAATGGCGCATTTGTAGGTGGTGCGCCATTAGTAACCTGCGACCAGCTAGATATTTTGTACAGCCATACCTACCCACTCACTTTCCCCACTTCATTCTCTCCACCTCCTCCTCCAAGCTTGTCTCGGCTGCCTCCTCCTCCTCACCTCATTTGCACCATAGATTCATCCAAATTAAGTGGTTAAATTACCTTTTTTGATAGGTAAGTAAGGGGGAAGCTATCTTTATGTTGTTCTCCCTCCAACAACGTGCACATGCACTTTTTATGGCCTAGCTAGATCTATGTATGTTTGTGGTGTTGCATATGTTTGTGGTGTTGCATATATGTTTGTGTTTGCAGGTACCGGTATTTGAAATGTGATAGTTGCCAATATTTTGCCAGAATGTTGATTCATTTCCGTTTCGGCGAGAATTTTGGCACTATGCATTCTTTTTGGTCCTATTTTTAGGGAAAGTCATGCCAAATTTTTTCTTGGTTCTAAAATATCGTTTTGCTCTACCCCGCAGGCGACCATGGTCCGCACGATGACCGAAGGCATCGTGAATAGGTTTTCGAGCTCCGCGAAGGCGGAGATGCTTCAAAAGAACGAGACGGAGATGAGATGTCCGTGTCAAACATGCAAGCTGAAGAGCCTTATTGCGGACCCGGATTCCGGGCAGGTGCGGGACCACCTGCTCTTGCGTGGTTTCATGGATGGGTATCGGTGGCAAGGTGATGAAGATGACTATGAAGTCGTCCATGGGGGCCGGGCAAGAAATGAGGAAGGGCAGCAAGACAACCACCGCGGCTCGGGCGGGCGAGAAGACGAAGAATCTCCAGGACATGATCACGACGGTGATGTTGTACACAGTCATCATGTAGAAGATGCAGAACATGATGATGAGGAAGATGCCGGAGCAGACAAAGGGCATGATCATGAAGATGAAGATGCCGGCGGAGCAGACGACGATGGACCATCGATGGGCTGGGTGCAGGACCCTCATATTCAAGAGCTGCTTCTCAAGCAGACGGATAACGCAAGAGCTGCCGCCCGAGAGAAAGCCAAGCTGGATCAACTGGAGATAGACGTGGTTACTCCATTGTATGAAGGATGCAGGCCCGAGAATACCCGCCTGAAAGTAACGCTCATGGCTCTAGAGATGAAGGTAAAACACAAAATGACCGACGCATGCTTCGACGAGAACATGTCATTCTGGCACGAACGTCTTCCCAAGGGGAACAAGTACCCGACCAGTTTCGAGGAGGCGAAGAAAATCGTGTGTCCTCTGGATTTACCGCACGTGAAATACCATGTGTGCATGAACAATTGCATCATTTATCAGGACGAGCACGCGGAGTCTACCATATGTCCGGTGTGCGGCGTCACTCGATACAAGAAGAGGAAGAAAGCTCCTCGAAAAGTGGTGTGGTACTTTCCGATCACTCCTCGTCTGCAGCGGTATTTCACGGACCCTAAGGTAGCAAAGCTCCTGCGTTGGCACGCGGATAGGGAGGAGAAGAAGCGAGAAGATGACGCAAATGATCCGGAGATAAATAAAAAAGACAAGATGCTGAGTCACCCTAAGGATGGGAGCCAGTGGCAAGCGTTGAACTTCGAACACCCAGAATTTGGGAAGGATCCAAGGAACATCGTGCTGGGCGCGAGCACCGATGGAGTCAATCCGTTTGGCAGCCAGAGAATCACACACAGCACCTGGCCTGTGTTTGTGTGGATGTACAACCTTCCCCCCTGGTTGTGCATGAAGAGGAAGTACATTCACATGAGTATGCTAATTGAAGGGCTGAAACAACCAGGGAACGACATCAATCTGTATCTAGGGCTGCTGAAAGAGGAGCTAGACACGCTGTGGAAAATGCCAGCCAATACATGGGACGCCGCAGAGAAAGAATATTTCCCTATGAGGGCCGCACTGCTCACGACGGTACACGACTATCTCGGTTACGGATATCTTGCGGGGCAGGTGGTCCACGGATTTTCTAGATGCGTCAGGTGCATGGATGACACAACGTATCACCAGCTAGATAGAGATCCCGGGTCTTCGAAAACCGTGTTCATGGGACATCGAAGGTGGCTTCGCGACGATGACCCTTGGAGGAAACGCAAGGATCTGTTCGATGGTGAAACCGAACCCCGAAGACGCCCGCATACGAGGAGCGGCGAGGAAATAGACGAGCTGTTGAAAAATTGGAAAGATTGCCCACTACCGGGAAAGATGCAAAAGGCGCCAGAGCCGGGAAAGAAGCGAAAGGCGCCAGAGCCGCTGGTGAAGGTATGGAAAACGAGGTCTGTTTTCTGGGACTTGCCGTACTGGAAGATCCACCGTGTGCCTCACAGCCTTGATGTCATGCATATCACGAAGAACGTGTGCGAGAGTCTGCTTGGTACCCTGCTCAACATGCCAGAGAGGACCAAAGATGGGCCGAAAGCAAGGGCAGACTTGAAGCAATGGGCATCAGGGAGGAGCTTCACGCTAATGAAGATGATGATGATGATGAGGCGAAGCAGGACACGGAAAGTCGTCGCAAAGGCAAAAAGGCCAAGAAGACCGGAAATGACTACCCTCCCGCGTGCTTCACTCTAAGTCAGGAGGAGATCGATCAGTTTTTCACCTACCTCGTAGGAGTAAAACTTCCTTACGGTTACGCGGGGAAGATAAGCAGATACCTAGACCCAGCGAAGCAGAAGTTCAGCGGGATGAAGTCTCACGACTGTCACGTGCTGATGACGCAGATACTTCCAGTTGCAATCCGTGGGATCATGGACGCGCACGTCCGTGAAACGCTATTTGGCCTATGCAACTTTTTCGACGTCATCTCTCGGAAGTCGGTTGGCGTGAGGCAACTCAGAAGGCTACAGGAAGAGATCGTGGTGATACTATGCGAGCTTGAGATGTACTTCCCGCCCGCATACTTCGACGTTATGGTGCATCTGCTGGTCCATATCGTGGAGGATATCATCCAACTCGGGCCGACGTTCCTGCACAGCATGATGCCGTTCGAAAGGATGAATGGTGTCATCAAAGGATACATTCACAACATGTCACGTCCAGAGGGAACCATAGCCAGGGGCTTTCTGACCGAAGAGTGCATCTCCTACTGCACGAATTATCTAGGCATCGAGAACCCCGTTGGTCTGCCCGTCAACAGGCACCTCGGCAGGCTCGCTGGATGGGGTCACCGTGAGGGTCGCCGCGAAATGCATGTCGACTTCGAGGGCCGACTCGCCGACTTTGAAAGAGCAAACCTAGTCGCACTACAACACATAGACGTGGTCGATCCTTGGGTGGTAGAGCACAAAACCTTTATTGAGAAGACGTACAATGACCGAGGCCAACAGAGGATGGACGGAGATATAATCAAAGAGCACAACTCATGTTTCACGCGTTGGTTCAAGCAGAAGCTTCTGTCGTACCCTTTACATGAAGATTCTTTCGCGGAAGAACAACTCATATTCGCCTTGTCACAGGGCGCCGAGCACAACCTGATGACGTATGAGGCGTACGATATCAACGGCTACACATTCTACACCGAGGGAAAGGACATGAAGAGCGATGGTTATCAGAACTCCGGGGGTAACGATGGAATCCTACACCGGTAACGACAAGGACAGATACTACAGAAGGATCGAGGAGATCTGGGAACTGAGCTACGCTGGAGAGAAGGTCCCGATGTTCCGTGTCAGATGGGCCAAGAGCGTCATAAAAGAAGACCAGTATTTCACCACCATGGTTATACCCAAAGCCAAATCCAAGACCGCGGGCGCAAACGTCACCGCGAAAAATGAGCCATGGGTACTGGCTTCCCAAGTGGACCAATGCTTCTTCATTACCGACCCGCCAAAGCCCAGTCGTGTTGTCGTGAGGAGAGGCAAAAGAAAGATCATCGAAATGGATGGAGTCGCCAATGAGCAAGACTTCGACAAGTACGGCGACCCGAAGATGGAACATGACGACGACGATGAAGTATCAGCATACACCACAAGAAGAAGCAGGATCACCCTACCTAAAGGACATCCGTTCAAAAGAAGAACTCCATTTACGAAAAATAAGGGCAAGAAGATTGTGAACAGATAGCTAGCTAAGATCGATCGTATTTAAATTGTACCCTTCATTTCTCGATTGTATTTCATGGGCACTTTTTGAACTCAAGAAAAAATATTGAATATTCATGAGGACACTCGATCTCGATCCCCCTCCATCTCGATCTCGATCCCCCTCCATCTTGATCGCTATCCCCCTCCATCTCGATCTCGATCCCCCCCGCACACTCCCCCGCTAGCTCCACCACCGCCGACGACCCACCGCACCCTCCCCCGCTCCACCGCCGCCGACAATCCCCCGCACCCTCCCTGGCCCGCTCCACCGCCGCCGAGCACCCCCGCACCCTCCCCCGCTCCACCGCCGCCGCCGACCCCCCGCACCCTCCCCGGCCCGCTCCACCGCCGCCGAGCACCCCCTGCACCCTCCCCCGCTCCACCGCCGCCGACGACCTACCGCACCCTCCCCTGCTCCACCGCCGCCGCCGACCCCCCGCACCCTCCCCGGCCCGCTCCACCGCCGCCGAGCACCCCCATTTGATGATATTTTCAAATAACAAATTTGATGATATTTTTTCATATTCCAAAAAAAATTTATTACTGTTTGTATAAAAAATATTAAAAAATAGCAACAAATAATAATAATAATAATAACATACTAATGGCGCACCGCTCGGGTGGTGCGCCATTGCTATCTAAAAAAAAGATTTCTAATGGCGCACCGCCAGGGAGTGCACCATTGCTATCTAAAAAAAGATTTCTAATGGCGCACCGCTTGGGGGTGCGCCATTTGTAATCTTCCCCCTAGCTCTAACTCGCCCGACCCCTTCTCCCTCTCGCCAGATCTACTCCCCCCCGGGCACTGCCCCGACGACCCACGATGTCGGCGCCCCTACGTGCGCCGCCGCCCCCGCGCCCCCGCGCCATCGCCGACGCCTCTGCGACCTCGCCGTCGCCTCCGTGACCTCGTCGTCGCTGACAGCCTCCCCGCGTCGGCCCCTGCCCTGCGCCGCCTCTACCTCAGTCCGGGCATGGGGTGCAGGACGACGACCGCCGCCGACCCCGACCCCAACTCCTTCGACGCCGCCGCCGCCGCCGACCCCGACCCCAACCCCTTCGACCTCGAGCCATCCCTTCGACGCCGCCGTCGCCGCCGACCCCGACCCCTCCGGCGACCAGCCGCGCCCGCCCAGGTACCCCTCCTCCTTCCTCCGTCCTCCCTCTCCACCCTTCCTCCCCATTCCCTCCCTCCCTCCCCTCGACCGTGGTACACAATCTGTGCGTGCAAGTGCAATCTCTGGAGCCCTTTTTTTAATTCAGTTTCGTCAGAGTATGGCCTTGATCGATTGCAGCTAGCTACCTAGGGTTAATTAACTAAATAAAGGGGTTAGTCTGGAAAGGTAGGAGAAGAGAAAAGCATTTCTTTGCAGCTAGGATTGTACTAAATAAAGGGGTTGTTCTGCTCCTCTTGTCCTACTCCTAGAAACATATTCAAAAACACTAGGAGTACAAAATATTTAGAAACACTGGGAGTAATTTGTTTACAAACATACTCAAAAACACTTATAGTAATCTGTTTACAAACATACTCAGAAACACTAGGAGTATGTTAGGAGTACTGTACAAATTATTCTAGGAGTACAAAATCCTGTACAGAGTAAACATGCTAGAAGTACAAAATATTCTACTCCTACGAGTACTATAATTTTATTATTCCTGTTTGATTGTAATTTTAAATAATTAACACATGAAGCATTTTGTTACTTGCATGTTTGTGTCCTGGAACACAAGGTGACAATATTGATGTCAATTTATATAGTTACTCCAGAAGTAAATTTCAGTTGCACATCAAATTTCCTGGAGTACTGTACTGTTCCAAACAATTTCAGCTAAAAATTTCAGTTGAACAAATTGACATAAATTTCAACTGAAAATTTCAGTTGAATAAATTAAGGCTGCTGTAATCAATTGTCAGTCCAATTCTTGCTGAATTATTAAACGTTTGGAGTTTATTTCAGTTGATCTGTACCTTGTCCTTGTAATCAATTCCTCCGCAATCACCATGTTTGCAACATACTAACTCTCTCACTCACCTCTCACCAGGTTTTGACTACAGAATCTGTGGTGACCCACACTCTGTTGGTTCACACTCATTGAGTTCGCTCGTGAAGGTATTATATGTTCACATGGTACATTTATGGCATCACAATGTTTGGAGTTCCTGATGAAGCACCTGAGATGAATGATAGCATCCATGTCATCATGCTCTAGTCGCTTTCTGTTCATGTGGTCTGTTGTTATGTGTTTTGCGTCTGTGGGGTTGGTTGAGGTCATCTTGGGCTATTGTTGTTTATGCTTTGCTACCTGAACTAGATGGTAGGATGAGGGGAGAGAGTTAGAGAGATGTCGTTTTTAGCTTCTTATAACTGCTGAACTACTGTATTTGTGGGTTTCGTTTCCATGAGAGAGTTAGAGAGATGTTGTTTTAGCTTCTTATAACTGCTGAACTACTGTATTTGATAATAAGCAGTTAATTGATGGCATGGATTAAGCTGTTTCTTTGCTGTAACATACTGTATATCACTCCACAATGAAATACAGTACATATTGATGTGCTTTGTAAAACTTGTTCATGTACTGAACTACTAATGCCTTGTGATGCTCTGAATTACTTGTGATCACATTGAGAAAGACTTGTAAAGATGATGATCATCTTTTACAGAAAACAATTTCTGTAAACACGTCAGTAACTTTGCTAGGTTGCTGGGTTTTGTCTCCGACCATCGTGTCGTGATGATTTTGCAGGTACCCCGAGAGGCCCTTGAGTTTGGTGGAATGTCGATTAACTTCCGTTCCGGCAAATTCGGGTACTCCATATGTCCTATTTTCAGAAAAGATCATGCTGAAATTTTCCGTGAATTTTAGCATGACTTTGCTAAAAATAGGACATATGGGGTACTTGCGACTAATGCATGGGCCGGGGTATCTTAGTACTTAATTAAGTAGGATCAACTGCCCCGCCATTCTTGCTGCATTAAACCATAGGTGGCAATAGAGCCAAGTGATTAGGCCCAACTTATAATTCTCCTTCCCTTTTCTTGATAGGGTATATTATTAGAAGATACCCATATATATGAGTCAACCTAGGGTGCCTCGGCATCGATAAATCCTAAATGATGAAAACTTAACTTAGCATTTAGGGTGCCTCGGCGTCGAAAAACCCTAAATGATAAAACCTTGGCTTTTAGGGTGCCTCGGTGTCGATGAGAACCTAAATGATGTACGCTTAGGCTTTTAGGGTGCCTCGGCGTCGACAAACCCTAAATGATAAAAGCTTAGCTTTTAGGATGCCTCGGTGTCGACAAACCCTAAATGATGAGACCATGATCTTGTTCCTTGACAATAACCAACTTTTTGACCAAACTTTTTTGCTATTTAGAGCAAAACATGGCCCACAATGATGAGGCCGGCGGTTCGGGCGGCAAGCAATTCTGGGAGCTGTGCCAGGAGATGCAGGAAGAACCTCACCGCTATGAGGACACTGCGGAAGACACCGATCCTGACTACACAACCCCTAGTGGCGTCGGGGATGACACCACTGATGGTGCCGCCGAGTATGCCACCACTGATGATGGCGGCGCATGCACAGATGGCAGCCAACCGAAGAGGCAACGGAAGGACCGGTGCCCGAACGTGCTCGGCACCGTCAACGAGGAATTTACTGAAGTGAACTCCGACGGGCAGCCAACGGCGCCCAAAGAATTAGTCAAGGGGTACTCGGTTCAGCTCGGGTGCATTCTCCGGAGCACCGTCTCGTTCAACACCGAGAACCTAAGGCATAAGGACCGAGGGAATTTGCGCAGCCTCCTCTTCACGAAGCTGCACGAACGATACAAGTTCCCCGCTGACTTTGCAAACACACGCCTCTGAGGGAATAAAGTGAATAGTACCGCCCTCACGAGGATGAGCACGACCCTGTCTACTTGGAGAAGCACGGTGAAGGCAATGATTGAAAAAGGTGATAGTTATGAGAAGATCAAGGCGAATTATCCTTTGATCAGCGAAGATGACTACAAGGAGTTCAAGATCAAGTGCGAGAGCAGCGCAACCTCCGAATCAAGTCAGTGGGGGAAAGAAAAGCGGCAGTTGAACTTAGGGGTCCACCAACTCGGTCCCGGCGGTTACAGAGTGGCGGAGCCTATATGGGACAAGGAGGACGCGGAGCGTGCCGAGCACGGCCTACCGCCCCGCTTCGAGAAATACCGTGACAAGAAGACCAGGAACTTTCTCAGGGCCCGGTACAAGGAGGACCCGGTAACAAAGGAGCTTACCACGGATCCGAAGACCAGGGCGCTTGAGCTTGTTCTGGTAAGGAATACACCCCCGCGTAATTAGCTCCATATGGTTGCGTTCTAATTAATCCCCAATATTTCTAAATGGTTCACGTTCCTTCCGCAGGAGACTGAAAGCAGTAGCGCGGGGTCGTCTCAGAGCTCCCCTTTCGACACCCCTTTAAATAGGGCGTTGAACATAATGAAAAACAAGGATAAGCTCACTAAGCCGTCGTCAGCTGGTCGTGTGGCCGGCAAAGGCTTGTCCACAAAATGGTCGTCATACTATACTGCTGGTGGGCGAAAGGAGAAAAAGACCAGCTCAGAAAGCCAGTCGCGCGAGGTTCAAGAACTCAAGGCACAAGTGGCGCGGATTCCGTAGATTGTCCAAGAGCAAGTGCAACAACAACTGGGAACGACGCTCACCGCCATGGTGCCTACCTTGATTCAGGGGCTGCAGACGTGGATTGTAGGCGGCCAACAGGGGCCACCCCCGGTTCCCAGCTTCACGGCCAGCAACTCGCACAATGCGCAGGCAGTGCCATTGGTGTCTCCGGTTGAGGCGGTATTGGTGTCTCCGACGCCGGCACGGGCATTGGAGCTTAATGCACCCGGGTGTACGCCGGCCGGCACCTCGCCAGCAAGCGGCCCCTCCGTCAGTTGCACGCCCGCCGTTGGCGGTGCCTCGACATTAGCCGAGCTCGATGGCATCACGGTAACTAAGCCTCTCAGCCGATGACTTCATCTCCTTGCCTTTGACTGGGCATCCCTGACGCCCTACATGTTTTCGCAGGGAGCCGCCGACGTTCCGTGCACTCTCCTGCACTTCGTGGGCGGCGAGTTGGTCGATGTGGCCAAGGGCAGAATCGTTCAACCGGGCAACCCCGTGTTCCACGGTAATCCGATGCCACCCACCGTGTATAGGGTTGAAGTGGTTCGGGTGCTGCCAGGCTGCGACGAGTTGTTACCTCCGATTCGACCCGCTGGGGCCGACGAAGATGATGTGATGACCCTCAGCGCCTGCGTAAGCGAGCCCCTGCTTTGGCCAAAGAGCCAGATTCATTTGGGGGCGGGGGACACCACCCCACAGACAAGACCGCCAGTCATGTCGGCACCAAGCCGTGGCAAGACCGCCGCAACGCTACCGGACATGCCGGACATCCCTATGGCACAGGATCCGGACATGCATATGGCACAGGATCTGGACGACAACGACAACGATGCCGGTACATTTACCAACGTCGATAAGTACTTTGCCGAACATGGGTACGATGACGAATTCTGCGGGCCTCCTTCTCAAGAACCCAACCCTGAAAAGACGACCGCAATCTAGCTGGTACCATGGAGAAACCCAATTGCAACAAGCGTCGTCTGGCGTTTAGTTCTTAGGAGACGCCTCTAGCTGCCGCCTTCACCGAGCGTCAGATAGCCGAGGTCCGAAATATTATCAGCCCCAACACTCTCAAGAAGGCGGTCTGTGAGCAGAACTCGATCCCATTACAGCAGATTAAGAAGAAGGGACGGAAATGAAAGACTAACAAGGGCGCCGGTGCGAGCCAGCTGGCACCGAGTACGATCCGTGCTCAGGACGGGCCACCTTCACCTAAGGATATCTCGAGGAGGGTGCATGTGGTGGGTAGGGCGATGCTACCGACAAATATGCTCAATGCTGCAACCGGTGCTATGCGGAGTCTGCATGACAGTGTTCTTTCTTTGGAGAAGCGGCGTCTCTCCCAGAATGACGAGGCATACCCGGTTTTCGTGGCCAAGGTGCCAGAGGGCAAGGGCTTTGTGAATAGCGCCATCGGGGGTACGATCGTCCTGCGGTTTGATGTCATCTTCGCTATGTTTAACCTTCATCCGCTGCACTACACCTTCGTTCGGCTGCTTTCACTGAGTATGGAGATGCGGATCATTAGAGACAAGACCCCGGACATTGTGATAGTCGACCCCTTCTACATGCGTGCCAAGATCTTGGGCAGCGCTGGGGACCGGCAAGTCGCGAGTTCATACCTCGAAGGCGTCATTCTGGCAAACCCAGATAAGGATAACTTCCTCGTGCCTTACTTTCCCGAGTAAGTCATCCCCTCACTGCCCCGTAACATATGATTTCTTAGATTTCGATCGTTCTTTTTTTTTTCTAACATTCCGTGTTTTGTGCAGTGACACACATTGCACACTCATCCTCTTAAGCCCGAAATATTCCATGGCCACGTATTTTGACCCGGACCGTGAGTCAAAGATAGACTACACAAATATCAAGAAAGTTCTTGATGATGCTCTCCCCGGCTACGCCAGATCTGGAGGCACCTTCAAGAGGCCAGTTCGTAGGTACGGCAAGCACGTGTTCACCCACAATACGACGTTCCCCTGCGTCAAGCAGCCGCCTGGCGGTCAGAAGGATGCCTACTATGCCCTCCATCACATGCGGGCGATCGTACGGGACCATAATCACCTTCTGCTACCAAATAATCTCAAAGATTGGGCCGCAAGCTTGTCGGCAATCCAGGACGCGGACATCTGACAAGAATTCTTTCGCATCCAGTTGGAGTTTGCAGAAATCATCCATCAAGATGTCCTTCGTACCTCAAGGCAGTTCTACCTCAGAAATCAACCGTCCAACAGTGAGATAGACACAACGCTACAAATGCAGGCTGATAACGCCGCGACTTCATGACCATCACGAAAGACGGCGGCTTCATCCACGCTCCGGTCCCATGAGTCGAGTCGAAAGTAGTGACGCTATGTGTAGTCCTGAAACATCGATTAGCTTATGTTGTAATTAAACTTTAATCAACTTGTATGTCTCTTTGGTTTGGACAGTCGTTCAACTTAGATGTAATCGATGCTATTTATTAGTAGGTCCATGAATCGTGCTATTAATGTCTTGCTTTTCTCTTCCGATCCTTTTGTTGCATACTTATATATTGCTTATGTATTGTCTGTGAATTGCTACTAACGTTTTGTTTGGCTAGTGCATAGAGATGCCGTCGTATGTCGTGTACAAGGGTAAGGTTCCCAGAGTCTACGACGACTGGGAGGAGTGTCGGAGACAGGTTCACCATTTCAGCGGTAACAGTTACAAAGGGTACACCACTAGGGCAGAGGCGGAATCTAGATACGCGCGCTATCTAGCGGGAGAGAGGAGGGAGCATTGGAGGAACCGGATGAAGACCAGTTTCATCGCGAGGATGCTCATCATGATGACCGCAACTCTCTTCTATGTGATGGTAGTTTAGATGATCGATATCGACTTGTAATGTGAAGACAAACTCGCAACTCGCGGTCTCGAGACTTGTAATGTTCTATCTGAAGGAAATATGCCCTAGAGGCAATAATAAAGTTATTATTTATTTCCTTATTTCATGATAAATGTTTATTATTCATGCTAGAATTGTATTAACCGGAAACATAATATATTTGTGAATACATAGACAAACAGAGTGTCACTAGTATGCCTCTACTTAACTAGCTTGCTGATCAAAGATGGTTATGTTTCCTAGCCATGGACAAAGAGTTGTCATTTGATTAACAGGATCACATCATTAGGAGAATGATGTGATTGACTTGACCCATTCCGTTAGCTTAGCACTCGATCGTTTAGTATGTTGCTATTGCTTTCTTCATGACTTATACATGTTCCTATGACTATGAGATTATGCAACTCCCGTTTACCGGAGGAACACTTTGTGTGCTACCAAACGTCACAACGTAACTGGGAGATTATAAAGGTGCTCTACAGGTGTCTCCGAAGGTACATGTTGGGTTGGCGTATTTCGAGATTAGGATTTGTCACTCCGATTGTCGGAGAAGGTATCTCTGGGCCCTCTCGGTAATGCACATCACTTAAGCCTTGCAAGCATTGCAACTAATGAGTTAGTTGTGCGATGATGTATTACAATACGAGTAAAGAGACTTGCCGGTAACGAGATTGAACTAGGTATTGAGATACCGACGATCGAATCTCGGGCAAGTAACATACCGATGACAAAGGGAACAACGTATGTTGTTATGCGGTCTGACCGATAAAGATCTTCGTAGAATATGTAGGAGCCAATATGAGCATCCAGGTTCCGCTATTGGTTATTGACCGGAGACGTGTCTCAGTCATGTCTACATAGTTCTCGAACTCACAGGGTCCGCACGCTTAACGTTTCGATGACAGTTATATTATGAGTTTCTATGATTGATGTACCGAAGGTTGTTCGGAGTCCCGGATGTGATCACGGGCATGACGAGGAGTCTCGAAATGGTCGAGACATGAAGATTGATATATTGGAAGCCTATGTTTGGATATCGGAAGTGTTCCGGGTGAAATCGGGATTTTACCGGAGTACCGGGAGGTTACCGGAACCCCTCGGGAACATGATGGGCCTTAGTGGGCCTAGGTGGAAGAGAGGAGAGGCGGCTAGGGCTGGGCCGCGTGCCCCTTCCCCCCCAGTCCGAATAGGACAAGGAGAGGGGGGCGGCGCCCCCCCTTTCCTTCCTCCCCTGCACCTCTTCCCCCTCTCTCTCCTAGTCCAACATGGAAAAGGGGGGAGTCCTACTCCCGGTAGGAGTAGGACTCCTCCGGCGCACCTCTCCCCTTGGCCGGCCGCACCCCCCCTTGCTCCTTTATATACGGGGGCAGGGGCACCCCATAGACACACAAGTTGATCAGTTGATCTCTCCCAACCGTGTGCGGTGCCCCCCTCCACCATAGTCCACCTCGATAATACTGTAGCGGTGCTTAGGCGAAGCCCTGCGTCGGTAGAACATCAACATCGTCACCACGCCATCGTGCTGACGAAACTCTCCCTCAGCACTCGGCTGGATCGGAGTTCGAGGGACGTCATCAGGCTGAACGTGTGCTAAACTCGGAGGTGCCGTCCGTTCGGTACTTGATCGGTCGGATCGTGAAGACGTACGACTACATCAACCGCGTTGTGCTAACGCTTCCGCTTTCGGTCTATGAGGGTACATGGACAACACTCTCCCCTCTCGTTGCTATGCATCACCATGATCTTGCGTGTGCGTAGGAATTTTTGTGAAATTACTACGTTCCCCAACAGTGGCATCCGAGCCTGATTTTATGCGTAGATGTCATATGCACGAGTAGAACACAAGTGAGTTGTGGGCGATATAAGTCATACTACTTACCAGCATGTCATACTTTGGTTTGGCGGTATTGTTGGATGAAGTGGCCCGGACCGACATTACGCATACGCTTACGCAAGACTGGTTCTACCGATGTGCTTTGCACACAGGTGGCTGGCGGGTGTCAGTTTCTCCAACTTTAGTTGAACTGAGTGTGGCTACGCCCGGTCCTTGCGAAGGTTAAAACAGCACCAACTTGACAAACTATCGTTGTGGTTTTGATGCGTAGGTAAGAACGGTTCTTGCTAAGCCCGTAGCAGCCACGTAAAACTTGCAACAACAAAGTAGAGGACGTCTAACTTGTTTTTGCACGGCATGTTGTGATGTGATATGGTCAAGACATGATGCTATATTTTATTGTATGAGATGATCATGTTTTGTAATCAAGTTATCGGCAACTGGCAGGAGCCATATGGTTGTCGCTTTATTGTATGCAATGCAATCGCCCTGTAATGCTTTACTTTATCACTAAGCGGTAGCGATAGTCGTAGAAGCATAAGATTGGCGAGACGACAACGATGCTACGATGGAGATCAAGGTGTCGCGCCGGTGACGATGGTGATCATGACGGTGCTTCGGAGATGGAGATCACAAGCACAAGATGATGATGGCCATATCATATCACTTATATTGATTGCATGTGATGTTTATCTTTGATGCATCTTATCTTGCTTTGATTGACGGTACCATTATAAGATGATCTCTCACTAAATTATCAAAGTATAAGTGTTCTCCCTGAGTATGCACCGTTGCGAAAGTTCTTCGTGCTGAGACACCACGTGATGATCGGGTGTGATAGGCTCTACGTTCAAATACAACGGGTGCAAAATTGTTGCACACGCGGAATACTCAGGTTAAACTTGACGAGCCTAGCATATAACAGATATGGCCTCGGAACACGGAGACCGAAAGGTCGAGCGTGAATCATATAGTAGATATGATCAACATAGTGATGTTCACCATTGAAACTACTCCATCTCACGTGATGATCGGACATGGTTTAGTTGATTTGGATCACGTGATCACTTAGAGGATTAGAGGGATGTCTATCTAAGTGGGAGTTCTTAAGTAATATGATTAATTGAACTTTAATTTATCATGAACTTAGTCCTGGTAGTATTTTGCAAATTATGTTGTAGATCAATAGCTCGCGTTGTTGCTTTCATATGTAAATTTTGATATGTTCCTAGAGAAAACTATGTTGAAAGATGTTAGTAGCAATGATGCGGACTTGGTCCGTGATCTGAGGATTAACCTCATTGCTGCACAGAAGAATTATGTCCTTGATGCACCGCTAGGTGACAGACCTATTGCAGGAGCAGACGTTATGAATGTTTGGCTAGCTCAATATGATAACTACTTGATAGTTTAGTGCACCATGCTTAACGGCTTAGAATCGGGACTTCAAAGACGTTTTTGAACGTCATGGACCATATGAGATGTTCCAAGAGTTGAAGTTAATATGTCATGCAAATACCCGAGTTGAGAGATATAAAGTCTCCAACATGTTCTATAGCTAAAAGATGGAGGAGAATTGCTCAACTAGTGAGCATGTGCTCAGATTGTCTGAGTACTACAATCGCTTGAATCAAGTAGGAGTTAATCTTCGAGATAAGATAGTGATTGACAGAATTCTCTAAGTCACCATCACCAAGTTAGTAGAACTTCGTGATGAACTATAATATGCAAGGGATAACAGAAACAATTCCCAAGCTCTTCGTGATGCTGAAATCGACGAAGGTAGAAATCAAGAAAAACATCAAGTGTTGATGGTTGACGAGACCACTAGTTTCAAGAAAAGGGCAAAGGGAAGAAGGGGAACTTCAAGAAGAACGGCAAGCAAGTTGCTGCTCAAGTGAAGAAGCCCAAGTATGGACCTAAGCCTGAGACTAAGTGCTTCTACTGCAAAGGGACTGGTTGCTAGAAGCGGAACTACCCCAAGTATTTGGCGGATAAGAAGTATGGCAAAGTGAACAAAAGTATATTTGATATACATGTTATTGATGTGTATTTTACTAGTGTTTATAGCAACACCTCAGTATTTGATACTGGTTCAGTTGCTAAGATTAGTAACTCGAATCGGGAGTTGCAGAACGAACAGAGACTAGTTAAGGGTGAAGTGATGATGTGTGTTGGAAGTGGTTCCAAGATTGATATGATCATCATCGCACACTCCCTATATTTTCGGGATAAGTGTTGAACCTAAATAAGTGTTATTTGGCGTTTGCGTTGAGCATGAATATGATTTGATCATGTTTATTGCACTACGGTTATTCATTTAAGTTAGAGAACAATTGTTGTTCTATTTACATGAATAAAACCTTTTATGGTCATACACAACAACGAAAATGGTTTGTTGGATCTCGATCGTAGTGATACACATATTCATAATATTGAAGCCAAAAGATGCAAAGTTAATAATGATAGTGCAACTTATTTGTGGCACCGCCGTTTAGGTCATATTGGTGTAAAGCGCATGAAGAAACTCCATGCTGATGGGCTTTTTGAATCACTTGATTATGAATCACTTGATGCTTGCGAACCATGCCTCTTGGGCAAGATGACTAAAACGCCGTTCTCCAGAATAATGGAGAGAGCAACAGATTTGTTGGAAATCATACATACCGATGTATGTGGTCCGACGAATATTGAGGCTCACAGCGGGTATCGTTATTTTCTGACCTTCACAGATGATTTGAGCAGATATGGGTATATCTACTTGATGAAACACAAGTCTGAAACATTTGAAACGTTCAAAAAATTTAGAGTGAAGTGAAGAATCTTTGTAACAAGAAAATTAAGTTTCTACGATCTGATCACAGAGGCGAATATTTGAGTTACGAGTTTGGTCTTCAATTAAAACAATGTGGAATAGTTTCACAAACTCATGCCACCCGGAACACCACAGCGTAATGGTGTGTCCGAACGTCGTAACCGTACTTGTCGTGGAATTGTCACGGCAGATGTCCTCGTGCTAGGACTTAGTCGTGGAGCCATCGCTGCTAGGAAGCTTAAAGGGGTTAAACGGGACAAGGAACACGAGGGTTATACTGGTTCGGCCCCTTACGGTGAAGGTAAAAGCCTACGTCCAGTTGAGGTGGAATTGATTAGGGTTTCGACCACCAGGAGCTAAACCGTCCTGCCTGGTTATCGATTTGGTCTTACTCGTCCCTAAACCGCCGCCGGGTCGTCCCTTTATATAGAGAGGTTGATGCCCAGTGGCTCTTAGAGTCCCGGCCGGCTCATAACAGTGTCCGGCTCGGACTCTCAACTATTCTTGCCTTACACTACAAGTTTCACCATAACGGCGGTTATCACTACGGGCCGTCAGCCATCTCCGGGTCTTAAGCCCATTATTGACCCGCCGTCTTCAAGTTTGGTATTGGGCTTCGCGTGATGACCATTATGATGTAACCTGGACCCTCCTAGGCGGGTGACTCTAATGGTTATATCCTCAACATTAGGCCCCAGATTGATTTGAACCGGTTCATGTCAATCTTCAATCCCTTTGAGAGAAAATCTTCCGGCTTATATTTGTGCGAAGATTATAACCCGCCGTGATGTCATCTTCTGGATTCCTGGTAATCCGCCATGATGTCATCTTCCATTAATTTCATTTTTTATTCTGTCATATCCCAACGGATCTTATCTTTAATGGCTATCCCAAAAATCGAGGCACTTCTGTAGCGAGATAATCACGTCTTGGCCTCCTCGTTTCTTGCGCCCACTTATCAGTCCGGCCCTTATAAATAGGCCCGACCCTTATGTCTTCGTCATCTTCCTCCTCTCGCTACTGTACTGCCGCTCGAGCTCCGCCGCCGCCGCGCATCTCATCTTCCTCAACCTCGGCCGATGCATCAACCTGAGCCAGTCCAGAGGATGGCGGCGACTCTCCGCAGCAAACCTGCAGCCGTAAGTCTCCTCCTTCTCAAATGTCAGATCTGCATTAGGGTTTCCAAGTTCTTCCCTGTTCTTCGCAGTTCATCGCGATCTCCTTGTAGTTCTTCCACTACAGTCATATTTGATCCAAAAGTAGTACGGAGCTTCTGCGGTAGTTGTTTCGCATCCATTTTTTATGCTAGTAGATCCCCTTTGTCCGCAAAAGACCTCGTTCTGAACCCATGAACTTCTCTGTATCTGTTTTCTAGGTCTAGAAATTTTTCCTTTCTAGACGATCATCTGATCCAAAATAATTACTGCGATCTGTGAAACTTGTTTGTGCCTCACTTAGTCAAAAATTGCATCTGGTAGCTATGGCGGCTCATACCTCCGGCTTAAAAGAGGCCATGCACTATGAAATTTCCGGCTCATTTATGATAGAGTTTTAAACAACTTGAATTGCTCATGATGCCTACAGCGGCTTAGATAACCCGACACAATTAGCTATATGTCATTAGACCCCTTCATAAGCCACCATCTTGGATACTGAACTGTAAACTTCCTCCGGCTTATAGTTGAACCGGACATTTCCTTTTGTCATAGGCTTTCGTCTTTCACGATGCCGCCCAAGGCTCCCAAGGCACCCATCACATGCAACTGGATGAGATCCAATGTTACTGATGATACTTTAGCTGATTTCGTGAAGACGGGTTACCTGCCAGAAAAGGAGGTCATGTCCTATCGTGCCCCTGACCCGTCCGAAGAAAGACCTCAACCAAGAGACGGAGAGATTGTGATATTTGCTGATCACATGAGCCGGGGCTTTGCTCCTCCCGGCTCAAAATTCTTCAGAGACGTTCTGAACTTCTTCGATCTGCGGCCGCAAGACATAGGACCCAATTCCGTGTCAAATATTTGCAACTTTCAAGTGTTTGTGAGGTATACCTTGGAGAGGAACCCAGCCTGCTACTCTTTAGGGAGTTATTTTACTTGAACCGCCAGAATGAATGCGCCAACGGGCCTAGCCTGGAACTTGGCGGAATCTCCATTCAACGACGAAGAGATTGCCTCTTTCCTTATGCTGAGCCGCCAAGTCACCCAAAGGACTGGAACCAGACATGGTTCTACTGCCAGGATACTTCTCCGGCTGACGAGAACCCTCTGCCCGGCTTTCGTGCCCTGCGTCTGGAGCCAAATCACCCCCTGCCAGACAAACTATCTCGAGCTGAGCGTCAGCCACTGATCCCACCATCAACAAGATTAAGGCTCTTCTAGGAAATGGCCTCAACGGCATTGATCTAGTCCGGGTCTGGATTTCTTGGCGGGTGATTCCCTTGAGCCGCCGCCCCGGCTTAATGTGTGATTATACGGGCCGGAAGGATGACCCTCTGCGGCACAGACCCAACGACTTACCTGAGGACGTCGTTGACGACATGAACAAATCCCTCCTGAACGAGAGCTTGGCAGACTGCGGGAGGACAGGATTAAACCCCTTCTGCAAAGCTAACCCGGCTCCCGCGGTAAGCCACTGACCTGAGCACCTTGCTTTCCCTTTTAATAGTTTTCATCTGAACCATAAGAAATCTTTGTTGTATCTTTCAAGCTAATGATAAATTCTGGAAGGTCAAGTACGATCATGAGGTGGCTAAAAAAGCCAGGAAGGCTAAGAAAGCCGCCAGGAGAGCCGCTCCCCGCAAGAAGGGGACTAACCTAGCGCTTCAGACCTGCTTCATCTGGAGGACACCTCCGAGTCAGAGGTAACCCTTCATTCTTATGCTCTTCTTTTGTTATTTTGTTGTTCTTAACCACCTTATCGACACTGATTAACAGCAGGAGGACACTGGAGTGAGTAACCCGGTGGTTGAAGAGGTAACTATACTTTCCTCCGACTCGGAGCTCTTGCCAAGGCTGAAAGTCCGAAGAGTAACCCGGAAAGTAAGATTTTCCCATCCTTTAGCTTATCAAGATCCTCAATTTCTTTTGAAGCAACAGATTCATGAGAGCCGGAGACAAACCCGGGCCAACAAGGATGCAGACCTCTCCTCCGGCTTACGTGAAGCATCAAGAAAGCGCCGGACCAAGGTTATCTCCAACTTATACCCTTTTCCTCCTTTAGCGGGCGTCACTCGTCAACCGCTCAATTCGTCTGATTCAAATTATCAGGAGACTTCACCTTCCTCTGGTGACTCTATGCAATCTAACCTGCCGGCTTTCAAGACCGCACCCGGGTAATGATGATCATCTTATGTCGTGCTTATCTTACTCATGATTTTGTACTAACATTTTGTCCTTTCAGTGCTCAAGCAAAGCTCAGCAAGAGAGCGAAGAAAAATAAACCGGTCGAAGATCCGGTCTTGACTGAACCGGAGGCTTCTGCTCATGAGCCGCCATCCTCCTTAGCTCCTGAAACCGCCGCGCCAGCAGACGAGCAAGTCATAGAGGGTTCTAATAATACGGAGATCCCCAGCCCAGCTCAACCGGCCGATGACCCGGACGTTGTAATCACCCGGACTTAATATGTTGAGCCGGGGAGACCCACTGTGCTGGCCAGATGCTCTGCCAAAGAAGAACTGCTGGAGCGCCGCAGGGCCAGATTGGAGATCACTGACTATGCTAACTTGAGCATTGGAGACATTGTTTCTGGTTACATTGGTCAAGTGCACAACAGCCGGGACCTGGAGATTGACATGGTGAAGCAGATACAGCAAAAATCTGAGGTACAACTCTCTTGCTTACTCCATAGTCATCCTTGCCGTGCTAGCCCCCAAGTCTATTACTTATGATAGAATATGTTGTAGACTTAACTTCCGGCCTACCTTCATGAACCGGCAATTGTAAATAGAACCTTTCAGCATACATTAGCCCCCAAGTGCCAATTGTCTTTGCTTGCAAAGTGCTTGGGACTTTAATGTTGTATGATAACTACTCAAACTATAACCCGGAATTTGTACAGGCTGCCTGCAAGAAATTGGAATCTGAAATCTCTGAGCTGAAGAACCGCCTGAAGACTCAGGAAACTGAGACCCGGAAGGCCAATTCCAAATTTGAGTTCAGTGTTGCTGCACAGGAAAAGCTGAAGAAGAAATTTGAAACAGAAAGAAAGACTTGGGCCGAGGAGAGAACTGCCTTGCTCAGCCGGGCCGAAAAAGCAGAGGCTGCTCTGACTGAGAGAACCGCCGAACTCTCCGGCTTAAAACACCATGTGTCACAGATGGTCTCCGCAATCTTCGGTGAGTCATTCTGCCAGCCTTTAACAAGTTTACATTTTTTATGTCTTATAAGTCCCACCATTGCCATTTAGCTCACCTGACCTTGTTAAACAGGTCCCAGAGGCTCCAACCTTAATCAAAATGTTCTGACCAAGCTGAAGGCCGTGTACACCTTGGTGGAGCAACTCTACACCGGGTCACAGCATGCGTTAGCCGTTGTGGCTCTGTCCAACGAGGTTCCGACTCACCTGGCAGACGTACTCAGGCGGCTTGCCGTTCTTCCTCAGTGCTTCCAAGAGCTAAGACGGGCCTCTGCAAGAGCCGGAGCTATAGCTGTGCTGAGCCGGGCCAAGGCTTTTCTCCCGAAGCTAGACCCGGCCGACATCGCTCTTGGATACCCCAGCCTGAAGGAAGACGGCACCCCCTTTGATCAGAAAGACTTTGCTTCCTGTGTGAAGAGCGTGCGCCCGGTGGCCACCTTGATTGGGAATGACACCGACCTCACCAAGTATCAGCCGGGCTATGACGCGGAAAATCAAAGGATTCCCACTCCACGCTATGAAGCAATCAGCTTGATCCCTCCGACTCGTAAGCATACCTTTGCCCCAGAAATTGACCCGGCCGGGTTAATTGATGACGAGGCTCAATTTGAAGCGTTGAGCGGCATTGACTGGAAATCATCAACCTTCCAGGTCATGGGAACAGCTGGAGGAGTGGAGAGGGATGAGCCGGAAGCTTCGACCCAACAAGCATCTTGATATTTTAGGCGGCTCATGGTTACACCTTATAAACAATGCCTCACCTTTTAGACTCGGGGAGTCTTGTAATAGAGTAGGACAAATACTTAATTTTGTCGTGCCATCGTGCACGTGTTGAATGCTTAACTCCATTGAAGCTGCTTCTTTATATTCCTCCGGGTTATGTTTGATCATTTACCTTCCTTAAGCTTAAAGAGTTGTCTTTAATTGTCTTGCCAGCCTTCGAGTACACTTCCGGTTCATGTAACCCAAACAACAAGGTTGAGAAACGCAAGTCCGGCTCAACAGCATCGATAATGCTTATTGTGTGCTATCAACATTGTTAATTAAATTTAAGCCGGCAGAGTAAGAACCGCCCTTGCACACTGTTGTTATGACCAGAAGGACTTGTTGCAAATCAGAAGATCAAAACTTAGGGGCTTCCGGTTCGAATACGACCAGAGAACCGTCCCAAAGGGGTTAAGCTAAGATTCGAATGCGATCATAAAGCCCCCAGTGGGTTTGGCGTTGCCGATTAAGAGGGTACCGACAGCTATGTTCTCTTTGGTTCGAATACGACCCATGTTTGAACAGGAAGCACCCAAATGACCTTAAGAGTTGTTTAACGACGCTGATTCAAATACGATCCATGTCGGTTCCCAAAGGGGGTTGAGCTATGATTCAAATATGATCAAGGAAACTCCCCAATGAGCTCGGCAGTTTGCCAATCAAGTGGGTATCGACAGCTATGTTCTCTTTGGTTCGAATACGACCTATGTTTGAACAGGAAGCCCCCAGGTGATTATATTGTTAACGGCTAGATTCGAATACGATTGTAAGCCGGACCCACCTCCAAGTGATGGAAATAACACGTTTACCTTTGGAGGAGAAAAGGACAGAGGTCCTGCTTTATTATTTATCATAATATAGGTGGCTCAAGTGTAATAAGGCCGAAGCTGAGCTATGTTCCACGGCCGACGGGTCTCTTCCTCCGACTTACGTGAATCTTTGTACTCCCGAACATCGATAAGGTAGTATAACCCGTTGTGCAAGTTCTTGCTGACCACAAAGGGCCCTTCCCAAGGCGGGGATAACTTGTGTGCATCTGTTTGATCTTGGATAAGCCGGAGCACCAGATCACCTTCCTGGAAGACCCGGGACTTAACCCGGCGGCTGTGATAACGGCGCAAGTCTTGTTGGTAAATCGCCGAGCGAGCTGCTGCCACATCACGCTGTTCGTCCAACAAGTCAAGAGCATCTTGGCGCGCCCGCTCATTGCCCGCCTCAACATAAGCCGCCACTCGAGGCGAGTCATGACGGATGTCGCTAGGGAGGACTGCTTCCGCTCCATAAACCATGAAGAAAGGCGTGTAACCCGTATATCTGTTAGGAGTAGTATTGATGCTCCATAATACAGAGGGTAACTCCTCCACCCAACAACCCGGCGTCCGTTGCAAAGGGACCAAAAGCCGGGGCTTGATACCCTTCAAAATCTCCTGATTAGCTCTCTCAGCTTGACCATTGGATTGAGGGTGAGCCATTGATGAAACATCAAGTCGAATATGCTCTCGCTGACAAAACTCCTCCATGGCGCCTTTAGACAGATTGGTCCCATTGTCAGTTATAATGCTGTGTGGATACCCAAAGAGAAATATCACCCTTTTCATGAACTGAACCGCTGTGGCTGCATCACACTTGCTAACGGGCTCTGCCTCAACCCACTTTGTGAACTTGTCAACTGCCACCAAGAGGTGGGTCTTCTTATCCTTGGATCTTTTAAAAGGCCCAACCATATCAAGCCCCCAGACCGCAAATGGCCAAGTAATTGGAATCATCCTCAGCTCCCGAGCCGGCACGTGAGCCCGTCGCGAGAACCTCTGACAACCGTCACATTTACTGACCAAGTCCTCCACATCAGCATGAGCCGTTAGCCAATAAAAACCATGACGAAAAGCCTTGGCCACAAGGGATTTTGAGCCGGCATGATGGCCACAATCCCCTTCATGAATCTCACGTAAGATTTCATGACCCTCCTCAGGGGAAACACAACGCTGGAAAGTTCCAGTAACACTGCGACGATGCAGCTCACCATTGATAATGACCATTGACTTAGACCGCCGGGTTATTTGTCTGGCCAAAGTTTCATCCTTAGGCAAATCTCCCCGGGTCATGTAAGCCAAGTATGGTACTGTCCAGTCTGAGGTGATTTGGAGAGCCGCCACCAACTGTGCCTCCGGGTCAGGAACGACCAAGTCTTCCTCTGTAGGCAACTTGACAGAAGGGTTATGCAAAATGTCCAGGATAGTATTAGGCGGCACCGGCTTTCGCTGAGAACCCAGCCGGCTTAAAGCATCAGCCGCCTCGTTCTTCCTGCGATCGATGTGCTCTACTTGGTAACCCTGAAAGTGTCCAGCAATGGCATCAACTTCGCGGCGATAAGCCGCCATGAGAGGGTCCTTGGAGTCCCACTTGCCTGAACCTTGTTGAGCCATTAAATCTGAGTCGCCAAAGCACCTTACCCGGCTCAAACTCATCTCCTTAGCCATCCGAAGACCATGGAGCAAGGCCTCGTACTCAGCTGCATTGTTAGTACAAGGAAACATCAACCGTAACACATAGCAAAACTTGTCACCTCGAGGGGAAGCTAATACAACTCCAGCCCCCGAGCCCTCCAATTGCCTAGACCCGTCAAAGTGAATATTCCAGTATGTATTATCCGGTTTCTCTTCAGGTACCTGCAGCTCCGTCCAATCATTGATGAAGTCCACCAATGCTTGGGATTTGACAGCAGTGCGTGGCACATATTTCAGACCATGAGGCCCAAGCTCTATAGCCCACTTAGCCACTCTCCCTGTAGCTTCTCTGTTTTGGATGATATCTCCTAAAGGAGCAGAACTAACCACAGTGATAGGGTGACCCTGGAAATAATGCTTAAGCTTCCGGCTTGCCATGAATACCCCGTAAACAAGCTTCTGCCAATGTGGATACCGTTGTTTGGACTCAATGAGCACTTCACTTACATAGTAAACCGGCCGCTGAACCGGATACTCCTTACCCTCTTCCTTGCGCTCCACCACCACAGCCACACTGACGGCTCGTGTGTTAGCGGCTACATACAGCAATAAGGGCTCCTTGTCAACAGGAGCAGCAAGAATTGGGGGCTCAGCCATCTGTCTCTTCAAATCCTCAAAAGCAGCATTGGCAGCATCATTCCAGACAAAGTCATCTGTTTTCTTCATCATCTGGTACAGTGGCATGGCCTTTTCACCCAAACGGCTTATAAACCGGCTTAAAGCAGCGATGCGACCCGCCAGACGCTGGACGTCGTTTATACACGCCGGCTTAGCCAGAGAGGTGATTGCCTTGATCTTTTCCGGGTTAGGTTCAATGCCTCTGTGAGAAACCAGAAAACCCAAGAGCTTGCCTGCAGGAACACCAAAAACACACTAGGCCGGGTTAAGCATCATCTTGTAGACCCGGAGATTATCAAAGGTTTCTCTCAGATCATCTATCAAGGTCTCCTTCTCCCTGGATTTAACCACGATATCATCCACATAAGCATGAACATTGCGCCCAATCTGGTTATGAAGACAATTCTGCACGCAACGCTGGTAAGTCGCCTGTGCACTCTTAAGCCCAAAAGGCATAGATACATAACAGAAGGCTCCAAAAGGAGTGATGAACGCTGTCTTCTCCTGGTCCTTAACTGCCAGTTTAATCTGATGGTATCCTGAATAAGCATCCAAAAAACTTAAGCGCTCACAACTCGCCGTAGCATCAATAATCTGATCAATACGGGGGAGAGCAAAAGGATTAGCCGGACAAGCCTTGTTTAAGTCCGTGTAGTCCACACACATCCGCCAGGTGCCGTTCTTCTTGAGTACGAGCACCGGGTTAGCTAACCATTCTGGATGAAAAACTTCAACGATAAACCCGGCCGCCTAGAGCCGGGCTACCTCCTCACCAATAGCTTTCTGCCTCTCCTCATTAAACCGCCGGAGGAATTGCCTGACCGGCTTAAACTTCAGATCAATATTGAGAGTGTGCTCAGCAAGTTCTCTAGGTACACCCGGCATGTCAAAAGGTTTCCATGCAAAGATGTCCCTGTTCTCACGGATGAACTCGATGAGCGCGCCTTCCTATTTCGGGTCCAGATTGGCACTGATGCTGAATTGTTGAGATGAGTCACCTGGAACAAAATCAACAAGTTTAGTCTCATCAGCAGACTTAAATTTCATTACCGGCTCATGCTCCGTGGTTGGCTTCCTTAAAGACGTCATATCTGCCGGGTCAACATTGTCCTTGTAAAACTTCAACTCCTCTGTTGCACAAACAGATTCAGCGTAAGCCGCGTCACCTTCCTCACACTCCAAGGCTATCTTTCGGCTGCCATGAACCGTAATGGTCCCATTGTGACCCGGCATCTTGAGCTGCAAATATACGTAACACGGCCGTGCCATGAACTTGGCGTAAGCCGGCCGCCCAAATAAAGCATGATACGGGCTTCTTATCTTAACCACCTCAAAGGTTAATTTTTCCGCCCTGTAGTTGTACTCATCTCCAAAAGCCACTTCCAGCTCGATCTTACCAACTGGATACGCCGACTTACCAGGCACCACACCATGGAAAACAGTGTTGGACAGGTTGAGATTCTTATCAATCAATCCCATACGACGGAAAGTCTCATAATAGAGGATGTTGATGCTGCTGCCTCCGTCCATGAGCACTTTAGTGAATTTATATCCCACCACCTGAGGAGCCACCACCAGGGCCAGGTGACCCGGATTGTCAACCCGGGGAGGGTGATCTTCCCTACTCCACACAATAGGCTGCTCAGACCACCTTAAATAGCGTGGCACCGCCGGCTCAACAGCATTCACGGCCCTCTTATGAAGCTTCTGATCTCGCTTGCACAGGCTGGTGGTAAACACATGATACTGTCAACCATTAAGCTGCTTTGGATTGGTCTGGTATCCCCCTGCTGCTGTTGATGACCCTGGCTGGACTGCTGATTAAAGCCCCCTTGAACATTCTGAGGATTGGAATTTGAGCCGCCGCCCGGGCCATGAAAGCCGCCGGTGCCTGAGCCGCCGCCCGGGCCATTGTTGCCATTAAAAGCATTGGAATTCTTAAAGGCCTTCATGATTGCACAATCTTTCCACAGATGAGTAGCCGGCTTCTCCCTAGAGCCGTGCCTTGGACAAGGCTCATTCAACAACTGCTCAAGCGTTGGGCCGGACCCGCCGGCTCGGGGAGGTGGCCTCCCCTTACGTCGCTGGTTGTTACCCTGTGAGCTAGCGTTGGCCACAAACTCTATGCTGCCATCGGCCTTACGCTTGATTCCTCCTTGGTTCGCCGTGTTATGTTGGGGACCCTTCCCATTGTCGTTCTTCTTTCCCTTCCCTGTCCTTTCATCATCCGACGCGGGGTCCTTGGTACTATCAGAGTCGGCGTACTTGGCGAGAGCCGCCATCAGCGTACCCATATCATTGCAATCACGCTTGAGCCGCCCGAGTTTCATCTTTAGGGGCATGAAACGACAATTCTGCTCCAAGATTAAGACTGGAGAGCCGGCATCCATCTTATCAGATGAATGTATTATCTCTTTGACTCGGCGAACCCAATGGGTTGTAGACTCACCCTCCTGCTGCTTACAGTTAGTCAAATCCACAATGGACATAGACTGCCTACAGGTATCTTTGAAGTTTTGGATGAACCGGGCTTTTAGCTCAGCCCAAGACCCGATAGAATTCGGTGGCAGCCCTTTCAACCAAGTGCGGGCAGTCCCATCTAACATCATGGTGAAGTACTTGGCCATTGCCGCTTCACTGACCACTAGCAACTCCATAGCCATCTCATAACTCTCGATCCATGCTCCGGGTTGCAAATCAGCTGTGTAATTAGGCACTTTCCTTGGCCCTTTGAAATCCTTGGGCAGACGTTCGTTACGGAGAGCCGGCACCAGACAAGGAACACCTCCAGTCCTCGTAGGTATACCCACGTCGATGGAAGCCGTCGGATAAGCCGGGGGTGGCTGGTAAGCCGTCAACTGAGGCACCTGCTCCGCCTCTTGCCGTGCTCTGTCTTGGTCTACCGCGTGAAAGGCTCCGTTATGAGCCGGGCCGTGGCCAGGAGGCAAGTCATGGTGTCGGACATTGCTTGAACCGGTCGCTGAGACCATGTGTCTGCTATAACTCGGGCTCCGGCCTGGACGAGGGGTTGAATGAATCCTGTCCCGGCTATAAGAATATGCCTCTTGCTGTGCCAGAGCCGTCTGAAGGAGTTCTCTGACCCGGCGGGTTTCAACCGCCGTTGGAGAGTCACCATCGATTGGGAGAGCCGCCAGCCGCGGCGACCATGTTTTCCAACGGGTTGGCATAATGACCCGGTGGTATTGGCACGTACTGAGGCGGGGCAGGGTTCACCCGGGGAGGCCCCATCACTTGGGGTTGAATTGGCGTTCCAGCCCCGGGCGCTATGATCTCTGGCGGGTTACTAAGCCCTGCACCGGGCGTGTTGAAGAGGTTTCGAGGATCGTAAACCGGAGGGAGTCGAGATTGGGCCTTTTGATGCCTCCTTCTCATGACCTCATTGGACGCGTTTTGATCCATCGTGAGCCGGAAGGACTGTGCCTGAATCAGCTGAGTCTGGGCGTCGAGAGCCGCCCTCTCTGCAGCCATCCTGATCCCTTCCGCCGCCAGATCCTCCTTGGCTTTTGTTAGATCCAACTTTAACTGTGCCAACTCCGCGTCATGCTGAACTTGATCCGCCGGGGCAACCGTAGCGGTCAACAGGACCGTCATCTTGTCTGTGAGATCCATCAGCACCTGAGCCGGCGAGGGCACAGGGCTTCCTGACCCGGCGGCGGGGTTTTGAACAGGTTGTGCGCCGGCCATGAAGATTCCAACCCGGCTCGGCGGCTCAAAGGGGTCCGGAATGCTGTCGCGATCGGAACAGCCCCTGAGCCTGCCATCTTGAAGTTGATACAACGAGTTTGACTCATCCATAGATGACTCGCCGTCAGAGCCGGCGGCCGTCTCATCACCAGATCCAGATCCTTCAGAGAGTCCTCCATGGACACATCCCACGAAAGCATGTTTCAAGGTAGGTAGAGCCCGGGCGGGTCGTGCACGCTGAGCCGTCTCGATGAGATCGGCGCAGAGGTCCGGCTCAGGGCCCGGCTCACCAATCTTGCCAATGAAGACATGGATTCCGCCGAAGGGGACCCGGTACCCGTACTCGATTGAGCCAGCGTCGGGGCCCCAGTTTGCATCGTCGATGTAGAGCTTGCCGCGACGACTCTTGGTCATCCGGCCCACAGCGTATCCCCCCTTCGAAGCTGCCCTTCAAGAACTCAAATCCACCGTGCGCTGGCCCCACGGTGGGCGCCAACTGTCGTGGAATTGTCACGGCAGATGTCCTCGTGCTAGGACTTAGTCGTGGAGCCATCGCTGCTAGGAAGCTTAAAGGGGTTAAACGGGACAAGGAACACGAGGGTTATACTGGTTCGGCCCCTTACGGTGAAGGTAAAAGCCTACGTCCAGTTGAGGTGGAATTGATTAGGGTTTCTAGGACCAGGAGCTAAACCGTCCTGCCTGGTTATCGATTTGGTCTTACTCGTCCCTAAACTGCCGCCGGGTCGTCCCTTTATATAGAGAGGTTGACGCCCAGCGGCTCTCAGAGTCCCAGCCGGCTCATAACAGTGTCCGGCTCGGACTCTCAACTATTCTTTCCTTACACTACAAGTTTCACCATAACGGCGGTTATCACTACGGGCCGTCAGCCATCTCCGGGTCTTAAGCCCATTATTGACCCGCCGTCTTCAAGTTTGGTACTGGGCTTCGCGTGATGACCATTATGACGTAACCCGGCCCCTCCTGGGCGGGTGACTATAATGGTTATATCCTCAACAGTACTTTATTAGATATGGTGCGATCTATGATGTCTCTTACCGATCTACCACTATCGTTTTGGGGTTTTGCATTAGAGACAGTTACATTCACGTTAAATAGGGCACCATCTAAATCCGTGGAGACGACACCGTATGAACTGTGGTTTGGCGAGAAACCTAAGCTGTCGTTTCTTAAAGTTTGGGGTTGCGATGCTTATAAGAAAAAGTTTCATCCTGATAAGCTCAAACCCAAATCGGAGAAGTGCGTCTTCATAGGATACCCAAAATGTTGGGTACACCTTCTATCACAGATCCGAAGGCAAGATCTTTTTTGCTAAGTTTGGATCCTTTCTAGAGAAGGAGTTTCTCTCGAAAGAAGTGAGTGGAAGGAAAGTAGAACTTGATGAGGTAACTGTACCTGCTCCCTTATTGGAAAGTAGTTCATCATAGAAACTGGTTCCTGTGACGTCTACACCAATTAGTGAGGAATTTAATGATGATGATCATGAAACTTCAGATCAAGTTATTGCTGAACCTCGTAGGTCAAACAGAATAAGATCCGCACCAGAGTGGTACGGTAATCCTGTTCTGGAGGTTATGTTACTAGACCATGACGAACCTACGAACTATGAGGAATCGATGATGAGCCCAGATTCCGAAAAATGGCTTGAGGCCATGAAATCTGAGATGGGATCCATGTATGAGAAAAAAGTATGGACTTTGATTGACTTTCCCAATGATCGGCGAGCCATTGAGATTAAATGGATCTTCAAGAGGAAGACGGACGCTGATAGTAGTGTTACTATCTACAAAGCTAGAATTGTCGCAAAAGGGTTTCGACAAGTTCAAGGTGTTGACTACGATGAGAGTTTCTCACTCTTATCTATGCTTAAGTCTGTCCGAATCATGTTAGCAAACTGCCGAATTTTATGAAATCTGGCAAATGGATAAACAAAACTGCATTCCTTAATGGATTTGTTAAAGAAGAGTTGTATATGATGCAACCAGAAGGTTTTGTCAATCCTAAAGTTGCTAACAAAATATGCAAGCTCGAGCGATCCATCTATGGACTGGTGCAAGCATCTCAGAGTTGGAATATACGCTTTGATGAGTTGATCAAAGCATATAGTTTTATATAGACTTGCGGTGAAGCCTGTATTTACAAAAAGGTGAGTGGGAGCACTACATCATTTTTGATAAGTATATGTGAATGACATATTGTTGATCGGAAATAATGTAGAATTATTCTGCAAAGCATAAAGGAGTGTTTGAAAGGAATTTTTCAAAGAAAGACCTCGGTGAAGCTGCTTACATATTGAGCATCAAGATCTATGGAGATAGATCAAGACGCTTGATAAGTTTTTTCAATGAGTACATACCTTGACAAGATTTTGAAATAGTTCAAAATGGAAAAGTCAAAGAAAGAGTTCTTGCCTATGTTACAAGGTGTGAAATTGAGTAAGACTCAAAGCCCGACCACGGCAGAAGATAGAAAGAGAATGAAAGTCATTCACTATGCCTCAACCATAGGTTCTGTGAAGTATGCCATGCTGTGTACCAGATCTATTGTGTACCTCACCAAGAGTTTGGCAAGAGGGTACAATAGTGATCTAGGAGTAGATCACTGAACAGCGGTCAAAATTATCATTAGTGGAATAAGGAAATATTTCTCGATTATGGAGGTGACAAAAGAGCTCGTCGTAAAGAGTTACGTCGATGCAAGCTTTTACACCGATCCAGATGACTCTAAGTCTCAATCTGGATACATATTGAAAATGGGAGCAATTAGCTAGAGTAGCTCAGTGTAGAGCATTGTAGACATAGAAATTTGCAAAATACTTACGGATCTGAATGTGACAGACCCGTTGACTAAACTTCTCTCATGAGCAAAACATGATCACACCTTAGTACTCTTTGGGTGTTAATCACATATCGATGTGAACTAGATTATTGACTCTAGTAAACTCTTTGGGTGTTGGTCACATGTCGATGTGAACTATGGGTGGTAACCACATAAAGATGTGAACTATTGATGTTAAATCACATGGCGATGTGAACTATATTATTGACTCTAGTGCAAGTGGGAGACTGAAGGAAATATGCCCTAGAGGCAATAATAGAGTTATTATTTATTTCCTTATTTCATGATAAATGTTTATTATTCATGCTAGAATTGTATTAATCGGAAACATAATACATGTGTGAATACATAGACAAACAGAGTGTCACTAGTATGCCTCTACTTAACTAGCTTGTTGATCAAAGATGGTTATGTTTCCTAGCCATGGACAAAGAGTTGTCATTTGATTAACGGGATCACATCATTAGGAGAATGATGTGATTGACTTGACCCATTCCGTTCGCTTAGCACTCGATCGTTTAGTATGTTGCTATTGCTTTCTTCATGACTTATACATGTTCCTATGACTATGAGATTATGCAACTCCCGTTTACCGGAGGAACACTTTGTGTGCTACCAAACGTCACAACGTAACTGGGTGATTATAAAGGTGCTCTACAGGTGTCTCCGAAGGTACATGTTGGGTTTGCGTATTTCGAGATTAGGATTTGTCACTCCGATTGTCGGAGAAGGTATCTCTGGGCCCTCTCGGTAATGCACATCACTTAAGCCTTGCAAGCATTGCAACTAATGAGTTAGTTGTGGGATGATGTATTACAGTACGAGTAAAGAGACTTGCCGGTAACGAGATTGAACTAGGTATTGAGATACCGACGATCGAATCTCGGGCAAGTAACATACCAATGACAAAGGGAGCAACGTATGTTGTTATGCGGTCTGACCGATAAAGATCTTCGTAGAATATGTAGGAGCCAATATGAGCATCCAGGTTCTGCTATTTGTTATTGACCGGAGACATGTCTCGGTCATGTCTACATAGTTCTCGAACCCGTAGGATCCGCACGCTTAACGTTTCGATGACAGTTATATTATGAGTTTATATGATTGATGTACCGAAGGTTGTTCGGAGTCCCGGATGTGATCACGGGCATGACGAGGAGTCTCGAAATGGTCGAGACATGAAGATTGATATATTGGAAGCCTATGTTTGGATATCGGAAGTGTTCCGGGTGAAATCAGGATTTTACCGGAGTACCGGGAGGTTACCGGAACCCCCCGGGAACATGATGGGCCTTAGTGGGCCTAGGTGGAAGAGAGGAGAGGCGGCTAGGGTTGGGCCGCGCGCCCCTCCCCCCCCAGTCCGAATAGGACAAGGAGAGGGGGGCGGCGCCCCCCCTTTCCTTCCTCCCCTCCACCTCTTCCCCCTCTCTCTCCTAGTCCAACATGGAAAAGTTGGGAGTCCTACTCCCGGTAGGAGTAGGACTCCTCCGGCGCACCTCTCCCCATGGCCGGACGCAACCCCCCCTTGCTCCTTTATATACGGGGGCACGGGGGCACCCAATAGACACACAAGTTGATCAGTTGATCTCTCCCAACCGTGTGCGGTGCCCCCTCCACCATAGTCCACCTCGATAATACTGTAGCGGTGCTTAGGCGAAGCCCTGCATCATTAGAACATCAACATCATCACCACGCCGTCGTGCTGACGAAACTCTCCCTCAACACTCGGCTGGATCGGAGTTCGAGGGACGCCATCGGGCTGAACGTGTGCTAAACTCGGAGGTGCCGTGCGTTCGGTACTTGATCGGTCGGATCGTGAAGACGTACGACTACATCAACTGCGTTGTGCTAACGCTTCCGCTTTCGGTCTACGAGGGTACGTGGACAACACTCTCCCCTCTCGTTGCTATGCATCACCATGATCTTGCGTGTGCGTAGGAATTTTTTTGAAATTACTACGTTCCCCAACACTATCTTTGTTCGGTCTTTTGAATTCGGAGACTAATATGATGAATTGTATTCGGAGACTAATCTTCTATTGTATTCGATGAATCTGCTATTGCTGTGTGGTGCTGTCTATATTCTGTCTAATAATATGTTTTGTAACCTGTGCAAAAATCAGAAAAGAAAAAAATAATCCCTAATATTCATACTAATGGCGCACCACTCAGCACTCTAATGGCGCACTGTAGAAAGGATACTAATGGCGCATCACCCCAAAGTGCGCCATTAGTATGCCAAAGCACATGGGTAAATATGGCCCCCTGGGAGGCATACTAATGGCGCATGTTGGGCTATACTAATGGCGCACTGCGTGGTGCGCCATTAGTATACCAGATACTAATGGCGCACCAGTGGTGCGCCATTAGTATTTAATACTAGTGGCGCACCAGTAGTGCGCCATTAGTAGGCAAAACTGGTGCGCCACTAGCAGGCGTTTTCCTTGTAGTGGACTCCCAAAGCGGCGATGCGATCCAAGAGCTCATTGAGGGAGGAGAGCTCCGTTGGATCCATCTGTTCAGCGAGTTCCGAGTGGACGTGGAGGCCATTTTTGATGGCCCGAGAGGTCATTGTCGGCGCAGAAGCCGATCGGGCGGCCATGAAGAAGCTGCCTAGTCGGAGAGTTTGGCCTACCACCAGCGCTCCCCCAGAGGTGATGTTGTCCTTGACAACGAGGCTGGCCATCGAGCCTTGCAGCGACGACACAGAGGAACTCTCAATGAAAGCACCAATGTTGGTGTCAAAACCGGCAGATCTCGGGTAGGGGGTCCCGATCTGTGCATCTAAGGCTAATGGTAACAGGAGGCAAGGGACACGATGTTTTACCCAGGTTTGAGCCCTCTCGATGGAGGTAAAACCCTACTTCCTGCTTGATTGATCTTGATGATATGAGTATTACAAGAGTTGTTCTACCACGAGATCGTAGAGGCTAAACCCTAGGAGCTAGCCTATGATGATTATGATTGTCCCTATACGGACCAAACCCTCCAGTTTATATAGACACCGGAGGGGGCTAGGGTTTACACAGAGTCGATTACAAGGAAGGAAATCTAATATCCGGATCGCCAAGCTTGTCTTCCACGCAAAGGAGAGTCCCATCCGAACACGGGACGAAGTCTTGAGTCTTGTATCTTCACGGTCCATCAGTCCGGCCAGAGTATATAGTCCGGCTGTCCGGATACCCCCTAATCCAGGACTCCCTCACCTGGCACTTCTGAAGATAGTATATCTCTTCATCGGTGTCATCGATCACGTCGTCGGAACACGTCTATCGAGAGGGAACAACCACCGACAAACAAAGAAGAAACACAATCAATGCCATGCAACAATATGATGCATGAATGTGACATGGCAATATGCTATTGATTGGCCTAATGCAACTAGCAACGAGTTAAATGGAGTTGGTTTGAACACTAGGTTCAAATTCAAACTCCATATGTGCTTTCTTAAATGCCATTTAATTGAATTGTCCTAAACAGAGGACATAAGTTGCTCTAACATGCATGCAAATGTCATAAACAGATTCTTTGGATTTTTTTGATCATTTTTCATATATAAATTATTTCCATTGGAGTTATAGATTATTTTCTATGGATTTTTGAAGTTTAAGTCATTTTCTGGAATTTCCTGGATTATTTTTAATCCAAAAAATGACTTATTGCGTCAGCATTGCGCCAGGGTGATGTCAGCGGGTCAACTGGGTCGTCCAGGTCAACCCTGACCGGTGGGACCCACGGGTCAGTGACATAACTAACTAACTCTGTTAGTTAGTGTTAAGTTAAATACTAACCTAACTTAATTAGGGACTGGGCCCACATGTCAGTGACTCATTAGATTAACAGGGATAGTCAATGCTAACATAATTCCTAAACTAGATTAAGTCAGAGGCTAGCCCCACATGTCATGGACTGAGGGTGGGGTCCAGCCATGGTCAAACCCGGGTCAACTCGCCGGAGTTGACCCGCGGCTCGTCGCCGGCGGAGCCAGAGACGGCGGAGAGCGTCGGGTTTCGCCCTCCGGCGACCAAACAAGCGGCGGTTTGGCTTGGCGTGATGCTGGTCCTCGTCCGCATCCAACGGAGCCATCCTCTCGCGCCGGAGAGGACCAGAACGACGGCGACGAAGGGAAGTGCGGTGGCCGGAGTTCGGCCGGCAATGGTTTGGGCAATGCCGAGTAAGGGAGGAGCCGTGGTTGGTCGTGTTCGACTCTAGGATGTGCGGTGAGTGCAGCGGTGAGCTCGGATGTGAGCTTGCGCGGCCGTAGCCACGGTGGCGACAGGGCCGGCGGCGGGGAGCTCTCGGGCCCGACGGAAACGATGACTACGGTGACATTCGAGAAAAAGGAGGGGGTTTCGGGGAGAGGAGTTCACGGTGGTCACGTCGAGAAGCTCAGCGGGCTCGAGGAGGGGTTGGTGACGGCGTGTGGTCGCCGGCGATCTCCGGTGGCCGACAAGGGAAACGGCGGTGCTGGTGGCGTCCAGGGGCTTCCCGCGTCATGAGGATCGGTGAGGAGGAAGAGGGCAACGGGGTGGAGCTCGTAGACTTCTCGGGGTGTCGTCGGGTCGGCGGTGGTGGCGAGCGGCGGCGACGAACCCATTCGGGTGGGTGAGAGAGAGAGAGGTCCAGGGGAGGGGATGAGCGTGGGGGAGAGTGGGAGGGGCCAAGGGGAGTGCGTGGCGCTCACAGCTGCGTCGGGGAAGCGGCGGAAGTAGGAGGTGGCGCGGCGTGTGGCCAGCGCGCAGCAAGCACGCGCCCCAGTCCTCTTGGCGGGAGGTTGGGGATGACTGGCAGTGGCCAGTGGGCTTGGCCTGTCTGCTGGGCTGCTGCTACAGGTAAGTGGCCCAGGTTAGTTCTCTCTCTCTGCCTATTTCTATTTCTTTCTGTTTTCTATTTTTCTGCTGTTTGTTTTGATTTAGTAGAAATACTAAACCAGTTTATTAAATGTTGAAATAATCATGGGCACTTCTGAAATTAATTCCAACAGCCCAAAAATACTTTCAAGATTATTTGGACATTTAAAATATTTATAGGATTTTAAATGTCCAAATTCAAATACTTATGAATTTAATTCAAGAATCCAGAGTGTCCTAGAAAAGTGTGCACCATTTTTGGCAGAGTTTCTGGACCAATTCAAAAATGAGGAACATTTATGAAGGGCATTTCAGGTTCATCAAAATTATTTTAGGTTGAGCCTATTTGAATTGCTTTGGTGCTAGGGTTTGGACATCCCCATTTCAAGTTTCAAAAATTTAAACATGATGCATGGAACTCACTGGTGCATCTAGTTACAAACTAATTCTGGGGTTGTGACACATGGTAATTTGCTTTGGTTAAAATTTTAGTCCTAAAGTGATGAGCATCCAAGATAGGTATAATAAAAACTATCATATAAAGTGCATTGAATACTATGAGAAGTTTGATTCTTTATGATTGTTTTGAGATATGAAGATGGTGATATAAGAGTCATGCTAGTTGAGTAGTTGTGAATTTGAGAAATAATTGTGCTAAAGTTTGTGATTCACGTAGCATGCACGTATGGTGAACCGTTATGTGATGAAGTCAGCGCATGATTTATTTATTGATTGTCTTCCTTATGAGTGGCCGTCGGGGACGAGCGATGGTCTTTTCCTACCAATCTATCCCCCTAGGAGCATGCACGTAATACTTCGTTTCGATAACTAATAGATTTTTGCAATAAGTATGTGAGTTCTTTATGACTAATGTTGAGTCCATGTCGCCGGTATTATACACCCACCATATACCTTCCTCAAAACAGCCACCATACCTACTTATTATGGCATTTCCATAGCCATTCCGAGATATATCGCCATGCAACTTTCCACCGTTCCGTTTATCATGACACGCTCCATCATTGTCATATTGCTTTGCATGATCATGTAGTTGACATCGTATTTGTGGCAAAGCCACCGTTCATGATTTTCATACATGTCACTCTTGATTCATTGCACATCCCGGTACACCGCCGGAGGCATTCACATAGAGTCATATTTTGTTCTAAGCATTGAGTTGTAATTTTTGAGTTGTAAGTAAATAAAAGTGTGATGATCATCATTATTAGAGCGTTGTCCCAAGTGAGGAAAGGATGATGGAGTCTATGATTCCCCCACAAGTCGGGATGAGACTCCGGACTGAAAAAATAGGCCATAAAAAAAGAGAAAGGCCCAAACAAAAAAAAGAAAAAATGAGAGAAAAATAGAGAAGGGACAATGTTACTATCATTTTACCACACTTGTGCTTCAAAGTAGCATCGTGATCTTCATGATAGAGAGTCTCCTATGTTATCACTTTCATATACTAGTGGGAATTTTACATTATAGAACTTGGCTTGTATATTCCAATGACGGGCTTCCTCAAAATGCCTTAGGTCTTCATGAGCAAGCGAGTTGGATGCACACCCACTTAGTTTCTTTTGTGGAGCTTTCATACACTTAGAGCTCTAGTGCATCCGTTGCATGGCAATCCCTACTCACTCACATTGATATCTATTGATGGGCATCTGCATAGCTCGTTGATACGCCTAGTTTATGTGAGACTATCTTCTCCTTTTTGTCTTCTCCACAACCACCATTCTATTCCACATATAGTGCTATTTCTCATGGCTCACGCTCATGTATTGCGTGAAGATTGAAAAAGTTTGAGAACATCAAAAGTATGAAACAATTGCTTGGCTTGTCATCGGGGTTGTGCATGATTTAAATATTTTGTGTGATGAAGATAGAGCATAGCCAGACTATATGATTTTGTAGGGATAGCTTTCTTTGGCCATGTTATTTTGAGAAGACATGATTGCTTTGTTAGTATGCTTGAAGTATTATTATTTTTATGTCAATATTAAACTTTTGTTTTGAATCTTATGGATCTGAATATTCTTGCCACAATAAAGAAGATTACATTGATAAATATGTTAGGTAGCATTCCACATCAAAAATTCTGTTTTTATCATTTACCTACTCAAGGACGAGCAGGAATTAAGCTTGGGGATGCTCTCGCCTCTTGAAGCTCCTGTGTGGTCTTCGTGATGAACTCCTGAGCACCAGGCGCTCCTCGCCTTCTGCCCTCTTGGGGGAAACGTGCGGCAAAGCACACCTCCACATGGTGCCCGAGCACCTCCCTCGTGATGTATGCTAGGTCTGAGGCCCTGCAGAAGAGAGCCACCGAGGCCAGCCTGACGAGGGCGCCGGGCGCGCCTTCCTATGCGAGAGAGGGAGGCACCCCATCTGCGGGCGCTAGTCCTGAAGTGGTGCCGCTAGAAACGCTGCTCTCCTGAGGCCCTTGGTGGACCAGCTGCTTCTTCTTCTTGGGGATGGCCTCAGGAGGGCAGACTGCGCCTTCTTGTCTGGGTCTTCGGTTGCTGCCGCCTGGTAAGCACGCTCGAGAGAGCACACCGCGTCCATTTCCTCACAGGCGACCATGATGGTGTCGCTGCTTCCTGGCACTAGCCGTGATGTGTCACCGCCATAAACTTGGCCAACGCTGGATACCCGAGGATGGCATTGTATGACAGGCGAATGTGGGCGACGTCGAAGTCGATGAGCTCGGTGTGGTAGTTATCGCGCTTGTCAAAGGTGACAGGGAGGCGGACCTGCCCTATAGGGGTGGTGGAGCCGTCGGTCACTCCTGAGAAGGGCTTGGTAGGCTGTAGCTGATCGTATGCCACTTGGAGATGGTCGAACGTCTCGACGGACAGGACATTGAGCCCTACGCCGCCGTCGATGAGGGTCCTGGTGACTTGGACATTGCTGATGATGGGCGAGCAGAGCATCGGGAGGGCGCCAGCCGTCACTACGCACTTGAGCTGGTCTGCCGAGTTGAAGGTAATGGCGCACTTGGACCACCTGAGCGGGCGCGTGGCCTCGAGCCTGGGGAGAGCCACCTTCACCTCATGGGCGAATTGCTTGAAGATGCGCTGGGAGGCTGGGGCCTGAGCACCACCCAGGATGCAGGCGATGGCGCGCGGTCCTGGAAGCCCCCAGCCCCCTCATCCTAATGGTGGTCATCGTTCCTCCTTGGTGGTGGTGGCAGCGGAGGGAGGCCAGCGTTGCCCTGAGGATGGTCCTCACGAGGCTCGTCCCTCCAGGCGCCCTCACGAGGCTGATCCTACCAGCGGTCCTCACGAGGCCAGTCGCGCCACTCCTGGCGGGGGCCGCGGTCATCCCAGCGTCCTCCACTTCGTCCTCCTCCTCAGCCATAGCCCCGGTCGTTGCGCTCGGGGTGTCGACCGAAGCACCCATCACGGATGGCCCAGAGCTCTTGGCAATCATTGGTGTTGTGGCTGTGTACGTTGTGGAAGGCGCAGAATGGACGGCTGCCCTTGGACGACTCGGGGTGGTCCTGAAGGGAATATGCCCTAGAGGCAATAATAAAGTATTATTTATTTCCTTCTCTCATGATAAATGTTTATTATTCATGCTAGAATTGTATTAACCGGAAACATAATACATGTGTGAATACATAGACAAACAGAGTGTCACTATTATGCCTCTACTTGACTAGTTCGTTAATCAAAGATGGTTATGTTTCCTAGCCATAGACATGAGTTGTCATTTGATTAACGAGATCACCACATTGGAGAATGACGTGATTGACTTGACCCATTCCGTTAGCTTAGCACTCGATCGTTTAGTATGCTGTTATTGCTTTCTTCATGACTTATACATGTTCCTATGACTATGAGATTATGCAACTCCCGTTTACCGGAGGAACACTTTGTGTGCTACCAAACGTCACAACGTAACTGGGTGATTATAAAGGTGCTCTAGAGGTGTCTCCAAAGGTACTTGTTGGGTTGGCGTATTTCGAGATTAGGATTTGTCACTCCGATTGTCGGAGAGGTATCTCTGGGCCCACTCAGTAATGCACATCACTATAAGCCTTGCAAGCATTGTAACTAATGAGTTAGTTGCGGGATGATGTATTACAGAACGAGTAAAGAGACTTGCCGGTAACGAGATTGAACTAGGTATCGAGATACCGACGATCGAATCTCGGGCAAGTAACATACCGATGACAAAGGGAACAACGTATGTTGTTATGCGGTTTGACCGATACAGATCTTCGTAGAATATGTGGGAACCAATATGAGCATCCAGGTTCCGCTATTGGTTATTGACCGGAGAGGTGTCTCGGTCATGTCTACATAGTTCTCGAACCCGTAGGGTCCACACGCTTAACGCTACGATGACAGTTTTATTATGAGTTTATATGTTTTGATGTACCGAAGGTTGTTCGGAGTCCCGGATGTGGTCACGGACATGACGAGGGGTCTCTAAATGGTCGAGACATAAAGATTGATATATTGGACGACTATATTCGGACACCGGAAGTGTTCCGGAGAAGTTTCGGATAAAACCGGAGTGCCGGAGGGGTTACCGGAACCCCCCGGGGAAGTATTGGGCCTTAGTGGGCCTGAGGGGAGAGAGAGGGCAGCAGCCAGGAGGTGGCGCGCCCCCTCCCATGAGGAGTCCTAATTGGACTAGGGGAGGGGGGCGCAGCCCCTCTTTCCCTCTCCCTCTCCCTCTCTTTCCTTCCCCCCTCTCTTCCTAGTAGGACTAGGAAAGGGGAGTCCTACTCCTACTAGGAGGAGGACTCCCCCTCTCCTTGGCGTGCCCAAGGCAGCCGGCCTCCCCCTTGCTCCTTTATATACGGGGGCAGGGGGGCACTCTATACACACAATTGATATACGATATTTTAGCTGTGTGCGGTGCCCCCCTCCACCATATTACACCTCGATAATATCGTTGCGGAGCTTAGGCGAAGCCTTGCGTCGGTAGAACATCATCATCGTCACCACGCCGTCATGCTGACGAAACTCTCCCTCAACACTCGGCTGGATCGGAGTTCGAGGGACGTCATCGAGCTGAACGTGTGCTGAACTCGGAGGTGCCGTGCGTTCGGTACTTGATCGGTCGGATCGTGAAGATGTACGACTACATCAACCGCGTTGTGTTAACGCTTCCGCTTTCGGTCTACGAGGGTACGTGGACAACACTCTCCCCTCTCGTTGCTATGGATCACCATGATCTTGCGTGTTCGTAGGAATTTTTTTGAAATTACTACGTTACCCAACAGTGGCATCCGAGCCTGGTTTTATGCGTTGATACTATGCACGAGTAGAACACAAGTGAGTTGTGGGTGATATAAGTCATACTGCTTACCAGCATGTCATACTTTGGTTTAGCGGTATTGTGAGATGAAGCGGCCCGGACCGACATTATGCGTACGCTTACGCGAGACTGGTTTCACCGTTATGAGCACTCGTTGCTTAAAGGTGAACGGCGGGTGTCTGTCTCTCTCACTTTAGTTGAACCGAGTGTGGCGACGCCCGGTCCTTGCGAAGGTTAAAACAGCACCAACTTGACAAACTATCATTGTGGTTTTGATGCGTAGGTAAGAACGGTTCTTGCTAAGCCCGTAGCAGCCACGTAAAACTTGCAACAACAAAGTAGAGGACGTCTAACTTGTTTTTGCAGGGCATGTTGTGATGTGATATGGTCAAGACATGATGCTATATTTTATTGTATGAGATGATCATGTTTTGTAACCGAGTTATCGGCAACTGGCAGGAGCCATATGGTTGTCACTTTATTGTATGAAATGCAATCGCCATGTAATTGTTTTACTTTATCACTAAGCGGTAGCGATAGTCGTAAAAGCAATAGTTGGCGAGACGACAACGATGCTACGATGGAGATCAAGGTGTCGAGCCGGTGATGATGGTGATCATGACGGTGCTTCGGAGATGGAGATCACAAGCACAAGATGATGATGGCCATATCATATCACTGATATTGATTGCATGTGATGTTTATCTTTTATGCATCTTATCTTGCTTTGATTGACGGTAGCATTATAAGATGATCTCTCACTAAAATTTCAAGATAAAAGTGTTCTCCCTGAGTATGCACCGTTGCGAAAGTTCTTCGTGCTGAGACACCACGTGATGATCGGGTGTGATAGGCTCTACGTTCAAATACAACGGGTGCAAAACAGTTGCACACGCGGAATACTCAGGTTAAACTTGACGAGCCTAGCATATGCAGATATGGCCTCGGAACACGGAGACCGAAAGGTCGAGCGTGAATCATATAGTAGATATGATCAACATAGTGATGTTCACCGTTGAAACTAGTCCATCTCACGTGATGATCGGACATGGTTAGTTGATATGGATCACGTGATCACTTAGAGGATTAGAGGGATGTCTATCTAAGTGGGAGTTCTTAAGTAATATGATTAATTGAACTTAAATTTATCATGAACTTAGTCCTGATAGTATTTTGCAAATTATGTTGTAGATCAATAGCTCGCGTTGTTGCTTCCCTGTGTTTATTTTTGATATGTTCCTAGAGAAAAATTATGTTGAAAGATGTTAGTAACCAAGACGCGGATTGGATCCGTGATCTGAGGATTATCCTCATTGCTGCACAGAAGAATTATGTCCTTGATGCACCGCTAGGTGACAGACCTATTGCAGGAGCAGATGCAGACGTTATGAACGTTTGGCCAGCTCAATATGATGACTACTTGATAGTTTAGTGCATCATGCTTAACGGCTTAGAATCGGGACTTGAAAGACGTTTTGAACGTCATGGACCATATGAGATGTTCCAGGAGTTGAAGTTAATATTTCAAGCAAATACCCGAGTTGAGAGATATGAAGTCTCCAACAAGTTCTATAGCTGAAAGATGGAGGAGAATCGCTCAACTAGTGAGCATGTGCTCAGATTGTCTGGGTACTACAATCGCTTGAATCAAGTGGGAGTTAATCTTCCAGATAAAATAGTGATTGACAGAATTCTCTAGTCACCATCACCAAGTTAGTAGAACTTCGTGATGAACTATAGTATGCAAGGGATGACGAAAGTAATTCCTGAGCTCTTCGTGATGCTGAAATCGACGAAGGTAGAAATCAAGAAAAACATCAAGTGTTGATGGTTGACGAGACCACTAGTTTCAAGAAAAGGGCAAAGGGAAGAAGGGGAACTTCAAGAACGGCAAGCAAGTTGCTGCTCAAGTGAAGAAGCCTAAGTCTGGTCCTAAGCCTGAGACTAAGTGCTTCTACTGCAAAGGGACTGGTCACTGGAAGCGGAACTACCCCAACTATTTGGTGGATAAGAAGGATGGCAAAGTGAACAAAGGTATATTGGATATACATGTTATTGATGTGTACTTTACTAGTGTTTATAGCAACCCCTCGGTATTTGATACTGGTTCAGTTGCTAAGATTAGTAACTCGAAACGGGAGTTGCAGAATAAACAGAGACTAGTAAAAGGCGAGGTGACGATGTGTGTTGGAAGTAGTTCCAAGATTGATATGATCATCATCGCACACTCCCTATACTTTCGGGATTAGTGTTGAAACTAAATAAGTGTTATTTGGTGTTTGCGTTGAGCATGAATATGATTCGATCATGTTTGTTGCAATACGGTTATTCATTTAAATTAGAGAATAATTGTTGTTCTGTTTACATGAATTAAACCTTCTATGGTCATACACCCAATAAAATTGTTTGTTGGATCTCGATCGTAGTGATACACATATTCATAATATTGAAGCCAAAAGATGCAAAGTTAATAATGATAGTGCAACTTATTTGTGGCACTACCGTTTAGGTCATATTGGTGTAAAGCGCATGAAGAAACTCCATGCTGATGGGTTTTGGAATCACTTGATTATGAATCACTTGATGCTTGCGAACCATGCCTTATGGGCAAGATGACTAAGACTCCGTTCTCCGGAACGATGGAGCGAGCAACTGACTTATTGGAAATAATACATACTGATGTATGCGATCCGATGAGTGTTGAGGCTCGCGGCGGGTATCGTTATTTTCTGACCTTCACAGATGATTTGAGCAGATATGGGTATATCTACTTGATGAAACATAAGTCTGAAGCTTTTGAAAAGTTCAAAGAATTTCAGAGTGAAGTGGAAAATCATCGTGACAAGAAAATAAGGTTTCTACGATCTGATCGCGGAGACAAATATTTGAGTTACGAGTTTGGTCTTCAATTAAAACAATGTGGAATAGTTTCACAAATTCGTGCCACCTGGAACACCATAGCATAATGGTGTGTCCGAACATCGTAACCGTACTTTATTCGATATGGTGCAATATATGATGTCTCTTACCGATCTACCACTATCGCTTTGGGGTTATGCATTAGAGACAACTGCATTCACGTTAAATAGGGTACCATCTAAATCCGTTGAGACTACATCTTATGAACTGTGGTTTGGCAAGAAACCAAAGTTGTCGTTTCTTAAAGTTTGGGGTTGCGATGCTTATGTGAAAAAGTTTCATCCTGATAAGCTCAAACCCAAATCGGAGAAATGTGTCTTCATAGGATACCCAAAGGAGACAGTTGGGTACACCTTCTATCACAGATCCGAAGGCAAGACATTCGTTGCTAAGTATGGATCCTTTCTAGAGAAGGAGTTTCTCTCGAAAGAAGTGAGTGGGAGGAAAGTAGAACTTGATGAGGTAATTGTACCTACTCCCTTATTGGAAAGTAGTTCATCGCAGAAACCAGTTTCTGTGACGCCTATACCAATTAGTGAGGAAGTTAATGATGATGATCATGAAACTTCAGATCAAGTTATTACCAAACCTTGTAGGTAAAACAGAGTAAGATCGGCACCAGAGTGGTACGGTAATCCTGTTCTGGAGGTCATGTTATTTGACCATGACGAACCTACGAACTATGAGGAAGCGATGATGAGCCCAGATTCCGCGAAATGGCTTGAGGCCATGAAATCTGAGATAAGATCCATATATAAGAACAAAGTATGGACTTTGATTGACTTGCCAATGATCGGCGAGCCATTGAGATTAAATGGATCTTCAAGAGGAAGACAGACAGCGATAGTAGTGTTACTGTCTACAAAGCTAGAATTGTCGCAAAAAGGTTTTCGACAAGTTCAAGGTGTTGACTACGATGAGAGTTTCTCACTCGTATCTATGCTTAAATCTGTCTGAATCATGTTAGCAATTGCCGCATTTTATGAAATATGGCAAATGGATAAACAAAACTGCATTCCTTAATGGATTTATGTAAGAAGAGTTGTATATGATGGAACCGGAAGGTTTTGTCGATACAAAGGGAGCTAACAAAGTGTGCAAGCTCCAGCGATCCATTTATGGACTGGTGCAAGCCTCTCGGAGTTGGAATAAACGCTTTGATAGTGTGATCAAAGCATTTGGTTTTATACAGACTTTTGGAGAAGCCTGTATTTACAAGAAAGTGAGTGGGAGCACTACAACATTTCTGATAAGTATATGTGAATGACATATTGTTGATCATAAATAATGTAGAATTATTCTGCAAAGCATAAAGGAGTGTTTGAAAGGAGTTTTTCAAAGAAAGACCTCGGTGAAGCTGCTTACATATTGAGCATCAAGATCTATAGATATAGATCAAGACGCTTGATAAGTTTTTTTTCAATGAGTACATACCTTAACAAGATTTTGAAGTAGTTCAAAATAGAACAATCAAAGAAAGAGTTCTCGCCTGTGTTACAAGGTGTGAAATTGAGTAAGACTCAAAGCCCGACCACGACAGAAGATAGAAAGAGAATGAAAGTCATTCCCTATGCCTTGGCCATAGGTTCTATAAAGTATGCCATGCTGTGTACCAGATCTCTTGTATACCCTACACTGATTTTGGCAAGAGAGTACAATAGTGATCTAGGAGTAGATCACTGGACAGCGGTCGAAATTATCCTTAGTGGAATAAGGATATATTTCTCGATTATGGAAGTGACAAAAGGTTCGTCGTAAAGGGTTACGTCGATGCAAGTTTTGACACTAATCTAGATGACTCTAAGTCTCGGTCTAGATACATATTGAAAGTGGAAGCAATTAGCTAGAGTAGCTCCGTGCAGAGCATTGTAGACATAGAAATTTGCAAAATACTTACGGATCTGAATGTGACAGACCCGTTGACTAAAATTATCTCACAATAAAAACATGATCACACCTTAGTACTCTTTGGGTGTTAATCACATAGCGATGTGAACTAGATTCTTGACTCTAGTAAACCCTTTGGGTGTTGGTCACATGACGATGTGAACTATGGGTGTTAATCACATGGTGATGTGAACTATTGATGTTAAATCACATGGCGATGTGAACTAGATTATTGACTCTAGTGCAAGTGGGAGACTGAAGGAAATATGCCCTAGAGGCAATAATAAAGTATTATTTATTTCCTTATATCATGATAAATGTTTATTAGAATTGTATTAACGGGAAACATAATACATGTGTGAATACATAGACAAACAGAGTGTCACTAGTATGCCTCTACTTGACTAGCTCGTTAATCAAAGATGGTTATGTTTCCTAGCCATAGACATGAGTTGTCATTTGATTAACGGGATCACCTCATTGGAGAATGACGTGATTGACTTGACCCATTCCGTTAGCTTAGCACTCGATCGTTTAGTATGCTGCTATTGCTTTCTTCATGACTTATACATGTTCCTATGATTATGAGATTATGCAACTCCCGTTTACCGGAGGAACACTTTGTGTGCTACCAAACGTCACAACGTAACTGGGTGATTATAAAGGTGCTCTACAGGTGTCTCCAAAGGTACTTGTTGGGTTGGCGTATTTCGAGATTAGGATTTGTCACTCCGATTGTCGGAAAGGTATCTCTGGGCCCACTCGGTAATGCACATCACTATAAGCCTTGCAAGCATTGTAACTAATGAGTTAGTTGCGGGATGATGTATTACAGAACGAGTAAAGAGACTTGCCGGTAACGAGATTGAACTAGGTATCGAGATACCAACGATCGAATCTCAAGCAAGTAACATACCGATGACAAAGGGAACAACGTATGTTGTTATGCGGTTTGACCGATACAGATCTTTGTAGAATATGTGGGAACCAATATGAGCATCCAGGTTCCGCTATTGGTTATTGACCGGAGAGGTGTCTCGGTCATGTCTACATAGTTCTCGAACCCGTAGGGTCCGCACGCTTAACGCTACGATGACAGTTTTATTATGAGTTTATATGTTTTGATGTACCGAAGGTTGTTCGGAGTCCCGGATGTGATCACGGACATGACGAGGAGTCTCGAAATGGTCGAGACATAAAGATTGATATATTGGACGACTATATTTGGACACCGGAAGTGTTCCGGAGAAGTTTCGGATAAAACCGGAGTGCCGGAGGGGTTACCGGAACCCCCCGGGGAAGTATTGGGCCTTAGTGGGCCTGAGGGGAGAGAGAGGGCAGCAGCCAGGAGGTGGCGCGCCCCCTCCCATGAGGAGTCCTAATTGGACTAGGGGAGGGGGGCGCAGCCCCTCTTTCCCTCTCCCTCTCCCTCTCTTTCCTTCCCCCCCTCTCTTCCTAGTAGGACTAGGAAAGGGGAGTCCTACTCCTACTAGGAGGAGGACTCCCCCCTCTCCTTGGTGCGCCCAAGGCAGCCGGCCTCCCCCTTGCTCCTTTATATACGGGGGCAGGGGGGCACTCTATACACACAATTGATATACGATATTTTAGCCGTGTGCGGTGCCCCCCTCCACCATATTACACCTCGATAATATCGTTGCGGAGCTTAGGCGAAGCCCTGCGTCGGTAGAACATCATCATCGTCACCACGCCGTCGTGCTGACGAAACTCTCCCTCAACACTCGGCTGGATCGGAGTTCGAGGGACGTCATCAAGCTGAACGTGTGCTGAACTCAGAGGTGCCGTGCGTTCGGTACTTGATCGGTCAGATCGTGAAGATGTAGGACTACATCAACCGCGTTGTGTTAACGCTTCCGCTTTCGGTCTATGAGGGTACGTGGACAACACTCTCCCCTCTCGTTGCTATGCATCACCATGATCTTGCGTGTTCGTAGGAATTTTTTTGAAATTACTACGTTACCCAACAGGTCCCGGCCATGCTTCATCTCAGGCTCAGCCGCAAGCATGGCTACTCCCTTGCGCTTCACGTCCTTGGCCTTCTTGTCTTCTGGGTCGGCAGCTGGGAGCTCGAGGAGGGAGATGCGCCCCTCCTCAGCTCTTGAGCACTTGGTTGCCATGTTGAACATCTCCAGAGCCGTGCATAGGTCTTCGTGGATGGCGAGCTCCTCCTTCATCTTGACGTCGCGGACGCCGTCAGTGAACGCGGAGATGATGGCCTCGTCCGTCACCTTGGGGATCTTGAGGCGGACGCTGTTGAAGCACTGGATGTACTTCTGCAGGGTCTCTCCCGACTGCTGCTTGATGCACCATAGGTCACCCGCGGCCGGTGGGTAGTCGCGGGTGCCCTGAAAGTTGGCGACGAAGCGCTCGCGCATCTCGCCCCAGGAGGAGATCGATCCTGCGGGCAAGTTCAAGAGCCACGAGCGCACGCCATCTTTCTCGTCGCCGTTGGCCGCCTTGATGCTCAGCTCGTAGAGCTGCAGGAACTCAGCGGGGTCGGGGGTGCCGTCGTAGCGCGGAGGCAGGTCTGGCTTGAACATGCCGGGCCAGACGATGCTGCGTAGCTCGGGAGTGAAGGCGCGGCAGCCTGGCGTGGCCACCGGTGCCCACCGCAGAGGCGGAACCTGATCCTGGTACCCACGCGCCGCCACCGCAGGCGGCGCGCGGTCTTGACGCGGTGGTGCTAGGAGCGCAGGAGCGTTTTCTTGCGGCCAAGGGACTTCTTGGCAGCTTCCTTCTTTGTGCGTGGGTGCCCGGCGCGGTGGGTCGCGCCGCGGGGCCGCGCGTCTTGGTGTGAGGGCGTCGTCTTGATGCGGAGGTGATGGAGGCGCTCCGTGAGCTATGTCGCCCGCAGCTGGAGGTGGGCGAGGCAGCGAGAGAGACGGTGCGGGAGAGCCCCCAGCGGCGCTGACGAGCTCAGCGATGCGGTCCAACCAGTCATCGTAGAGGTCGTCGACGGGGCAGTAACGCAGGAGATCACGCGCCATGAGCAGCGCGACCTGTGCGTCCGTGGGCGCGCGACAAGCATGGGACGAAGAGCCGGCCGGAGTCAGCGAAGGGGTGGCGGTGCGGCCGTCCCGCTGCACAGAGGGGTGCAACAATGAAGCCTGCTGCTCGTTTCCTGTCGGGCCGGTGGCGGCGTTGGCAGCAGGCGATGGGGAGCGAAGGGGAGGCCCGCCGACGGGCGCCATCTGAGTGACGTGAGCATTGAGAGCGGCTTGGCGCTTGGCTTGGGCTCGACGTGCATCAGCCAAGAAACTGGCAGAGCGGCGGAACGTGGATCGACGAAGGGAAAGCTTCGGTGCACCCCTACCTGGCGCGCCAAATGTCAGATTCTAGGTTCCAGCAAACCCTTGAGGTTCGAACTCTGGGGTGCGCACGAAGGACTTTCTCCCCCTAGCTAGCTCGCTCAACGATCTCAAGGCCTAGCTCGTCGAACCCAAGGAACAAGAGACAAGAGACGCGAGAGTTTATACTGGTTCAGGCCACCGTTGCGGTGTAATACCCTACTCCAGTGTGGTGTGGTGGATTGCCTTCTAGGCTGAGGATGAACAAGTACAAGGTAGGAACAGCCTCCTGAGGAGAGGTGTTCTCGAGCTCGACGAGCTGATGCGTATGAGCGTGGTCTTGATGATCTATCCTTTTCTATGGTGGTGGCTAGTTCTATTTATGAAGGCCCTGGTCCTCTTCCCAAATGTTAGGTGGGAAGGGATCCCACAACGGCCAATTTTGAAGGGAGACAACTAGTACAAGCTATCCTGACAAAAGGTGGTCTTTGCCTGCCAAAGGCTCTGGTGGTGATGCAGTTGTGGGCTCCACGATGACCTCCGTCCTGCCTTCCTGCTGGTCTTGGTCTCGTTGCACCGATATGAAAACCTTTGCCTGATGAATCGGGACTCCTCTCCTGCGCTTGCCTCTTTAGCACCAAAGAGGAAACTGGTACACTGCGCTCGCTGGCGCCCTCCTGGCCTTGGCTGTCACGGCTCAGGTCATGTGAACCTCGCGAGGTGCCCCCTTGTCGGTGTCAAAATCAGCGGATATCGGGTAGGGGGTCCCGAACTGTGCGTCTAAGGTCGATGGTAACAAGAGACGGGGGACACGATGTTTACCCAGGTTCGGGCCCTCTCTATGGAGGTAATACCCTACTTCCTGCTTGATTGATCCAGATGAATATGAGTGTTACAAGAGTTGATCTACCACGAGATCATAATGGCTAAACCCTAGAGGCCTAGCCTGTATGACTATGATAATGAGTATCCGCCTATCCGGACTACGCTCTCCGGTTTATATAGACACCGGAGAGATCTAGGGTTACATGGAGTCGGTTACATACAAAGGAATCTGCACGATTGATCGCCAAGCTTGCCTTCCACGCCAAGGAGAGTCCTGTCCGGACACGAGTGCGGTCTTCGGTCTTCACATCTTCACGGCCCATCAGTCCGGACCATGGCTAACAGGCCAGACGCCCGAGGACCCTTAGTCCAGGACTCCCTCAGTAGCCCCTGAACCTGGCTTCAATGACGAGTCCGACGCGCAGATTTGTCTTCAGCATTGCAAGGCGGGTTCCCTTCTTCCGAACTTCAGAATAGTCTTTGAATGTAGTAAGTATATCCGGACCTGTGTATGCAATTGCAGAGAATACAATATTTCACGATCCCAATCCGCTGACAATTGTTTGCGACATTACGTCACGCCCGCCCGGTTATTATTTCGAACCGTTGGCTAGCCCGCCGTCCCACGTCTCGCGACGCGGTTTTACTGGCACATCTTGTCAAAGTAGAGATCGTGTCCCCTTATTCATGAGATTTTCATCGATGTGAGCGTGGATAACCCAACCGTCCCCTGGGTACAACTCTTCGAAGATAGGTAAGTCTCGAGACCCAGGAGGAGGCGCTCAGTCTTCGGGGTCTTTATATAGGGACCCAGACTCGTCTTTTTCCTTTGCGCTTTCTTCTTCCTCAACCCCAGCCACCTCGAGTTCTAACCCTCGGGTTCCAATCACCACCAGCCCCAATCATGTCCGGATCCAGCCGTCCAGGCCGGTGGGTGGCTTCTTCTGTCACGGAGGAGGATATTGCGAACCTCCGCGCGGCGAGGTATCTGACCCCAGAGATCCTTCATCGGCTCCCTGCAGTAGGGCAGGTTGTACCTACCCCCAGATCCGACGAGAGGGTAGTATTTGTGGCCCACTTCCTCCATGGGTTAGGGTTCGCGCTTAACCCTTTCGTCCAGAGGATCATGTTTTACTATGGGCTAGATTTTCACGATCTGGCCCCGAACTCTATTCTTCTCATCTCGACATTTATCGTTACATGTGAAGCCTTCCTCCAGACTCCTCCGCACTTTGGTTTGTGGCTCAAGACCTTTGACATGAGGCCGCAGGTGACAGAGGAGGAGCAGGCAGAATGCGGCAGCGCCATAATAGGCAAGCTTGCCAGCACAGTTTGGTTTGAAGGATCTTTCGCCGAGTCTTCCAACCTATGGCAGCAGGGGTGGTTTTATATCAACGAGCCACGTGGCTCCAAGTGGGCGGCTACGCCTGCGTTTCGACCCGGCCCTCCAATCTAGCTTACTTCATGGATCAATAAGGGATTGGACCGGGGATCCGTCAATGAAGTGCAGACTCTGCAGAGTCGCATCTGACGCCTTACCGAGAAGGGCATCGATCTTGTGAACGTCGTTCAAGTAATGCTAGTCCGCCGGACCTTGCCATGTCAGCGGCGGCCTCTCCGTATGTGGGAGTTTAATCCAGAAGGGCGGCAGATTCTTCAGCACTTCTTCGGCACCACGCACGAAGGAATGTGGAAATTATATTTCGAGGAACGAGAGCAATGGCCGGACACCACCGAAGATGTTGGCCTTGACTGCAATCATCTAGACACTGCGGGAAGTATTCACTCTCCGCACACCTTCCATTCAAGCATCTCTTGACAAGATACTGAACAATCCGTCCCAGTACAGGGCTGGATAAAGAAAGCGGTATTAATCTGGTGTCCGGCGCCCCATCCCGAAGACTCTGCGACTGCACTGCTGACTCCGACACTGTATCAGGTGTGTGCAGAGGAGGGCAAGAATAGGGAGACCAGAGGTGATCTCGGCCCTAAGGATAAATTAGACGTTGTGTTCGGGGAAACCGAAACCCTTTTGCCCGAGGGCAAAGGTGCAGAGGAAGCCCTCCATGGCAAGAAGAGGGCCGCTTCCAAAGATCGGGAGGGGAAACCTTCCAAGCGAGGAAAAATGCCATCATCGGGCGGCTCGGGCCGGGCAAGTGATCTTGCCGTAGAGCTTTATGATGAGGACAAACCTCTGGCCAAACCGTAAGTGAAGCAGGGCACTTTAAACGTACCTCATTCTTTTCCTATTAGTGAAGTAATCATCCGATATATGGATATCCTCGTAGGTTAACGCCCGGTGTTTCTCAACTGTCCTCTTCCTCGGGAGACCTTCTTCCGGAGATGATGGAGAGTGGTACGCCTTCTCCGGCTTCCTCGCCCAACAGGGCGGATGATTCTGAGGTATCGTCCCGGAGGGCTCCTCCCGATCGACAAGCAGTGCAGGGAACGAAGAAGGCATTACCCGAAGGTGGTGCCTTTGTCACTCAGGGTTTGGAAGTCAAGAATGATGCCCCGAACTATCCGGTTTACAGCCGGAAACAATTCTGGAGGCGAGCAAGCGGATTCCTTCAAAGGAATGCCGTACTTCGGCGGCGGTTTCCGAAGACCCCGGAGCGCTGGAAATGCTGACGGACATGCTGCGACAAGCGTCCATTTCAGAGCAGCACCGTGCCTTGATGGTTACGGTGGTCGAAAAGGTTCTATCCGTGAAGAGCGGATTGAACGAGGCCTTCACGAGCCTTCTAAGAGGTTTCGAGGTTTGTGATGTAATTTTGCCAATTGAATTTTATTGACAGAATGCACCTGTTGTATATGCAGTAGCCCCTGAGACTCGGATTGCCTGCCGAAGGAAGCGATCGGAGGATCAAAAAGATATGCTAAGGTACTAACCTTGATTTAATTTTGAATACAGGCTACCTCCCCCCCGGCAGCTACTTGACATATGGAAGTGGCCGAACTGCAGCGAAAGCTGGATATTGCGGGGGATGACATTGCATTGATCAACAGGCGTCTTGACGACTCGCAAGGTATATATTTTGAGCATTCCTTACACCAATGTGCTTGTAATTGATGCCTGACGCGGAAGAGAGTTTTATATTAAATGTGCATGAATGCAGATGGTGCTATCGCCGTTGAAGCTCTTCGGGCGGAGCTAGCCTGGGCCAAGGAGCAGGCCCGGTGTAGTAATGCGGCTGCCGAAAAGGCATCGGCTGATCTTAGAGCCGAACAAGCCGTTCGGCGCCAAAATGAGGGGAAAATTTCTGCACTGCCACTTGAACTGAAGAATGATGCCAGCCGCTGTGAATATCTTAAGAAGGAGAGTAAAGCCAAAACGGCTGAACTTGATAAGGCCTTACAAGAGGCGAGTGAAGCTCGGTCTGAATCCAGGGCAGCTCGTGAAGAGATTCGGCAGGCTAAGGAGATAGCGGCCGGTAAGCCCTTTTTGCTTCAGACTAAGTTTGGCGACCCGGACTATGCTCAGCTGAACCAAGTATGGAGTTCTCCGGCTGAATTTTTGGACTTGCCGAAGAGTTCTTCCGATGCGGCGTTGTTTTACCAAGCGCAAGAGGGGTATGCAACGAAGAAGCTTTTCTAGTCACAATTTGGCGCATCAAAGCGCACTCTGTTGCTGAATGAACAGATGTCCCAATGGGCCGAACTTCATAGGATATCCGGCGACGCCATGAAGAACGTCATAATCCGGTTGTGGCCAAATGAGCCTATTCCAAAGAGTTACTTTGGCTTGGTGCAGCATCTTGTTGACGTGGTGCCGCGTATCGGTGCCGTGAAGCGGTTGGCGTGCATTGAAGGTGCACGGATGGCTTTTGCCCGAGTCAAGACATTCTGGGGTAAGATGAAGGTCATCAATGTTGCGACGAAGAGTCCGCCCAAGGGCAAGGACCGTAATGAGCCGGAGCATTATTTTGAAGACGTCCTGGAAGCCGCCTGCCTGATAGAGGGCCAATGCTCGAAGAACATAATGTTCAAGTGAGGTGTATTAGATTTGTAAAAGACAACTTTAAAATTAATATATTTTTATATTTTGCTCAAAAGCTTGTGCTCCTTCTGTGCGGCCGTTTGAATATAATCTGAAAGTTTTCCAGTCGTCGGCTTCAGCCCCCTCGTAGGAAGTATGGGGGTGTTCGGAAAAAGCAAGTAATCACTCTTGATCCAACGTCTTGGTCCATAAAGGAGGTGACAATGCGGCGAACCAGGCAATCGGACTATAGGGCATTAGCACTTTCACTTAGCCATAGGAGTTTTATAGTTGGGGCTACGACATAGCCCCTGGTATGTATACGAGTTATTCCGATGTGATGCGTTACATATATGACCAAAAAAGGAGGTCCTTCGTGTTACACGGAGGAATCGCGACAGATTCCGATAAGTCATCGAGTGGTTGACCAGCTCGCGCAGCATCATGACAGTCGGTTTTCGGCTTTCTCTACTGAGGTGCTTGACCAGATGAACCAGAAGCACAATCGCAGTAGTTCTCCCTTTACTACCCTAGCCGATAGAGCGGAACATAGGGTAGCAAGCACAGGAGTTGGGCAACCCAACCATTGACCCAAGACATGATTCGGAGCTGATGAATATAAGGCCAAAACTCATGACGCCGAAGTACGCTATAAAGCTGTTCGGACTTTGCTGGCAACTCATTTGTTCCCATACCGAGCCCCTGGCAGGTGATGCCGAGGTGCATCTGTAAAGCGGCCGCTAAGGCCGTACTCATTGTTGAGAGGGTATGGAAGATTAGTTCGGATAAAGTTTTACGGGGAGCGGAGCAATGTGCCAATGATAAATTCATATATATAAAAAACCACAAACCCGGCTATTTGACATGCTCGGGGTTGGGAACGGAGGAAAAAAGGCATAATACAGGCTCAAAAATAAAGAGTCACTACAAAAAAAGACACATCCGTGACATTTTGGGCCGAACGAAATTTTTTTCTATCATACATATGACACTTCTATGACGATAATTGTCACAAAACCCCGTATCATCATAGATGTGGTGGGCTCCCACTTCTATGACAAAAAATCATGACAGAAAATGGGCTTTTCGTCCTGGGCGGGCCGGAGACGCAGCTGCATGACATTCTTTGGGCCGTCCATGACGGAAAAAACCATGGTAGAAGCAAGGGCGAGAAAAATTTCGGGGAGTTCGCGGTTACGGTGGGAGGTCGGGGGCCGAGCGATGCGCGTTTCTCTCGTACACGTACGCGCGTGTGTGCGAGGCGTTGGCTCTAACTGAACCCGAGCGAGGCGTTGGGCTCTAACTGAACCCGAGCGATTGCACTGTAGGCTACGCGTTACTGAACCCGAGCGATCGATCAATGGCTGTTAACTGAACCCGATCGAGCGATTCCTTCGCTACTGCTGCTAACTTGAGCCGATCGATTGGATGAACAGTGAGCGTTGCGGGGGGGTTGGATGAACAGTGAGTGGTGGGGGTGGATGCAGGACCCCGTGGCGTTGCCTCTGGATGAACAGGACCCCGTGGTGTGGAGGGCTGGATGAACACTAGACAGTGGAGGGGTGCCCGTGGAGGGGTGGTTGAACAGTAGCCGGTGGAGTAGCGCGCGGTGGAGGCTGGATGAACAGGAGCCCGTGGAGGCTGGAGGAGGTCGACGGTGGAGATGAACAGTATCCTGTGGAGTCCCATTTTGCGGTATGCCACACCCCTCCCGATGAATAGGACCCCCGCTTCGACCGTAGCACTCCAACACAAGTCCGTTTCGTCCATTTTGCGGTACGCCACACCCCTCCCGATCAACAGGACCCCCGTTTCGACCGTAGGAGGTCCGTTTCCTCCGTTTTGCGGTACGCCACACCCCTCCCTATGAATAGGATCCCGTTTCGAACGTGGCCAGTCGAACACAAGGCCGTTTCCTCCGTTGTGCGGTACGCCAGGCCTCGTTTCCATCGCCTTTTCCGTCCAAGCCCTCCCGATGAACACGACCACGCATTCCGTTCTGACCCAGCCGGTTGGCTCCCCATGAACACGACGACGACGCTGTTTCTCCTTTCCGACCCAGCCATGTACACGAGCCCTGGCCGTACATATGCGCGAGTAGGCGTTCGAGACCCCGCCCGTATGTACATACGTGGCCGTATTTTCTTTCTTGAACCCTGGCCGTTGTACGTACGTGTACATGCTACATGCGCGCCTCTACTATGACACGTGCGCGCCTCTACTACGACACGTGCGTGCCTCTACATCCACCAGTATGTACGTACACGTTCGCGACCAGAATGACAATGCTATGTACGCTTCGTCCAGGTGGATCCCGACTGTCAGGCACTTCCTTGCGTGCGAAGATGTAGCTGGTGGGTCCCAACAGTCAGGGGGGCGAATCGTTTTTTTTTTGCCCGGACGCACTTCCTTGCGTGCGAAGATGTAGCTGGTGGGTCCCAGCAGTCAGGGGGTGAATCGTTTTTTTTGCCTGGACGCACTTCCTTGCGTGCAAAGATGTAGCTGGTGGGTCCCAGCAGTCAGGGGGAATCGTTTTTTTTTTGCCCGGACGCACTTCCTTGCGTGCGAAGATGTAGCTGGTGGGTCCCAGCAGTCAGGGGGGTCCCCGCTGTCAGGTGGAGGAATCATTATTTTCCGCGTAATAAGGAGGCACTTCCTTGCTGTGGCCGTGGACCCAGCTGTCAGCCTCTCCACGTACAGTCCACGTCCGATGGAAGCCGTTCCTTGACCACGCTGCGTCGAGAGCACCAGGGCGGTGGACGACGGCGAGGCCTAGGAAGGGGACGACGCGGAGCCGCGGAAGACGCGGCAGTGGATGCCCACGCGTAGAGGAGTACAAGGGTTCACTGGCTCGCTGTGGTGTGAGGCTGCCGTCGCCGCAGAATAACAGGGGGTGTGGGTGAGTAAAGGGATGGCCTGGCCAGCGGTGGGAGTAGTAGGGGGCGGTGAGGCCTCCGCCGCATCACAGCCAGCCACGGGAGGCAGGAGCACGAGGCACGACCGGCGCTGGTTTGGGCGGCTGGAGAAAGAAGACCAGAGGTTGAAGAAGCACTACGGCCGTTGGATGGACATCGTACGGTCACTGGAGCTAGAATCATGCATATTGACTAAGTTGACAAAGCCCTCCGTCCCCGTCAACTTAGTAGGCCCACAAGTCAGCCTGCCACTATACTGGGTCCCAGCTAACAGGGGGAGCATTCATTTTTTTGTGCGTAATAAGGAGGCACTTCCTTGCGTGCGAAGATATAGCTGGTGGGTCCGAGCTGTCAGCGGCGGTAACGATTTTTTCGCGAAATACAGAGGCCCTTTCGGTGGGTCCCTGATGTCAGGTGGAGGAATCATTATTTTGCACGTAATAAGGAGACATTTCCTTGCGTGCGGCCGTAGACCCAGCTGTCGGCCTCTCCACGTACAGTCCACTTCAGATGCATGTCGGTCGTTGACCACGTTGACCAGGCCGCACCGAGAGCACCAGGACGGTGGACGACGGCGAGGCCTAGGAAGGGAACAACACGGAGGCAGGGAAGACTCGGCAGTTGTTTCCCACGCGGAGGGGAGTACGACTGTACGAGGGTTTACTGGTTCGTCTGCCGTCGCCGGAGAATAACAGCAGGTGTGGGTGAGTAGAGGGATGGCTAGGCCAGCCTTGGGAGTACGGTGGGGCGGTGAGGCCTGCGCGGCAGCACAGCCGGCTGCGGGGAGGAGGGAGCAAGCAGTCCCGCCGGCGCTTGTTTGAGCGGCTAGAGCAGGAAGAGCAGAGCTTGAAGAAGCACGACGACCGTTGGATGGACATCCAACAGTCACTGCTTGTGCGTCAACCTTTTTTTAGGAAAGCCTCAAATCTTTGGAAAATAGCATACAACCCATCTGCCATTATTTCTAATAATTTACAACCCATTTGCTAATTCTTAAGGTTTTTTTTGGAGCCCATATTCTTTTTGTTAGCATTACAGCCCATATTGTGGCCACGGTTAAAAAATTATACGAAATTTTGCATATTTCGGTGCGGTCCGAACTGTTTTTAATCCCGAAATTTTGACTCACATTCAAATTGATTTTAAAAATAAATGTATATCAATATAAAATCCAACAAATTCTCCATGCATAAAAATTAATGTAATTTAAAATCTCGAAATGAAAAAAAGATATTTGAAACTAATTGCCGGTTTGATGTGTTTTAAAAATGTACAGCCCATTTCTCATTACTGATAGGCCATTTTCTCGGCCAGCCGAATGAAGCTCTCCTCGTCTTGAAAGATTTGCAGCCCAACAGGCCTGACAAAGCGACTTACTTGGCAAATCAGAAAAAAACTGGGCTGTGGCCGTGGACCCAGCTGTCAGCCTCTCCACGTACATTACTCTTCCGATGGAAGTCGGTCGTTGACCACATTGACCACGCCGCGCCGAGACCCGAGAGCACCAAGGCGGTGGATGACAGCGAGGCCTAGGAAGGGGACGACGTGGAGCCAGGGAAGACGCGGCAGTGGATGCCCACGCGGAGAGGAGTACGAGGGTTCACTGGTTCGGCTGCGGCGTGAGGCTGCCGTCGCCGCAGAATAACAGGGGGTGTGGGTGAGTAGAGGGATGCCCTAGGCCAGCGGTGGGAGTAGTAGGGGCGGTGAGGCCTCCGCGGCATCACAGCCGGCCACGAGAGGCAGGAGCACGCGACACGACCGGCGCTGCTTTGGGCGGCTGGAGCAAGAAGACCAGAGGTTGAAGAAGCACTATGGCCGTTGGATGGACATCATACGGTCACTCGAGCTAGAATCGTTCATATTGACTAAGTTGACAAAGCCCTCCGTCCTCGTCAACTTAGTAGGCCCACAAGTCAGCCACCCACTGTGGTGGGTCCCAGCTAGCAGGGGGTATTCATTTTTTTGTGCGTAATAAGGAGGCACTTCCTTGCGTGCGAAGATATAGCTGGTGGGTCCGACCTGTCAGCGGGGGGGACGTTTTTTCGCGAAATACAGAAGCCCTTCCCACGTACAGTGCACGTATAGTGCGTAATAAGGAGGAACTTTCCTTGTGTGCGACCATGGACCTCGTGGGTCCCAACCGTCAGGCTCTCCACGTACAGTCCTCTTCCGATGGCTCTCGTATGTTGAGCACGTCGCGCCGAGCGCACCGAGGCGGTGGACGACGGCGAGGCCCCAGACTAGAACGACCCAGAGATGGGTAAGACGCGGCAGTGGAGTCGCAGACGGAGAGGAGTGGGAAACTTGACTGGTTCGGGTGCGGGGTGGGCCTACAGTCGGCAGAGAATAACAGGAGGTGCGGAGTGGAGGGATGGCCTGGCCGTCAGCGCGGTAGCGTTTCGCTGAGGAGGGCAAAACAACGTCGCTGGACGCCGAAGGCTGGAGCAGGCAGTTCCGGCAGCGCTGGGGGGGAGAAGACGAGAGATTGAAGAAGAATGTCGGCCGTTGGATGTAAATCCAACGCCTTCTTAGGCTTCGACCTACTGGCCCACATGTCAGCCAGTCCATTTGTTTTTTTAGTCCATTTGGTTGGTTGGGTGAAACAATGATGTAGCATCTATGCAGCCCGTTTAAATCCCATTTGCATTTTTCTCGAAATCCGCGGACTTGCTGGGCTGGGTGAAAATATCATGTTGGGCTAGACGGAGAAATGTTATAAAAACATAAACACATGATTGCACGTCTATTACTGCATTGGTCAGTAAAATCTTTGCAAGCTTATGTACGCAATCACTAGGAGTTAACTTGCCAAGTTATATATAAACAATTATTATTATTATTTTGTAAGAACTTTCAACTTACGAAATAAAATATCATTTTAATTTGATGAGTTAATAGTACGTGGGGTATTATTATTGTTTAGGCTAGACGTGGGACAGTTGAGTTGGTTCTAGGGAAAAGTACTGGGAGAAAACTCAGTTTACATCGAAAAAGAAAGTGGGAGAAAATTCAGAGACCTGCTGGGTCCACCTGCGGAGGGGAATATGTTGGGAGGAAGGAGATTCAAAGCACGGCAGCCGAGTGAACTAGTTTTTTTTAACGGACAAGTGAACTAGTTACATACATAAGCAAATAGCCACTAAAAAGCAATCAGGTTAATGGGTTCTTAAAAGAAATATTTCGGACAAAACAGATAATTAAGACACATAGGCTAATGCATGAAACACTCAGATGATAAAGGTGCTTATAAACAGATAAAGTACAACATCTAGACCTTCCTGGCACGCTTGATCACGATGTTGTGGCTGTCCGTGTACTCGTCGGTTACGGGAAGCAGACATGCCCTCATGTCCAAGATCTGCCTGTACATGTCGTAGCATGTGTATGCGTCCTTGGCCGCGTAGGTTATGTAGGCTAGATTCAGAGGTACCTCCCACGTGTTCAGGTCGTCTTCTTTCATGTTGGCGTATCAGGGGTCGATGATGGTCTCAGCGAGGTCAACCACGGAGTCCTTCTCCTGCCCGTTGCTGATGATCTTGTATTGCTTCTGGATGTCGACAAGCTTGTTGCACCAGATGGCCGAATCGTCATGTTCTTCCTTCTCTCCACCGTAGGGAAGGTGCAGTCGGCGCTGCTGATGAAACGAGCGAATGCTCTAGAACCTGGTGCAGCCATAGGACTGAGGCGAGGCAGAGCTTCACCGAGTCTGTATCGTTGGTGTACATCACATTCAACTTGGTGCAGCCATAGGACTGAACAGCGAACTCAAAGGGGAACTCCTTGCTGAAGTCCATATCCAGCAGGCTCACCCCTCGGATCGCCATTGGAGTCTCTTCGAGTGAACGAGTGTGTAGGCGGCGGCGGCAGTTCCTTTTTCAGCTCTTGGGGAACTGGATTCAACAGTAAGCTGAGTGTGTATAGGCGACAACAGTTGCTACCCCTCCCTCGTCCGCTGCACGCCCGGCAGAAGATGCACCCTCGGCGCATTCAAACGCCTCCGGCCACACGTCGGTTCACGAGCGGGTCTGTATTGGTACTGTAATAACAGGAGTTAGTGGTCACTTTACTTAAATTTAATTAGCTTTAATAGAAATTTATACTTAAAACAAGCAATGCATTGGCTCATTCTATCAGTGCCACAGGATCAACATGCACAACAATTAGAATTATTATTCTCAGGACGCACACGATCAGCACATTTGTCGCACTTTCACAAAGATAATACTACCAAGTTTGAACTGTTTGTTATGGTTGTTGTCCTCTGCATCATCATGTCGTGTTTCCCAGCTTGCAAGATTCAGAACCAACAAATAAGATCCAAATAATAACTACAACAAAGATGCCTACACATCTCATTGATTCCCAGCTTGCAAGATTCAGAACCAACAAATAAGATCCAAATAATAAGTACAACAAAGATGCCTACACATCTCATTGATTCCCAGCTTGCAAGATTCAGAACCAACAAATAAGATTCAAATAATAAGTACAACAAAGATGCTTACACATCTCATTGATTCCCAGCTTGCAAGATTCCGAACCAACCCATTAGAGCCTTTTGATAAAGTGAATATCGGGATTAAATCCATCTTGGCTAGCCATGTCATACAATCGAAGAACTTGGCGAATGCTCTTGACCGTCACAACATCTGTAGTTGAGTATTCCTGTTTGCACAGCACAAACAAGGAGAGCATGATTTTGCTTTAATAGTGGCCTCCTTGAACTCAACCTGCAGCTCCACTAGGATGAGGTCTGCCTCGAGTTCCATGATTCAATTCATGCACCTTTTTCTGTAGTTCACCTGAAATGAAGCAAAGATTGCATCATTCAGCTAGCAAGAAGTACTTGCTCTTGTGAGCTGGCAGGTTCATCTTTAGTAGTTGCACTAAAATTGAGGAACATTAAGGTTGGCTGTCCGGCTCATGTAAGGTGCAACTATAATTTTCGTATCCTTTTGTGCAGTTCCACTAAAATAAAGTGCCATTGTGGTGACGGTGACAGCTCCATCTTGCAAAGGCTAATAAAATGTTGCACGAGATTACCAGCAGAACTTGACAGAGATTTTGGAAACTCCAATCACCATTTTGTGCAGTTCCACCAAAATTGAGACATGTTGCCCACGTGAAATTTTAGTTGAACTGCACAAGACACTCATTCCAAAAAAAGTGTTTTGTGCAGGTCACCAAAAGGTCACAATAGCAACAAGGTGAAATGGATATCCCTATCTGCACAAAAAGATAGAAAGTAAACAGTTGCTGGTCAATAAGAATATACGAAACATATACAAAATGAAAAGAAGCATCTTAATTATGTTCATGGCAATCACGCAAGGACAGTAGAAATTTTAAAACGTCAGCAATGCTTCATGTTACCAGAAGCATTACGATCAACAATGAGATTCCTCAAATATGGGATTACTTTAATGGTGGCATTGCTTGTTTACCAGACACAGTAAATCAACAGCAGCTAAAGAGTTGGTTTAAGGGCATGGGACCGTGGGGACACCAGGACACTCAGCAGCGTAAAGGAGCAACTTACTTATCATACTGGGGAAAACAGCAGGAGTGCCATTTGTAACACAGTTTAATTGCATCTTATCACTGGAGGCATTAGATTAACAATAACACTGGTTAGACATGTCCCTAAGGTAACAGTGTGATCGCTTCATTTTACATGCGCCCTTACATTAACAACAGCAAAAGGTTGGTATAAGGACATGCGACAGTGGATGCATCAGCACAATGTACCTACAAGGAGGCATAAAGTGGTGATGCCGAGTTTGTTCATGCTATGTGAGGGCAGCAAACCTAATCCTGGAGACCTTGTACTATGTGAGGGCAGCAAATCTAATCCTGGAGACCTTTTACTATGTGAGGGCAGCAAATCTAATCCTGGAGACCTTTTACTATGTGAGGGCAGCAAATCTAATCCTGGAGACCTTTTACTATGTGAGGGCAGCAAATCTAATCCTGAGACCTTTTACTATGTGAGGGCAGCAAATCTAATCCTGAGACCTTTTACTATGTGAGGGCAGCAAATCTAATCCTGGAGACCTTTTACTATGTGATGGCAGCAAATCTAATCCTGGACATACTCTGTTGACTTGTCCACCAGCCGCCACTTTCTATCCTTTTTTCAACCAATAATAGATATGTTCCTTATCCAGTTTGTACTGCGTTTTCCCATTATTTCCCTTTTCAACCAAGAGACCGGTTGGGTATCCGGTCTCTACTACTTTCACCATATTATTTCCTCTTTGAATCAAGTCCTAGATTCATGCTACAACTTTCCCCCTTTCTTCGTTGTTTGAACAAAGCCCTAGATTCGAATGCATGAAGTAGCTTTACCTCTAATAATACTAAAAATTTAGGTGGCTTTGGAAGAGCTGATGGGAGTAGAAAAAGATGCACATGCAGACACGTGGGGAGCTGGGGCAGTAGAGCAAGGCCGCTTTCGAAGAACTTATACCTGAGGGTCGCCGGGATGTCGGCGGCGGCAGGTCGGATCTGCGGACAATACGGCAGGGAGGAAGAAGGGTCGGAGGACCTCCCGAGCCGGCGCTGTGTCGGAGAGAACGGCACGGGCAGAGGATCGGGCCCCTCCGGCAGCTGTGGGTTTCCTCCCTCGGCGGCGATGACCGCGTGAACGATGCACCTTTTAGTCCTCTACACACACCGGCCGAAGGGATCCGGCCGGATCTGTGACCAGCGGTGAGCAGAGAGAAAATGTCGCTACCGCTGTCTTGTTTATATCTGGAGAGGATGAGAGAATGAAGAGAGAAACCCTAGTAAAGCAAGCGCTCAGGCCCCTGCGTCCATATATAGTGGAGTGATTATCTTTTTTCTCTCCACAACAAGCGTTTCAATTTGTGTATGTGGCATTAATGAAAAGAAACTCTCTATTTAAGGTGACTACTGTATGACTCCTACTTACTACTAGTAGTACTACAGTATTGTTCACTTGTGTTCCCCACCCCTCCATTCATTGAACAACCCCACGGGTGGATAAACATATAGTAAGTACTGTATTTATATAGAACGAACAAGCTCGAACTATTTTCGCGTAGTTAAAAGTTGAGGGTGGGGCTTTTCCCGGGCAGTACGCGCGGCAGTTTTCGGGTAGGCGGTTTGACAGAGAGGCGAGGAGGGTGAGCGAGTGGCGGATTCTCAAACATACTGCTGGAAAGGTCGGGCTATGCAATTTGACAGCGCGTTACTGCTGGAAAGACTTGTGATATGACCACACTATAGTCATGAATTATTGGCGCTCCGACCGGGGTGATGCCCCCCTTCCGTTCCGCGCTCTAATCTGGTGCATGACACGTCGACCCGGATGCTGGCTCTCCCACATGTCGGAGTAGTAAGAAGGAGCAAAGAATGATGCGGTATATACTACTACTATACTACTCCCTCCGTTCATAAATATAAGTCTTTGGAGAGATTTCACTATGGACCACATACGGAGAAAAATGAGTGAATCTACACATAAAATGCATCTATATACATCCGTATGTGGTCCACAGTGAAAAATCTACGAAGACTTATATTTAGGAACGGAGGGAGTACTACTCAGGTCGGAGGAGTGCGAACCATGGTAGCCCAGTGAACCAGCAGCGCGAACCACGGCAGCCCAGTGAACCAGCAGTGCGAACCACGGTAGCCCAGTGAACCAGCAGTAGAAAACAATGTGGTGATATGGCCATAAAAAACAATGTGCTACGGTCCACACTGTAGCATGTACAGTAACACTCCTCTTTGTTTGGATCCCTAAGTTAGAGCTAGTTTGGGTTGAAATAGCCTCAAATTATCGAAACAAGAGGGGTTAGTTTGAGCTAGTTTGCTCTAACCCAGCTAAAAAAACTAGCCCGGTGGAGAGGTTCTAATTGGGTTAGTTATCCTCGGGCCCACTAAAAGAGAACTAAAAAAATCTCCCCTGCCCACACCAGATCGCTCCCCCCTCTCGCACGACTCCTCTCTGTTCCCCATAGGGACGCCCGCCCAAGCGCCGCTCGCCCTCTCTCTCCTCCGGCCGCCCTCTCCTTCCGGCCTCCGCCGCCCTACTCCGGCCGCCCTCTCCCTCTGTCCTCCGAAGGTCGCCCCGCTCCCCCTTCACCAGTCGTTTTTCTCCCTTTGTCGTGCGCAGCGGCGGTGCATCTACCAGGGAGGTCGCGAGAGGGGTGAGTTTGTTCGTTCCTTCTCTGTCTCACGGCCATATCATTGATCTTGCTTGCTCTAGCGCTAATTCTGATTTGGAAAAGTAAATCCTGATCAAATTTGGTATAGATTTGTGGTGCACGCATGGAATTGTTTGATGCTGCTTGAGGAGGCAATAAATCTTTCTAGAGGCCCAAAGATTCAGTTCACCTTTCTAGGTATTTCAATTTCAGGCTTGCATTATTTCTAGAGGCCCAAAGATTCAGTTCACCTTTCTAGGTATTTCAGTTTCATGCTTGCATTATTTCTAGAGGCCCAAAGATTCAGTTCACCTTTCTAGGTATTTCAATTTCAGGCTTGCATTATTTCTAAAGGCCCAAAGATTCAGTTCACCTTTCTAGGTATTTCAGTTTCAGGCTTGCATTATTTCTAGAGGCCCAAAGATTCAGTTCACCTTTCTAGGTATTTTAGTTACAGGCTTGCATTATTTCTAGAGGCCCAAAGATTAAGTTCCCAGTCGGCGGCAAGCGGCCCTTCTACCCATGCCGGTGTCGACCTCAACTCGCAAGGGCCGGCGTCGGAGGGGTTCCCGGGGCTTGGGCTCTACAGAGCCTTCCTCCAGAGCGACGATGGCGAGCTCCTCCCTCGGTGCGTGAGGGGCTCCGGGCTCCCTCCCTATCGTGAATGACTTCCGTGATGAGTTAGCTCATGCTTTGTTTCATGAAGTGTTTTTTTATTTTGTGAAGCTTGATTGATGACTTGTATGTTTAAGTGGGATATCTCATTTGTATGGACAAAGTAAAAAATTATCATGTTTTGCATGCTTGATTTGTATAGATGGTTCGTTTATGTCAATTGTGAGCGGGAGGAGGCCACAGAAGAGCCGGCCACACCAAATCTGGCAGGAAATAGGGTCCAAAGTAGTCAAATGATTGAGAAAGAGCATTTATTGTCAATCTAACCCTGCCATCCATACACCTCTTTGGTTTAGAGTTAGTTCAGGGTTAGAATCTAACTCTAACCTCTAACTAAGTTAGAGTTCTCCTCGTCTCGGTTCATCGCCATCATACTTTCCCCATTCCTGTGTTTTCAGTATCCTGCGAATCAAAGAGGCCCTTTTTTTGCGCGAAAAATCAAAGAGGCCCTTAGACTGGTTTAGGTCCGGTCATTTTTTATAAACGTGTTATGTCCAAAATTTAATGAACGTGCTCCGGTTTCCATGAAATAATCCGGTTTCATGTAGTAATTCATTTATTATTCTTCTACGGGGGGTTTGCATGTAATTCGTGAGGTCTGAAATGTAAAGTACCCCGGCATATGCTCCGAGTCGTGCATGCACTACGACCCAGATGCTCTATGTCCCACATGTCGGCGAATGGGAGCACGTGGAAATAGCCTAGGAGTACATATAGGAGGATAAATGCGTGAAAAAATATGTACTGTGAAGCGTAGCCGCGGTTCGAAAAGGAGACCTAAAGTGATGACAGCTATAGGTCGCACGCACCCAACTAGTGGTACTAGACATACGACTAATTTTTCCCTCAAAAAAAAGAGGCACGAGTGCTCAGTACTCCTATTCTATAAACACGAGTCCCATATGACAACAGCGTCCGTGCTACAGCTAGCTCTCCAGCCTCGTTTCTCTCTTCTAATTCTAAACTCGGCCGACGCCCGGTCGGCGGGGTGGGTTTGCTCAACTGCGGCCCCACCTCACAGTGAAAATGTTACGACTGGAATAAAAATGCCATATACTCCCTCCGTTCATAAATATAAGCCTTTTTAGATACTATTTCAAATGGAATACAGCATACAGATGTATGTAGACATAGTTTAGAGTGTAGATTCACTCATTTTGCTCCGTATGTAGTAGTCACTTGCTAGAATCTTTAGAAAGACTTATATTTGGGAACGGAGGGAGTACTATACTAATAAAACATTAAGGCCATGAGGCAATGCAGTGCTGGTTACAGGAGGCAAGAAGAAGAGAAGCATCCATCGACGACGTCCACCTCCTCGACTCAAGGCGCCGGCCCACCGAACGGCGCCTAAGTAGCAGCGGCTTTCGTGGCCAGGTCGACGTGCTTCTGAACAATGGCGTCCAAAGATTCCAGCCGCTGGAAGAAGGCCAACGTCTTTCTGTCCTCGCTTGCCTTGTAGTGGCCTATGTAGACGATTTCCTCGTAGACGTGGATGTGCAGGTCGACGGTTTCATGCATGGCGAGGCGCTGCGTGGCGAGCGCGGCCTCGAGGTGCACATTCTTCGTCGCGACCTCCGGCACCTGCAGGGCCAACAGGGCTTGAAAGAGTTCGTCACCATGGAGGCCGATGAGGGTGGCAGGCAATGAGGAGCCTGGGCGCGCGGGCTGGAGCAGTACGGCAAGGTCGTCTGCGCGCTTCTTGATGGCGGTGAACTTGCGGATGGAGTTGACCATCATGTCGTCCATGCGAGAGGCGAAGCCGGCGTTGGAGAGGGCTACGATGCCTGTGGTCGCCAGCACCGTCTGGAAACGTTGCACCTTGGATGATTTGGCACAGCCGACTACCGCTCGCGTCCATCGCCTCCATAGGTGCTTTGTGGCTTCTGGTCACTTGGTCTTGGATTGGAGTGAGCAGTGTTGCGCAGAGACTTGGGAGTAGATGGATTGGAGTGGTGGGGCGCCTTTATTATATGAGAGTCCAAACTCTGTTGCATTCACATCGTGCTGGCTCTATTCTGCTTCTCCAATTAATTCCCTATGCATGTAATTGAGGATGCATCATTGACTGTTCAACGTCTCGGGAACCGCTACCCTCTCCCTCCTTGGCATTCAAGCACCTATGGACCCGTCGACGACGAGGTGCCTATGGTGACTTCGTAAATTTCAAGATGATAGTGCCGTGCGTGTGTGCGTTCATAGGGGTGAGTGTATGCGTGTGTATATGAGCGCTTGCATCTGTACTGTGTCAAAAAAAACGTAAATGCGTGTCAAAAAGAGACTAGTCAGTATACTCAATATTGTGCACCTCGGAGAGGAAAACGATAGAACTAGTACATATTTATTTACGGTGCAGATTCACTCATTTTGCTCCATATGTACTCCGTCTCGGTGTAGTCTAGTCACTTGTTGAAATCTCTAGAAGGGCAAATACTCCTTTCTGGTTTACAGGGCTATACTAGCAAGTAGTTGTACGTACTAGTACAATAGTGGGCTCACATAGCAATTTTGTCTCATGCAAGAGCCTGGCTATATGCGTGCTCCAATGTTCGCAACTGCAACGTTCGGTTTGCGCTTGGCTCTTCGCCTCTTCGAGAAGACGAACAATGATGTTACTACTACTGCTTCTACAGTGTCGAATCCACTGCTGCATGTCCGTCCACCGCGAGCGGGACGGATAGCTTGTTGTAGAAGTACTACTAAGCAAAAGCTGTCCTCGTTTGCGAGCAACCGCGCATGGGCGAGGGAGAAGGCGTGTAGTAAAATCAAGCTTCTCCTCGTTGTACGAGTTGACGCGACACATCATAGCACTGGCCCCACATGCTTGCCTCTAAACTTGGCTGAAAGACCCGCAGTGTACAATATATTTGCTGCAACCTCTAACATTTACCCACCACAAATTAAAATATATGTGGCCGTATGCATCGTTCTGATGCAGAGGCCGGGGAGTCCCCCCTTTTCAAAAAAAACAAATTAAAAAATATATTCCTGTCTTGACCAGATGAGCGTGCAAACTACAATCACCAGGGTGACAAGTAGGGCCAGAAGACTATTTTAATTTTAAAAAAAACTTCGAGACGGCCACATAGCATGGAGCCGACCCCAACGATTTTAAGCTTACAGGCACGGTACACGCTATCCTAGACTACTCTACACATGAAACTGCCACACGAGCGTCCGGGCTGCGCTTGGCTCTTCGCCTCTTCGGGAAGTCGAACAATGATGGAGTACTACTGCACTGGAGGAGTACTACAGTACGCTTCTGGCCATCTGACACCGATTGAACTGCTGCATGTCCATCGCGTGCGGGAGGGAGAGCGTGTAGCAAAAGCTTCTCCTAGTCTTGCCAGCCACCACGCTCATGGGCGAGGGAGGGATGCTCCTGCCTTTGCGTGTATGACAGGTGGGCCCGACAGGTGTGTGGCCCACCTGTCATATAGCCAAAGGCAGGTGCAGTTAAGTCCGCGAGGGAGAGGAGAATCAAACTTCTAGTTGATGTATGAGTTGACGCGACACATCAAAGCACTGCACTCGGTATATTTCAATAATTTGCGTTTACCGATGCATTAATTACAACGCATGCATGCATGCCGTGACTCTCCTTTTGATACTTGCATGTGTTGATTTAATGCACCTTGAAGTAGTATAAAATATGTGACGGTAAAGCTTTGTAATGCCCCGGCCCAAGTCGAGAGATGGTTGTGCACGAGGAGGGCGAGATCATGCAGACCGAACAGGACCCGACGATGGATCTCTCTAAGGTCTCGATGGACCTCACCGTGCTCCACTGCCCCTTGTGCCTCCGCCCCTTGACGCCTCCAGTGTATGAGGTTCGAATACACCTCGTCCGTTCGACTGATTGAGCAAGGTGTAGGTTTCTTGATTGATGTGCTGTTTGATTGATTTCTGCAGTGCAAGGGAGGGCACCTGGCCTGCGCGGACTGCCGCGTCGAGTGCCCCGGGAACCAGCGGCAGTGCCAGAAGTGCGAGCGCGGCGGTGGCTTCGACGTGCGGAACACGGCGGTGGACTCCGTCCTTTCGTCGGTGAGGGTGGAGTGCCCGCACGAAGGCTGTGGGCTCTACGTCACTTACCACAAGCTCGCCGATCACCAGAGCGTGTGTCCGCTCGCGCCCTGCAAATGCCCCGTGCCCGTCTGCGGCTACGAACGCCCTCCGCCGGCACTCTACCACCACATCAGCACCGCTCATCCCATGCCCGTGCACAGGATCTAGTACGGCAAGGTGCTCCAGCTGCAAGGTCCACTGTCGGAGCCACGGCTCTTACTGTTCGCGGAGGAGGACGATCGCGCGTTTTTCTTGGTCAGCGGCGTGCTCGACATCGGCGCGCCTATCGCCGTGTCGGTCATCTGCATCAGAGCGGGGGCGTCCCCACTGCCGCACTACGTGGCCAAGCTGTGGGCGAACAGCCCGCCGGGGGAGCCCAAAGGCACGACCGACGCCGTCAAGGTGGAAATGGAGGTGACAAGCAGCAAGGATCCCGGCGACGTCGACGTGCAGGAGCTGACCTTCTTGACAGTTCCGCCCAAGCTGCTGGCCGGGGCTAAGCTGGTGTCCCTCCACATTCAGATTGACAAGCTCACGTCCTAAATGTTTCTACAGTGCCTTCTATTTATCTTAGTAATATGCTAATATAGGGATTACCTTGGTCTACTTTAGCTTAAGAAATGGTGGGTTTTGGTGGCGATGCAGCAATTACTTCGACATGAGATCAGTAATTTCCAACAGTCGAACGGATATTTTGTGTCTGTTGGATATAAAGTTCCTTTGGGTTAGAAGTACTACTCCCTCCGTCCCGAAATTCTTGTCTTACATTTGTCTAAATATGGATGTATCTAGTTACATTTTAGTGTTAGATACATCCGTATCTAAACAAATCTAAGACAAGAATTTTGGGACGGAGGGAGTACTTGTCATCAAAATGGATAAAAGGAGATGTATGTAGACATATTTTAGTTCTAGATACGGCCCTTTTTGTCCATTTTGATGACAAGCACTCCCTCCGTTCCACAATACATGCTTTCCATTTGTCAAAATATAGATGTATCTAGACATGTTTTAGTATATAGGTACATCCATGATAGAGCCAATCGGATGGTTGAGAACACTACAATTTGTAGCTACAGATGCGTGTGTGACTCCCAGATGCAGAGGCCGGGGGTCATCATCCTCCTTTTGGAGAAAAAACAGACGTGTGTGTGAGAGGACGAGTGCGTGCGTGCACCTCTTCTCTTCATGTATAACGTACTAAACTCAGAGTACAAGTTTTTGTGGGTGGCATGATGGTGCGTGCGAGAAGTCCCGAGAGATAGGTTTAATGCGTCTGAAAAAAGACTAGCCTAGAGCTCGCAACGCGGCTATTCCTGTCGAACGCCCCATTAACCGTAAGATATGTATACGATGGTGCCAGTTATTGCACGTACACAGCAGTACTCCCTCCTTTCCGGTTTATAGGGCTTAATTCAAAAAATCTCACCAACCAAGATGGTGAGTGGTGGCATATTTTTTGTAGTTTGAAAAAGCACCTAATTAATGCTCTTGTTTTTCTCAAAAAATTATGTTTATCAATGCATTAGTTGCAATGCATGCATGCATAAAGTACATGCATTGGTCAATTTTCTCTTAATACTTGCATGCAATGATTTAATGCACCTTGGAATCTGAACATGTGTTGGGGAACAACCAAATTGAGCCTTATAAAATGGAAAAACTAAAATTTTGAGATAAGCCCTATAAAACCGGAAAGGAGGGAGTAGAAAATGAACTACTCCATCCGGGAATAGTGTCGCACTTCGAAACTAGAACCGTCAATAAATTTTGAGCTTGCGTCTCGTCACATTCCAAATTACTCCATGCTATATTGAATTGCAAACCTGTTCACACCGATCACAACCTAAACGGTTTCCCACTTAGGAGCGTATTAGTACCACGCTATATTGAATTGCAAACCTATTCACACCGATCACAACCTAAACGGTTTCCCACTTAGGAGCGTATTAGTACTCGGTTATAAATACTAGTATGCCAAGATGACTGCACATTCCTCCTGAACTCCTCATCCACAAAAACAAACAAGTCATTCAGTATCCTTCCCTTGCATCTGCCATGGCCAGCGTGAGTTCTGGGTCGAGAGATTGCCACCAGGGAGAGGCGAGCATGGAAGCGGAAGCACGAGAGATGTCCCGCCATGCTGCGAGAGCAGCCGACATGTCCCGCCGCGCGGAAGTAGCAGCACAGAGGTCCCGCCGCGCCGCTGAAGCAGCACGGAGGTCCCGCCGCGCCGTCGATGCAGCAAACTGGTCCGGCCGCGCCGCGGAAGCAACAGAGATGTCCCGCCACGCCGCGAATGCAGCAGAGATGTCCCGCCGCGCCGCGGCGGCCTGGGAAAATTTCTCGCGGGCAGGCGACGACTGTTACATGCGCATGCATGCGATCGTCCATAGCCAGATGGATCAGATCTCCGGCTGGGCGAGGTTGCAGGACGACATGACAGCCTCATTTGAACAGGCTACCGGCATCATCCGGCAACTAAGGGAGGGCAATGAGAGGCTCCGGGCCGAGCACGACCTGCTGAGGGAGAAGATCGTCCGAAGTGCAGACTAGCAGGAGGAGACCAGTGCCTTGTTGAAGAGGACCGGTGTCATCGTCAAGAAACTTATGGACGAGAATGACATGCTCCGCAACGAGCGCCAAAGGCTGGTGGAGGAATCCGTGGATGTTCTCAAGCAGCATCTTGAGGACACGAAAGAGCTCATCGCCGCTCGCCGCGGAGACTAGTTCTCGCGGCCTGCAGCAACGCATCAAGAAAGTAGAGATCAGCGAGCCAGATCCTTGTCTTCCTTCTTCTTTTGCCCTTGTGTATTTCGGGCATAGCCGCATGTGCGTTTTTTAATTATCTTTCTAATTATGTAAGACAATTAATCGTCCTTATATATTCATCAGTCTTGCTATAAGTCGCAGTAGATGCTATATAGGTCCGTCGGATCTTACATCAAGATCCGTGCTTTCAGATTTTCTTTTTTCTCTCTTAAATCTCAGTCGAGTGAGACATAGCCACGCCATTAAACAGAGGCTCGGGCGCCATTAATGGAGACCTTGGGAGAGAGGTGGACGGCAGATGGAGGTCAAAGGGCTCTCCTCCCGATAAGCACGCGCAGGGGTCTGATCGCACGCCTCTCGTACTCAAAATAGCTACCCTGCACGGCGCCTCCTAGCTAATAAAAAATGGGGACGCGTGGCGGCACGTAAATGGTACTAGTAAGTAGAACGCCCACGGTTTCAATAATACTTGTGTTTCCGATTGTAACATGACAGCACTTGTTCCAAAATGACTTTGTTGATTGTTAATGTGTGCGCCTTCGCAAATCGGACTGCAAAATTACCACAGCATGTTGGTGCCATGTCATGGCACCAAGCCAAGTTTCATTATTTTCATGCGTGTTTTGGATTTACATGAATTAAAAAACTAAGTTTCTCAATGTTTCCAACCCAGCCACAACGCCCAGAATTTTGAATTTCATTCCCATTTCTTGCATGGAACCTAGAAATTTACCCGAGGACACACATGTGATTTTTCAACCAACTTTGGTGCACTGGAACATGTGCTTGTATTTCAAATTTGAATTATGCACACAAAGGTGACACGTTCCCTCCCAGAACCACGAGCCTTCTTGAGAGAAGCTCCGATTTGCAAGAAGCTTATACCAAAATTTGTTCCTATTCGGCCAATTTTTTTTACCACGGCATGGTACTACCATGACATGACACCATGCCAAGTTTCATGATTTTAAAACCAAGTTTCTCAATGTTCTCGACCGAGCCATGATGCCCAGATGTTTGAATTTTATTCTCATTTTTTGCATGGGACCTAGAAATTCACCCGAGGACACAAATGTGATTTTTCAACCAACTTTGGTGCACGGGAGCATGTGCTTGTAGTTCAAATTTGAATTATGCACATCAAATGACCAAAAACTCAATTAATGTGTAAATAAGGCCAAACGAAGCCGGAATAATTCCAAAATTTAATAGGGCACTCATGTAGTTCTATGTTGCCTTTGTAAATAAACTCAAGGGGGACAGCGTATATCGTTTCGCACTCAAAGGTGGCACGTTCCCTCTCAGAACCACGAGCCTTCTTGAGAGAAGCTTCGGTTTGCAAGAAGCTTATACCAAAATCTGTTCCTATTCGGCCAATTTTTTTACCACGGCATGGTAGTACCATTACATGACATCCATGCCAAGTTTCATGATTTTCAGACGTGTTTTGGATTTACAAGAATTTTAAAACCAAGTTTCTCAATGTTCTCAGCCGAGCCACGATGCCCAGATGTTTTAATTTTATTCTCATTTCTTGCATGGGACCTAGAAATTCACCCGAGGACACAAATGTGATTTTTCAACCAACTTTGGTGCACGAGAGCATGTGCTTGTAGTTCAAATTTAACTTATGCACATTAAATGACCAGAAACTCAATTAATGTATAAAAATGACAAACGAACCCGGAATAATTCCAAAATTTAACAGGGCACTAATGTAGTTCTATGTTGCCTTTGTTAAGGAACTCAGGGGGGCAGCGTATATCGTTTCACACTCAAAGGTGGCACGTTCCCTCTTAGAACCACGAGCTTCCAAATCGGCCCAATTTTTTACCACAACATGTTAGTGCCATGACATGACACCATGCCAAGTTTCATGATTTCCAGGCGAGTTTTGGATTTACATGAACTTAAAATCTAAGTTTCTCGATGTTCTCGGCTGAGTCATGACGCCCAGATGTTTGAATTTCATTCTCATTTCTTCCATGGGACCTAGTAATTCAACCAAGGACACACATGTGATTTTTCAACCCACTTTGGTGCATCGGAGCATGTGCATGCAATTCATATTTAGATTATGCACATTAAAAGTCCAGAAACTCAATTAATGTATAAAAAGGCCAAATGAACCTGAAATAATTCCAAAATTTAACAGGGCACTCATATAGTTCTCTGTTGCCTCTGTAAATAAAATCAGGGGGAGGCAGCGTACATCATTTCGCACACAAAGGTGACACGTTCCCTTTCGGAACCAGGAGGCTTGTTGAGAGAATCTCCGGTTTTGCAAGAAGCTTATACCAAAACTTGTCCCAATTCAGCCAAAAATTATACATATGAAAATAGGGTTTAGATTATCCCGAACATCTCGCTACCTAGACCAATAATGTACTATGATTTGAATTCAACATAAAATGGATACAAATATTTGAATTGGATAGCGTATGGTACATGTAGTTCATAGTGAAATATGATTACTGCTATATGCATGTTTTTTGTTATCAAGATAATATTTAAATTATTGTATAACTTGACAACAATCGTATTCAAATAAGGAAAATTGATTCAAATTTAGTCCATATGGTAGATGACAATATATATGTTCACATGGTGGACTAAAATATTCATATATGACGGAAGATCAAAATGTACGACTACATCAATTATAAACCGCAAGGTCATCTAACGATATATTCGAATTCAACATAACCTGGATTCAAAAATTGAAATTCGAGATCATGGCATCTGTAATCATATAAAAAGGGACATTACTCTTTCTTTGGTGGGAATTGATTTATTTTTTGTTGTTGTTGAGGGAAGTGCGAATCGATTTGGTACTATGCAGGGTAATCTTGTTCTCCCGATTTTTTACATTTTTCTTGTAGTTTTTTCAATGGCATCTATAGCAATATAGTAAAAGGGGACATGACTCTCTTGTGTCTTGTATGAATTCGTACACCGAGGCCACCAAAACCAGTGAAACCCCACGCTCCTCCGTCGGCCTCCCGACCGCCGCCCAGCCGGAGACTCTTCCCCGACTACGTCGTCCACCGCAATAGCTCGCCGTCCCTCATCCACCGCACCGGATGAGGATCCGTTGTCGATCTCGTCGTCCCCCCGGATCAGCCACCCCGTCCTCCAGCTCCAAGGAGCTGCCCCGACATTCGCCTCGTCTATCGCGCCACCTTAATCCCCACAGCGCCGTCTTGACCTGCCCCACCGGAACCGCAACACCCTCACTAATTCCTCCGATGAAGCCGAGGCCAACTCGGCGCCACCAAGGAGGTTCTGCACTCACCGCTGCATTTTATCTTTTATTCGATCTCACGGGGCTGCCGGTGCTCGATACCGAGCAGACATGGCGTGTCTCCATCGGCGGCGCCGTCGCCGGCCACATCATCCACGGCGTCTCTCCCCCATGTTGTTGCTTCCTCGGCGGCGACTCCCACAACGGCACTAGCTGCAGCTGCTCCGGCTCTCGCTCGCGCTGCGGCTCTGTTCTTGCTGTCGGTCGCGCTGCTGCACTGCTCCTGCTTTCGTTCATGCTGCTGCTCTGCTCTTGCCCTCACTTGCGCTGCTACTGCTGCTGCACGACCTCCGGCAGCTACAGGAGTTGCTGCTTTAGCACTCGCTCGCGGTGCTACTGCACGACTTGCTCTCTGCTAGTGTGTTCCCTGCTCGAGCGTCTGCTGATTTAGATCACTTCTTCTCTGCTACTAGTGCTCGAACGCCCTAAACATCTATTGCAATGCTCTGTTACTAGTTCAGTCAGTTTCGACAGTAAAATTCAGTTTCGACTGTAAAGTTCATTTTCTTCAGTTAAGTTCAGAGTGAACAGTACTTACAGCATCTGTCGGAGCGGCCGTGGCGCGGCTGATGCGTTTTACATCTAGCACTTTTTGGTGATGTATTTTACATCATCTATTGCAGATGATATTAGGGTCCCACTTCAGATTAACGTTGTCTGTCTTGTCATGCTTCAGCCTCGTCGCCGTACACTCTAGCGGAGCTGCTCCAACGACGGAACCGTCCATCACAGCGGAGCAGTACCCTCAGCGCCGTTTCCAGAGGCCTCGGGTCTTCTTCCCCGCCTCCGACAGTCACACCAGCATCATCACCATCCTCCACGTCCAACCCAATGATGCTGAGGTCCACAAGGCTATGCCAAAGAGGTTGTACACTCGCCGCATCACTTTGTTTCTCCATTCATGTGTTCTTCCCATTCATGTGAGCCAAACACCCAGGTTGACTGAAATCCTATGTTTCCAAATGCTCTGTTTTGCACGTGCATTCCTATCCTATTCCTGTGTTTTTCCTGTCCCTGCGTTTATAGAATCCTCCAATTCTAAGAGCCCTTACAGATTTACTTCATTTTCAGATAGGCGTCAAAGAAAACTCTGGGTGTTATGTCCTGCTCCTGCCGTGCCGTCATCCACCCCACCTGAGGTGCACCATCAACAGAAGCGTTCACTGCAGCAGAGATCCCCCCTGCAGACTTTCTTTCGCCACCTCAGATCATCTTCCCCGTTGCCAGCAGCCACGCCAACTACATTACCATCATCGACTGAGCAGATGAACCTGAGGACTACACAGTTCCGGAAGAGAGGTCGCAGTCTTTCGTGTTTGCTTACGTTATACATAGGTTATTATTACCTGCTACTTTATCGTTCAATCTTGAGTTTTGAATTGCCCATGGGTCTCATATCGAGCCAGCAACGAATAGTATCTGTCTACTATCTGGTTCATTTGGGGTCTTCTATGTGGTTCATGTTGGGTGGGCAACAAACAATAGATGATCCATTGTCTATCTTTTTAAACTGGAGCTACAATCTACCTGCTATCATTAGTTTTGGATCCATCTACTCGTTTGCTACCATCAGTCTTGATTTTTGCATGCACCCCTTAGGCCTTACAAAATCTAACTATTTTTTTATTATGCATGTCAGATATTGTACACAATCGTACTGAACATGTAGAGAAAAAGAGAAGACCGTTGCGTGGGAATATAATGTCATGCTGACGCCGCTCCATGGTGGGCGAAGTGCCCCCCCCCCTCCTGCATTTCCAGATTGTATTCCAGAGGAAGATAACTGTTCAGATGGAGATTCAGAAGGAGCCGACCACGCCTGTTTACCACCTGAGGTGTTTGCTCTAACCTGGCATGCTGATGTTGGTCATATCATGCAGATTTTTGGAGTGAAAACAAGGTCTTCTAAGCAGTCAGTGCTACCTGTCGATGCAGATTTCTTGTTGGTTACAGATAGCTCCTCAGAGGAGGATTCAGAGACAGATGACCAGTCGTATTCCCCCCCCCCCGAGGTGCATGCTCTAACTTGGCTGGGTTATATTGCTCATATCATGCATATGGTGTCTTGCATTGCCATGCCATCTGCTTAGATTAGACATGCTTTGTGTGAATGCCTCCTGTTTGCTTTCTATATCAGATATGTGAATTATGCAATGCCATGTTTTTCAGCCAGTTATCATATATGTGAATTATGCACCGCCATGGAGCCAGGCATCATATATGTGAATTATCTCATGCCATCTTTTTTTCATTACGTATTCCATTTGTCGACAATCTGTGTATATTGAACTACTCTTCATGTGTATCAGCCATTTGAGCCGGTTATGGAAAAATCTGGAGTGAAAACAAGGTCTTCAGAGCAGGCAATGGTACCTGTTGAAGCATATATCTCGATGGTTACAGGGAGCTCCTTAGAGGAGGATTCAGAGACAGATGACCAGTCCTATATCCCACCTGAGGTGTATGCTCTAAGTTGCAATGTTTATATTTCTCATATGATGCATATGGTGTCTTGCATTGCTTAGTTTAGACATCATATGCACAATATTGAATTCTATCTGCTTAGTTTAGAGATCATACATGCGAGTGCCAGCTGCTTAGTATATGAATCAATTATGTCAATTATATCATGCCATCCTGTATACTTAGACAACATGTATGTGAATTATTTCATCCCAACCTATTTTAGAAAGACATCATATAGTTTTGTCATGTCATCCTGTTTAGGTACTCATCATATGTTGAATTATGCCATTATATCCTGTTAAGTTATCCATCATATATCTGAAACTGTGTCATGATATCCTGTTTAGTTAGGCATCATATATGTGAAATTGTGTCATGCTGTCCTATTTGGTTAGACAACATATATGTGAATTACCACATCTGTCTATCATACAATGTCTGTACGTTCAATTTCTTTTCTTGTTTATTAGCCATTTGAATTGGAGGGGGTGATGGCAGTATCTAAGGGAGCAAAAACCCATTCTTCACAAAAGACAGTGCTACCCGTCGATGCAGATAGAACCATGGTTGTACTGGCCCACAAACTAGCCCCACCACACATAATTGAGACTCTTCCAGATTGCACACATACACCGTTGGGCAGAGAACCAGCTACAACCCATCTAACCACAACCCAGCGGATAGTAACCCACTTCTAGTTGACAAAGCACCATGTCCACCACAGAGTACCCCCACACGAGCAGTTTGTAAAGCTACTGCAGTGCCCAAAGCACGAAGACCACCACAGCTAACCCAAACTCCATGTTTAAAGCAGAAGAGCAACTGTTCTCAGGTCAGATTCCGTAGCTATGGTCCATACTCCTTTGCTGTTGCATCACTGTATTTACTCATACCAACTACTTTCGAATTTGAAGGATCCAATTGAAACTCCAATGGCGCAACATGTATGTTTTAAACCTATTTCTTTAACTAGATTGTTGTTCTAACTTCTTGCTCTATGTTGATTTCAGTTTAAGTTGTATAAACAGTTATGTTCTCATGTGATGCACATTACAAGTGCTGCCAATGCTGTGTAATTTCTCACACTTACATTCGGTCTATGCTGTTGTGTCTTAAAAATATATGAGTTGAACTGTGTCTCTATCTTGATTAGGGAACATAAACTAGAATGATATGGACAATATAGTGACCATAGTACATAGATATATGTTTGTTTCATGCTGTTATCCTGTCCACCTTACTACTGAACCGGTTTACCAAAATGAGTTTCGTATACTACAAGCTAAACCTGTGATGTGTCTGCTTGTTTCTCTTGTAGTATGCAAAAAAAATATTGGAGAAGAGCACCCCACTATGCAATGGTAGAGAAAGTAATGCAGATAAGGTTCAAGATAGTGAGACAACCCTGTTGGTCTCCAAGAAAGGTGATAAAAACGATCTTGTAGATAGTGAGAAAACCCCACAGTCCTGCGTTGATGTAGTGTTCGAGTTACTGGCCAGTACCGCTGGCACAAGCTCTTCGAACTCGATGCCTGAATCACTTCAGCTTCTTCAGTCTCAGCTACAAGCTGAAAGGCATCAGTCAGCTGTGCTGCGGCAAGAAGTCGAAGGACTGAGGAAGTCCCTGCAGAATTCAGATGCGTACTTTCTTGTGCAATAGCAAGCGCTGGAGGATTTAAGCGCCAAACAAGAGAAAGTTAATAAGCTTGCTAAGCATCTTGCCAGCATTATGGGTACCCAGGATATTGTTTCTTGAACTCTTCTGAAGTGGTTTCAGTTCTGGACTTGTTTTGCTGCGGCGTTTATATGCTGCTTTGTTCCCTATATTTGCACTGGTGGCGAACTTTGATGCCCAGTGGATGTAATATGTGTAATAGCCGTGATAGCCTAGCATAAGTTGCTTGCTTATTTATTTCCTTGTTGTCTTGTTTATTTGTTTGCTTGTAGTTAGTGCAGTTCTTTTTCCGCGGTTTGGTAGTGGCTGCAATAACCTATTTTTTAAAACTAGGCCACAATAACCATGGGCTAATATTTACTGTAGTGACACTGGGCCTCCTACGGGCCGTAGAAACAGTGGGCCTTCTACGGGCTGTAGAAACACTAGGCCTTCTATGGGCCGTAGAAACAATGGGCCTTCTACGGGCCATAGAAACAATGGGCCTTCTACGGGCCGTATCATCAATGGGCCTTATACGGGCCGTATGATCGATTGGCCAAACATGGGCCAATAACAGGCCGCATTATGGCCGTAAACGGGCTAGAGTTGGAATCGTCCGTTCATGGGCTGACCATAACGGGCCATCGTTAATAGGCCGTATTTGATGACGCTATGAAAACGGCCCAACGTATTAACGGACCACAAACGGGCCGACTGTAACCACGGGCTGAATTTGGCCCACAAGCAGAAAATGACAGTAATGGGCCGTAATTAAACGAATGCTGGAAATCAGCCCAAGAATAAATGGGCTCTGAGAAGGCCGAAAGATAACATGGGCTGGAAACGGCCCAACGGAATAACGGGCCGTTAATGGGTATAAAGTGATACACTGTTCATTACAGGCCAGTTTCACCACGGGCCGTTAATGGGTGTAAAGTGATACACTGTTCATTACGGGCCAGTTTCACCACGGGCCGTTAATAGGCCAAGAGTTACATAGGGCCTCATATGGGCCGAAAGACATCATGGGCCATACATGGGCTAGAAGTGAAAACGGGCTGGAATCATATTGGATGGCCCAGATGAAGCTACTGGGCCTAATTCGGATAGGGCGTAACGGGCCTTGGGTTAGCGGGCTATAAATGGGCTATATGCGAACAGGCCGTTAACAGGCTTTCCATGGGCCGGCCCGCCACCTTTTGACCAAGTCAAACGGGCCGGCCTTTTCACAGGAATGGGCCTCTGTTGGGCCGTGCCACGTGTCGACGTATCATAGGCGCCTTCTGTCCAATGAGTGGATGACATCTGTCCCAACGATGAGCCGACACGTGTTTCCTCCAGCCAATGGTGATTTTACATGTGGAAAATCCCCATTGGTCGGGGCTGTTAACGGGTTATTGGATTTGAAACCTGACCCGGTAGCTTAACGGTGTTCCGTTACGGTGGATGCCACGTGTCGGTCACCCTTGACGAAAGCACTTCTGTGACGTGCGATTTATCGTCATGGAAGTGGACACTTCCGTGACGATAATTTTGGTAATGTCATGGGACACTTTTACGACAGCACAAGTATGACTATCTTGATTCTGTCATAAAATCGTCATGGATGTACATGCATGACAAAAAACGTGACCTACTGTGACAAACACGTATCATCACGGAAGTGTATTTTTTTTGTAGTGAGTGTGGTCTACAAAAAGTTATTTTGGACCTCCTATCGCATGTCTGCGCCGCCCGTCCTGAGGGGGGATCCATAACGGAAGTAGCCCCTTAGGTGAGTGTATGGATCTGAACTCCGATAGAGTCCGTTGTAGATGCTGTCCTTTTCGTCACCTGTTTCTTAAGAGATAATAAAGAAAGAAAAACAGAAAACAGATAAAAAACGTTACGGGAATGCTTGCAGGGTTGTCCGTATTGTGCTTCCGTCGACGCCCATGGTATCTTGAGTGCGTAGTGATGTACGCGCGGTGTAAATCTTGCCGGTATAAGAGGTGGGTGGCGGAAGCCGAACTGCTATTTCCGTTCCGGGAGTGGTCGAACTTCAGAGGGAAATTGTTTCTGGCCCCTGCTATTTGCCTGGTGAGCCTCTCTATCGTCTTTATCGCCTGGAGGCCTCCTCCCCTTGTGTTCGGCGTTGAGCTTGCCTGCCCGCTTGAAGACCCAACAATTTCTGTTGGTATGATTAGCTGGCTTATCAGGATGGCCGTGAATCTGGCAAGGTCGGTCCAATATCCTGTCAAGGGTGGATGGTCTGTCTTGGTTTGCCTTCAGTGGCTTCTTCCGTTGACCGGGTTTTGGATTGTTAAATCCGGCGTTGACCGCTGTGTCGCGTGATCTTTCGTTGTTATTGCGACTGTTGTGTTCGGTTCGTCGTGGCTTGCCGTTGCCGTCTCGGATTTCGGAAGTGCCCGGGTAGCTGGCGTTATTGCTTTTACGAGCGAGTCAGTTGTCTTCTCCCGCACAAAAGCGAGTTATTAGAGCGGTAAGGGCTGTCATGGATTTGGGTCCTTCCTGGCCGAGGTGACATGCTAGCCATTCATCCCGGACGCTATGTTTGAAGGCCGTGAGGGCTTCGCGTCCGGACAGTCGACAATTTGGTTCTTTTTGACTAAGAACCTAGTCCAGAGCTCCCTGGCTGACTCGCCAGGCTACTGGACGATATGACTTAAGTCATCGGCATCTAGTGGTCGGACATATGTTCCTTGGAAGTTGTCTCAAAAGGCGCCTTCGAAATCTTCCCAGCTACTGATAGAATTTTCTGGCAAACTGTTTAGCCAGTACCGCGCTGTCCCTTTGAGCTTGAGAGGTAGGTATTTGATGGCGTGAAGGTCGTCTCCTCGAGCCATGTGAATATGGAGGAGGAAATCCTCAATCATATCGCGGGATCTGTTGTTCCATCGTATGATTCGATGTTAATGGGTTTGAACCCGTCTGGAAATTCATGCTCCATTACCTCGTCGGTGAAGCAGAGAGGGTGTGCGGCTCCTCTATGTTGGGCCACACTGTGGAGCACCTCCGGTGGATTCCGTTTGCGGTATTCGGACCGGGCGTGGTCGGGTCTGTGGCGTCCGAATAGGTAACCATCATCACCAGTCGGGGCATGTCCCTGCGATCTGTACATCGATCTTGTGTGTCCTGCTCTGCCCTCCAGGTTTTGTTGGATGTCGCGAGTGTGCCCCCGAGCTGTTTTGTTCTTTCCTTGACGGCCGAGTGGGGTGGTATGGTGTTCTACTTGGGCTGCTGCTTGATCCAGACCGAGCTATGGTCGGCCTGCCGCATTGTGCGATGGTGGTGCGGGCTCCAGCGCCTCGCCTTCGTATTGAGGGAGCCACCTACACTTGGGGTGGCTTTTGTCTGGGCCGCTAAGGTCGTATTCTTCGGTGGCCAAAACCTTGGTCCATCTATTATTGAGCAAATCTTGGCTCGCTTGAAGCTGCAGCTGCTTCTTTCTTAGGCTCCTTGCAGTGGTTATTAGCCGGTGTTTAAAGCGCTCCTGCTCGAGAGGTTCCTCAGGCACGATGAAATCCTCGTTGCCGAGGCTCTCCTCTTCCCCGGAGAGTGGAAGATAATTACTATCCTCCGAGTCTCCATATATGGCCTGTTCATCAGGGCTATCTTGCCCACTTTCCTGTTCCTCCTTTTCAGACCCTACCTCAACAGGGTCTTCAATGTCCGGAGTGTTCTCTTCTTCGGTGCTAGTATTGTTTTGTCTTGGGAGACGCGACTTGGAGCGGCGCCGGGGGCGCCGGTGTTCAGACTGTGTACCAGGAGGTTTATCCTCAACTGGATCCTCCTTGTCATCGTCGGGAGTGTCGTTGGGTGTCTCTACCATAAACACGTCATACCAGGAAGTGGTCGTCCCGCGTCTAGTGGATAGCGAGTTCTGGCCTTGCCCCTCATCGTCGTCCATGCCGTCGATGTCTTCGGAGCCGGGGTCAAGCGTGTTGGTTGGGTCTTCAACAGTGGCTATGAAGTGGGTGGCGGGTGGGAAGAAAAATTCTCCTTCATCCGCCGCAAGTTCGAACCGGGCATAGTTCGGCGGCGAGTCACCTGCCAGGGATAGGCCTTTTAGTGAGTTTAGTACGTCGCCCATGGGCGAGTGTTGGAAGACGTCTGCGGCGCTGAACTTGAAGATCGATAACCGATCGAGTTCGGTATCGGCGGACTCGCAGGGTTCGGAGCTTGTCGCCAGAGGCGAGTCCGGGGTTCCGTTGATGCAGATATCATGCGAAGTAGAATCTATGTGCGGCTCCAACGCCGTGGAATCGATAGCCTCCGTGATGGGTTGAGCTTCCCATCTTTGGATGACTCGATCTGCTCCAGATCTAAGGCCAGAGTTGTTGCAGGAGCTATCTCCTGGATGCGGCCCGATGGCAAGTTTAAGCCATGCTTATCGGGGCGAAGGGGAGCGGTTGCCGCGGTCTCAAATTCGTCGAAGATCAAGTCTCCACGGATGTCCGCGACATAGTTCAAGCTTCCAAATCTGACCTGATGGCCAGGGGCGTAGCTATCAATCTGCTCCAGATGGCCAAGCGAGTTGGCCCACAGTACGAAGCCGCCGAATACGAAGATCTGTCCGGGGAGGAAGGTTTCTCCCTGGACAACATCATTATAGACGATTGAAGGGGCCATCGAGCCCTTTGCCGACGGCACAGTGGAACTCTCAATGAAAGAACCAATGTCGGTGTCAAAACCGTCGGATCTCGGGTAGGGGGTCCCGAACTATGCGTCTAAGGTCGATGGTAACAGGAGACGGGGGACACGATGCTTACCCGGGTTCAGGCCCTCTCTATGGAGGTAATACCCTACTTCCTTCTTGATTGATCTTGATGAATATGAGTGTTACAAGAGTTGATCTACCACGAGATCGTAATGGCTAAACCCTAGAGGCCTAGCCTGTATGGCTATGATAATGAGTATCCGCCTATCCGGACTACGCTCTCCGGTTTATATAGACACCGGAGAGATCTAGGGTTACATGGAGTCGGTTATATACAAAGGAATCTGCACGATTGATCGCCAAGCTTGCCTTCCACGCCAAGGAGAGTCCTGTGCAGACACGAGTGTGGTCTTCGGTCTTCACATCTTCACGGCCCATCAGTCCGGCCCATGGCTAACAGGCCGGACGCCCGAGGACCCCTTAGTCCAGGACTCCCTTACCCCTACCTTGATATCTCCGCTCCTCGGGAGCCAGCCTAGCGAGGCCGCTCCCAGGGTCTTGAGCAGTTGCTGATGAAGCTGGGCCGTACCAGGCCGTTGGTGGAGCCATGCCATGGGCCGCAGGCCGGCAAGTCTGGGTACCCCCATTCCCAGGACGCCGACACGAACGTATGACACCTCCGAGTTCTGCACACGTTCAGCTCGATGACGTCCCTCGAACTCTTGATCCAGTAAAGTGTCGAGGGAGAGTTCCGTCAGCACGACAGCGTGGTGATGGTGATTGTGAAGTAATGCGTGCAGGGCTTCGCCTAAGCACTACGTGAATATGACCGGAGGCGTAAACTGTGGAGGGGGGCACCGCACACGGCTAACAATTGTTGGTGTGTGTTCTAGGTTCCCACTCCCCATGTATATATAGGTGGGAGAGGGAGGGGAGCAGCCTTGGGGCGCCGCAAGCAGGAAGAATCCTACTTGGGGGCCTCCTCCAATTCGGCTTCCCCCTTTCCTTATCTCCGGAGGGGGAAGGAAAGAGGGGAAAGGGGAAAGGAAGGGGGAATCCTATTCCCTCTATTTCCTTTCCTCCTCCCCTTTTCCTTTCTCCACTTAGACCGGCCCATATGGGGGCGCACCAGCCCACTAGGGGCCGGTTTGTCCCGCCCTAGGCCCAATAAGGCCCATATCTTTGCCGGGAGGGGGTGCTCGGAACCCCTTCCGGTGACCCGATACGTACCCGGTACCCTCAGAACACTTCCGGTGTACAAATACTATCGTCCTATATATGAACCTGTACCTCTCGACCATTTTGAGACTCCTCGTCATGTCTGTGATCTCATCCGGGACTCAGAACAACCTTTGGTCACCAAATCACATATCTCATATAATACAAAATCATCATCGAACGTTAAGCGTGCAGACCCTACGAGTTTGAGAACTATGTAGACATGACCGAGACACCTCTCCGGTCAATAACCAACAACGGAACCTGGATGCTCATATTGGTTCCCACATATTCTACGAAGGTCTTTATCGGTCGTACCGTAATGACAACATACGTTATTCCCTTTCTCATCGGTATGTTACTTGTCCGAGATTCGATCGTCGGTATCTTCATACCTAGTTCAATCTCTTTACAGGCAAGTCTCTTTACTCGTTCCGTAATGCATCATCCCACACCTAAATCATTAGTCACATTGCTTGCAAGGCTTATTATGATGTGCATTACCGAGAGGGCCCAGAGATACCTCTCCGATACTCGGAGTGACAAATCCTAATCTCGATCTATGCCAACCCAACAAACACCTTCGGAGATACCTGTAGACTATCTTTATAATCACCTAGTTACATTGTGACGTTTCATAGCACACAAGGCATTCCTCCGGTATCCGGGAGTTGCATAATCTCATAGTCAAAGGAATATGTATCTGACATGAAGAAAGCTATAGCAATAAAACTAAACGATCATTATGCTCAGCTAACGGATGGGTCTTGTCCATACCATCATTCTCCTAATGATGTGATCCCGTTCATCAAATGACAACACATGTCTATGGTTAGGAAACTTTAACCATCTTTGATTACTGAGCTGGTCTAGTAGAGGCTTACTAGGGACATAGTGTTTTGTCTATGTATCGACACATGTATCAAGTTTCTGGTTAATACAATTATAGCATGAATAATAAACATTTATCATGATATAAGGAAATATAAAATAACAACTTTATTATTGCCTCTAAGGCATATTTCCTTCAGTCTCCCACTTGCGCTAGAGTCAATAATCTAGATCACATCGCCATGTGATTTAACACCAATAGTTAACATCACCATGTGATTAACACCCATAGTTCACATCGCCATGTGACCAACACCCAAATGGTTTACTAGAGTCAGTAATCTAGTTCACATCACCATGTGATTAACACCGAAAGAGTACTAAGGTGTGATCATGTTTTGCCTGTGAGAGAGGTTTAGTAAACGGGTCTGCCACATTCAGATCCGTATGTATTCTGCAAATTTATATGTCTACAATGCTCTGCATGGAGCTACTCTAGCTAATTGCTCCCACTTTCAATATGTATCTAGATTAAGACTCAGAGTCATCCGGATCAGTGTTAAAGCTTGCATCGATGTTACCCTTTACGACGAACTCTTTGTCACTTCCATAACCGAGAAACATTTCCTTAGTCCTCTTTAGGTACCTAAGGATAATTTTGACAGCTGTCTAGTGATCTACTCCTGGATCACTATTGTATCCCCTTGCCAAACTCATGGCAAGGTACACAATAGGTCTGGTATACAGCATGGCATACTTTATAGAACCTATGGCTGAGGCATAGGGAATGACTTTCATTTTTCCTTCTATCATCTGCCATGGTCGGGTTTTGAGTCTTACTCAACTTTATACCTTGCAATACAGGCAAGAACTCCTTCTTTGACTATTCCATTTTGAACTACTTCAAAATCTTGTCAAGGTATGTACTCATTGAAAAATCTTATGAAGCGTCTGGATCTATCTCTATAGATCTTGATGCCCAATATGTAAGCAGCTTCACCGAGGTCTTTCTTTGAAAAACTCCTTTCGAACACTCCTTTATGTTTTCCAGAAAATTCTACATCATTTCTGATCAACAATATGTCATTCACATATACTTATCAGAAAGGCTGTAGTGCTCCCACTCACTTTCTCGTAAATACAGGCTTTACCGCAAGTCTGTATAAAACTATATGCTTTGATCAACTCATCAAAGCGTATATTCCAACTCTGAGATGCTTGCACCAGTCCATAGATGGATCGCTGGAGCTTGCACACTTTGTTAGCACCTTTAGGATCGACAAAACCTTCTGGTTGCATTATATATAATTCTTCTTTAATAAATCCATAAAGGAATGCAGTTTTGACATCCATTTGCCAGATTTCATAAAATGTGGCAATTGCTAACATGATTCGGACATACTTAAGCATCGATACGAGTGAGAAAATCTCATTGTAGTCAATGATGGTAGCTAGAACTACGTCGGTATTTCCCAGGAGAGGGAGGGATGATGTAGGACAGCGATGGTAGGTATTTCCCTCAGTTATGAAACCAAGGTATCGAACCAGTAGGAGAACCAAGCAACGCAACATAAGCAGCACCTGCACACAAACAACAACACCTCACAACCCGACGTGTTAAAGGGGTTGTCAATCCCTTTCGGGGTACGACGCCTCAAGATAGGCAAACGGACCTGAGGTAAATTATAGTAGATTGATAGATTGAATGCCAAATAAAATAAATAAAGATAAAACGCAGCAAGGTATTTTTGTATTTTTGGATTAATATATCTGAATAAAAATGCAAAGGAAAAGTAGATTGCAAGGCAAATATATGAGGAAGAAGACCCGGGGGCCATAGGTTTCACTAGTGGATTCTCTCGAGAAAAATGGCAAACGGTGGGTAAACAAATTACTGTTAGGCAATTGATAGAACTTCAAATAATCATGACGATATCCAGGCAATGATCATTACATAGGCATCACGTCCAATATTAGTAGACCGACTCCTGCCTGCATCTACTACTATTACTCCACACATCGACCGCTATCCAGCATGCATCTAGTGTATTAAGTTCATGGAAAAACGGAGTAATGCAATAAGAATGATGACATGATGACAAGATCCGTTTATCTATATGGCGGTAGATATAGATCTCATCATTTTATCCTTAGTAGCAATAATACATACGTGTCGGTTCCCCTTCTGTCACTGGGATCAAGCACCGTAAGATCGAACCCACTACTGGGCACCTCTTCCCATTGCAAGATAAATAGATCAAGTTGGCCAAACAAAACCCAAATATCGGAGAAGAAATACGAGGCTATAAGAGATCATGCATATAAGAGATCAAAGAAAATCAAATAACTTTCATGGATATAAAAAGATATAACTGATCATAAACTCGAAGTTCATCAGATCCCAACAAACACATCGCAAAAGAATTACATCATATGGATCTCCAACAGACCATTGTATTGAGAATTCAGCGAGAGAGAGAAAGCCATCTAGCTACTAACTACGGACCCGAAGGTCTACAAGGAACTACTCACGCATCATCGGAGAGGCACCAATGGAAGTGGTGAACCCCTCCGTGATGGTGTCTAGATTGGATCTGGTGGTTCTGGACTCTGCGGCGGCTGGATGAATATTTCGTCGACGCTTCTAGGGTTATGGGATTTTTGGGATATTTATAGAGCAAAGAGGCGGTCCATGGGGCACCCGCGGTGGGCACAACCCACCAGGGCGCGCCTGGGCCTCCTAGCACGCCCTGGTGGGTTGTGCTCACCTCGGGGCACCCCCAGGTGCAACCAGGGCCCATTGCCTTCCTTCTGGCCCATAAAAAATCATCGTGGAGTTTCGTGGCATTTGGACTCCGTTTGATATTGATTTCATGCGATGTAAAAAACATGGAAAAACAGCAACTGACACTTGGCAGTATGTCAACAGGTTAGTACCAAAAAATGATATAAAATGACTATAAAATGATTATAAAACATCCAAGGTTGATAATAAAACATCATGGAACAATCAAAAATTATAGATACATTGGAGACGTATCAGCATCCCCAAGCTTAACTCCTGGTCGTCCTCGAGTAGGTAAGTGATAAAAACAGAATTTTTGATGTGGAGTGTTGTTCATCAAGTCATATCATATTCTTTTCTTTATAGCATGGACATTTGGCACTACTAGGGAAAAGCTTATAGACAGACGCTTACTAGTAACACACTATATTTCCCCACACTACTACTACTTACTATTAACGTGCTATATTGACCCGCGCTGCTAGTAAATATTTACCGGTAGCGTGTGCTCAAAAAAACACGCTACTAGTAAATATCTCCAACCGTGCCCCTCGAATAGACCATAGTAGTAGCGCAGTTTCTAGAACCTGCGCTACTACTATGTGGCTAGCTATAGCGCAGCTGAGCCGCCCACGCTAGTAGTATACTCCCACACCACCCACCCCCGATCCACCCCACCCCACCAACCGTCCCACTCCACCCACCCCCGTCTAACACCCCCGTCTAAAAAAACGGATTCTATAACTCCCGAACGTACCGTGTTTCTGGTGCTCGTCCCGAACGTGCCCGCAGTCGTTCGATGGTGGTACGAATCTTGAAGCAAGAGCAATCCGCCATGTCAGCGCAGGATTCCGTTCGAAAAATCATCGGGTCGTCGCGAACGCTTTTCATTTTCCCAAACGCATCTCCGCACCACACCGCCCACTCTCAGCCACACACACCAGTCCACTTCATCCCCCTCTCCTCGACGCGGGTCTCGTAAGGAAGTGCACCGGCGACGAGGCGGGATGCGCCGGCGACGAGGCAGGCGGCGGCCGGCGAGAGGAGGTGGTCGTCGGACACGAGGAGTGGAAGCCTCAAATAGCAGGCAGCGGTCGGTTTAGGAGGTGGAGCAGCGGCCGATTTGGGGGGCGGAGCGGCGGACGATTGGGAGGGGAGATCACTGGCAGTGTCCCCATGGGTGTACGAGGATCTGGCCTTCGTCGTCTGCTTCCATGCGTGACGCCGTAGGCGCGTAGCTTGGTCCAGAGCAACATTGCTCGGGGAGGAGCTGCAGCAGGAGCTGGCCATGGACGTGAGCTGCGTTCAGAACCTCACGGCGGTTGTAGAAGGGGGCGCGGGGTTCAGCGACAGCAGGGCCACCGACCACCATAGCTCTTCATGGCTGGGTGTGTGTGTCCTGCATGGTCAGGTGCTCCGCCCGCCGTGTTGCTTCGTCCCGTCCGATGGCTCTAGATCTGTACTCGAAGCAGGGGAAGAGCTCTGAACTCCAAGCAGACGGACAGGTGCCCAGATGAACTTCAAGCAGTCGACCAGGCTGCTGGCTCTGAACTCCAAGCTAGGAGAAGAGCTTGCTGATCCCATTTTCTCTGGGAGTTCAAGGTGATATTCTGGATAGTCCCCTTCGTCGCACCTGCTACTCCCGGCCACGCACGGCTAGTGCTGCTCTGTGAGCATAATTGTCACTTTTTTGCTTACCATGTAGAGGTCAAATGGCTTACCAAGTAGATGTAGTATGTGCACATGGTAAGATAACAATATACGTGCAATCCAAATTTCATGTGTTGCCATGGCAATTTAATTTCACACACCCTCGCAAATTATTCCCCCATGGGAAATAATTCATAAAAAGCATGGCAATTACATCATAGAATTAGAATAATCTTTGCCATGCTCAAAGTTTGTATCATGTACAAAGTTGCCATGCTGATTTCTATGCAGATAAAAACAGTCAAACATTTTTAGATAAAAATTTGCCATGCTATTTTACATAACACACAAATATTTGCAGCCTTCATATATAACTGAATATTTGTACAGTAAGTTCAGTTCTCATTTGGAGCTATCACAACATTTTTTTTTGTCACCGGTAGTGTGTCTCAAGCAGGTTGTTAGGGGGTGTTCAACCTCTGGTGAACGAATCGTGCTTTCTTTGCATGGTTACTTTTGTGGCTCTAGGATGGCAAATTTTAAGGCGTATCATTTTTGTGGTTGATTGTGCTGCCAGTGTGGTGTTGGTAGGTCTATGTTCGACGTCGCTGGTCGTTTTGGGGTGGTGCACGTGTGACCGTTGCTCCACGAGTAGCTCGATGTGAGTCTAATTCCCCCCCCCCCCCCCCCCCCGCCGGAATGTTGCCATGTCTCCCATTTTGTACGCCATGGCAAAGTTGTCATGTTTTTAGCTTAAAAACATCTTGTATATTTTTTTCATAACTCAACATGTCCCATGTACCATCTTATTTACATATCTCCACAATTTTACACTTTGCCTTCTAAACCATTGCATTTGGCCATGGTAATTCTCTAAATTGTCAAAACAACACAAAAAGGGAAATAATGCCATGGCAATTTCTTCTATTTATTTGACAACATGGCGAATTTACCTAAACCCCCATGGCAATATTTAACTTTTATTGCCATGGCAAGTTTTACTATTTATCTGCCATGGCAAATTTACCTTTATTAACATGGCAATTTTACCTAAATCCCCATGGCAATGTTTAATTTTTATTGTCATGGAAAGTTTTAATATTTATTTCACCTTCATTAACATGACAAATTTACCTAAATCCCCATGGCAATATTTAACTTCTATTGCCATGGCAACTTTTATTATTTATTTCACCTTCATTAACATGACAAATTAACCTAAATTCCCATGGCAATATTTAACTTTTATTGCCATGGCAAGTTTTATTATTTATTTTCCATGGCTAATATACCTTCATTAACATGGCAAATTTACCTAAATCCCCATGGCAATATTTAACTTTTATTGCCATGGCAAGTTTTACTTTTTATTTGTCGATGGCAAATTGACCCTTATTAACATGGCTATTTTACCTGAATCCCCATAGCAATATTTAACTTTTGTTGCCATGGCTAGATCTACTATTTATTTGCCATGGCTAATGTACCTTCATTAATATGGCAAATTTTACCTAAATCCCCATGACAATATTTAACTTTTATTGCCATAACAAGTTTTACTTTTTATTTGCCATGGCTAATTTACCTTTATTAACATGGCAAATTTACCTAAATTCCCAAGGTAATTTTTACATTTTTTTTATTATTGAGCCTTTTATTCATCTTTTTGGGTTGTTAGGGGATGGGGAGGCGTTCAAGTTGGGGCTTTTTTCATCCCGAAGAGTCCATCGTTGCCCCACTTGTACCGAATGAAACGTTCGATCTGGGGTGCTACCAGACCAATCGTCAGCACCATATCGGGGTCCTAAATTTAAATTTTTTGCCATCGCATTTTTCCGTTAATTGGCATGGCAAATTTAAGCTAAATCTAATGGTAACTTTTAACTTTTATTGCTATGGCATTTTTTAATCTTTTATTTGTCATGGCAATTTTACAATTTTTCATGCCTAAATTACCTATATCTACATGGAAAATATTTAACTATTATTGCCATGGCAATTTTCACTCTTTTTGTTTTGCCATGGAACTTTCACATTTATTTGCGACGGCAAAATTACCAATATTGCCATGGAAAATTTACTTAAACCACCTTGGCAATTTTTAAATTTTATTGCCATGGCATTTTTTACTCTTTATTTTTGCCATGGCAATTTACATTTATTTTCCATGGCTAAATTATCTATATCAACATGGCAACATGGAAATTTTCACTTTCATCTTTTTTCAAGGGATTTTTACGTACAGTGCAAGTTGCCATGACTTTTTTTCCATGCCATTGCATAAAGAAAGATCTTTTTGTCCATGGCAAAATCTGTTTTGTTAAATACGAATGGCATTTTCTGGTTTGCATCACTGGGATTTTTTAGTTATCAATTTTTCCCTTTTCAATAGCAATTTTTTCATAGCATAGCAAAGTCTGGGCTTTCTTTCACAAGCTTAAAATTTGTCTTTTAGTCACAGTAGAAACTGGGCATACTGGGCTTTTCTTTTATTAGTCAACAGAAGGCAGCGATGCTGGGTGTTCGGGCGGGGGCTCCTCTGGTCCCGAACTACTTTGTTCGATCGATGCCCAGATTCCTCCCGAAAGAATCGCTCGGCCTGGGAGATCCCAGACCGAACGTTCGGCCGTTATCGGTGTCCAAAAAAAATCCACCCCCCCGATCCAGATCCCCTCCACCTCCGATCCAGATCCCCTCCTCCTCCTCCCGCGGCCGCACGGCGCGCCAGTCGCCCTTCTTCCGCGACCTCGCCTCCCCCATCCCGTCCCACCGCGGCGGCCCCCACTTCGCCTCTCCCGCGGCCGCCCTGCCCTCCGCCACGCCGCCGCTGTCGCCCGTCTTCACGCTCGACGACCGCTTCGCCGCCGCCGACTTCTTGCCCGACCCCACCGCCTCCGACCTGCTCCCCGTTGCCTCCTCCCCCTCGCCCCGCGCCGGGACAGGCACAGGCAGCCGCTCGCCCTCATGGGACCGCTCCCGCGGCAAGAAGCAGAGGAGGGCAAGGCGGCGGAGCAGAGCAGAGCAGAGGGAGAGAGGATATGGCGGCACCAGCACCTTCCCCGCAGCCGCTGCTGCTCCTGCTCCTCGTGGCGCTGCTGGCCGCCACCGCGCCCCGCCGCGCCGACGCGTGGGGCAAGGAGGGCCACATCATGGTCTGCAAGATCGTAGAGGTACGTACGTCCCCTGCTTCCCGCGCCGCCCCCCAAGATTACAACTCCGTCGAATCGAGCTGGCTGGCAGGTCGTCGGGTGGGGAGGATGGAGGAAGGAATGTGTGCGTGTGCTGAATTGGGTCTGTGCGTTGCGTGCGCTGCAGAGGTACCTGTCGGAGGATGCGGCGGCGGCGGTGCAGGACCTGCTGCCGGAGTCGGCCGGCGGGGAGCTGTCGACGATGTGCCCGTGGGCGGACACCATGCGCTTCCGCTACCACTGGGCCAGCCCGCTCCACTACGCCAACACCCCCAACGTCTGCAACTTCAACTTCTCACGTCAGTTCATCCTCCTCCCCCCTCTCTCCTGCCTTTCTAGTTCAATCAGTTATGGTTTCTGATGCAAACCGAACAGAGCTTAATTACCGCCATTACTAGTAGTTACAACAGCACTGCATGTTAAAAAAATACACATGTCCCTAACCCTAAACCAGCAGGAAAATGTTTATTTTCTACTACTTCGTCCCATAATGTAAGACGTTTTTGCAAGCTAGTTTAACTTAAAAAAACATCTTAGGCCTAGTTTGGCAAGACTGTTTTTGCAAAACCATAGTATTCCAAGACCTAAGTATTTCAATACATGGGCAGTAAATACTTCAGTTTCTAAAAATCATAGTTTTTCTCAGTATTGATAAAACTGCCGAGGCGTTTGGCAAGTGGCAGATTTGCTCAGTTTTATTTGGTTTGGATCGATTGTTATGTTGTTGCATGCATATTCAGCTATACTCACGGATCAGCTTGTACTAATAGCCACCGTATGCATTCAGCCTTGCACAAGCATGTTTTCTCCTACTCCGTAGATGCTATGATCTGTAGTAGAGTTATCTCTTGTAATCAATCAAAGACCGAGGTAGTTAAGACATGCACCGAAGGTCTACGTCCGCAGCTCGTGCGTCCATGAGTTTTCAGCCGGCGGCTAAGTAGTCATTTGTACGTGTACGCTCCGCCTCTAGCCGGACAGATCGATCGGCTAGCTATCGATGTATGTATCACAGGCGTTGATGGCTAGAAGTTGGACACAGAGAGAAATCAGCCAGTGTTTCTCGATTTTTAAAAAAGAAGTCGGGGCCTCTTTTTTATATACTACAAAAATACCACAGTTTTAGAGATACCATAGTTTGTTAAACTACAATATTTTTTTCATCCAAACGGCTCAAAGTATTGAATACCAAGGTTTTTTCAGAAACCACAATATTCCTAAAAAACTATAAAAATACTTTGGCTCCCAAACGCACCCTTACATTATGCGACGGAGGGAGTATTTTCTAACAACACATATAGTATTTTACAAAAATACACATTGTCCCTATAAAATCAATTATTTTCCTATTGAACAGTTGTCTAGAATTATTTTTTGTAAGTCAAACTATGTGCCTACCCTTTTCGTATAGAAATATTACCAGAAGCACAAATCATCACAAACATGATAAATATTATATCAAGGTCCAGAGCCACCGACACTTCGTTTCTAGAACCGGCTTGACCTTGTCGATGACGGTCAGCCAATCTTCGTGCACCTGCCCCTAAGGACCAGCACATCGGACCCGCATACGGCAGCGTTGAACCCTTGAATCAATATAAAGGTACAGTAACTTCCCCTCTTTTTTCGTGCAGATGCTAAGGAAGTTGGTTGAGACATCACTGTCTGCTTCAACCAAGAGATTTGAAGAGTTGCCAAAGGTAATTTTGGGGCAAATTTCAGTGCATATTCTCATTGTTTTATAATCTTAGTCCCGGTCTCCTATATCATCTGAGCTTATGCCTCCTCTCCATTTATTGGCTATATCTATATGCCTTGCTGATGCTCATTTCCATCGTTGCAGGGTAACGAGATGTTGAAGAGGCAGAGTGAGTTCATGACACTGCAGTGCAATTGCACCGTTCCATTGAACATTTTTCCTTTTCATTTTTCTTATTATTGGAGTGAGGATGTTAGAATGAGGAACTATATGATAGTAGATATGGCAACTGTGTAATAGTATAATCAGGAATAACGACATTTCCATCACTATTGTGTTTTCTTGAATTGTATGCATAAAATGGAATTTGTTGATTTTATATTCTTTTTAATTCCGAATTCGTTAGTAGTAGCGTGGGGACAAATTTGTGCGCTATTGGTATTTGGGATACTAGTAGCGTTGGTATTATAGACGCGCTACTACTATTTCGTTAGTAGTAGCGCCGGTTCATAATAGTAGTAGCGTGGGTGGAAACACGCTACTACCAACTTTGTTAGTAGTAGCGCGGGTTGCACCCACGCTACTACTAACTATTAGCTGTAGCACGATACTAGTAGCGTGGGTACCCGCGCTGCTAGTAGCCATTTTACCCACGCTGCTAGTAGCTTTTTTCCTAGTAGTGTGGACTTTTATATGATTCAGAGCAATAGTCTAGTTTTGACATAATAATTTAGATACTCAAGCATATCAACAAGCAACCATGTCTTTTAAAATATCAATGCTAAAACAAGTTATCCCTAGCTCATCATGCTCAAACATTGATCTATTCGTGAAACACACTCGAATATTAGCTACACCCAATACTTAAGTACGATCATATTGCCTTTTAGTTGGTTCTTTTGTAAGAGAAGATGGAGACTTAAAATAAAAATTACATAAAGTAAAAGAAAGGCCCTTCGTAGAGGGGAGTAGGGATTTGTAGAGGTGCCAGAGCTCAAAACGAAATATTTGAGATAAAAACATTTTGGGAGGTGTATCCATCCCACCAACGAAAATGACGTAGAGCTACGAACACTTTCCATGCTAGATATGCCATAGGCGGTTCCCAAACAGAAAATAAAGTTTGTTTCTTTTTCCATCATACTTTCACTTTCCATGGCTAGCCGTATCCACGGGTGTCTTTCATACCAACACTTTCCAAGAAATTTATGATTTGACAACATAAAGTAAATTCATTTTTGCATTTCGGGACTGGGAATCCCTAAAACCTTTGTCTTACTGTTGTGCAATGACAAGTGAATAAACACTCATCGTGAGAATAACACATCCAGCATGAAAAATGTTAGCCACCCGTTACCGTTCCGCGAGCGAAACAAACACACAAAAGAGAAGTTTATTTTGAAGATTAGAGATGGCATATACAAATTTGCTTAGACGGCAAAATAATACCGCATATAGGTAGATATAGTGGACTCATGTGGCAAAACTGGTTTAAAGCATTTTGGAAGCACAAGTAGAGGTCATACTTGGTGCAAAATGAAGGCTAGCAAAAAGATTGAGAAGCGACCAACCAAGAAACGAATAATCCCGTGAAGCAAACATTAAACATAAGTAACGCCGAATAATGCACCATAAGTAGGATATAATTTTCATTGCATGATTATTGACTTTCGTGCATGCATAGGGAATCACAAACCTTAACACCAATATTCTTACTAGAGCACAATTACTCATCAACATAACTCACATATCACATCATTATATCTCAAAACTATTACTAAGAATCAAGTTTATTTTGTCCAGTGATCTTCATGACATTTTTTTACTTTATCCTTCTTGGATATCTATCACTTTGGGACTAATTTTTATGTGTTGCTTTTCGTAAGCTCAAACAAATATAAGTGAAGATCATGAGCATAATCAATTTTCTTTCTCTCAAAATAATCTAAGTGAAGCAAGAGAGAATTTCTTTAAAATTTTACTAACTCTCAAACAAATCTAAGTGAAGCAAGAGAGCATTTCTTCAAAAATAACAAGCACACCATGCTCAAAAAGATACAAGTGAATCACTAGAGCAAGTCCTAGCTCATAAAAGATTTAAGTGAAGCACAGAGAGCAATTCTAACAAGTCATGACATAATTTTGGCTTTCTCAAATAGGTGTGTCCAGCAAGGATTGATGACTTAAAACACAAAATAAAACAAGCAAAGACACATATCATACAAGACGCTCCAAGAAAAACACATATCACGTGACGAATAAAAATATAGTCTCGAGTAAAATACCGATAGTTGTTGGAAGAAAGCGGGGATGCCACTCGGGGGCATCCTCAAGCTTAGTTGGTTGCTCATTCTTGGATACTAGCTTGGGATGCCGGGGCATCCCCAAGCTTAGGCTCTTACATCCTTCCTTCATCCATCGTAAGATAACCAAAAACTTGAAAACTTCAATCACACAAAACTCAACAAAACCTTCGTGAGATCTGTTAGTATAAGAAAGCAAACTACTACTATAAGTGTTGTATCAAACCAATTAATATTATGTTTTTGTATTATATCTACTGTATTACAACTTTTATATGGCAAAAACTCGTCAAAGAAAACCATAGAGCCATCAAAATAAGCACACAACACAAAGAAAACAGAATCTGTCAAAACAGAACAGTCTGTAGTAATCTGACTTTGGCGAATACTTCTGTAACTCCAAAAATTCTACCAAAATAGGACAACCTGGGTAATTTGTATATAAATCTTCTGCATAACGAATTGGCATTTTATCACGTTCTAGTGATTTTTAACAATTATTTTCGTGAGCACAAAGGTTCTATCTTTTTCAGCAAGATCAAACAACTATCACCCAAGAAGATCCTATAGGATTTACTTGGCACAAACACTAATTAAAACATAAAAAGCACAATCATACCAGTAGCATAATTGTTTAAACACACAAGAACAGAAAGCAAAAAGCAAAAATAAATTTTATTCATTGGGTTGCCTCCTAACAAGCGCTATAGTTTTACGCCCTTAGCTAGGCGTAAGGCAAGGATCTAAGTTTTGTCTTCCGAAGTTTTGGCAACTTTTGTAAGGGTTTTCTCAAACCCGGGAGGCTCTTTACGCTTCCCTAAGTTCTCCAGAAAATAAACCATCTTAAGATCCAAAATATCCAGTCGCTTGTTGCAAAGAGTAATCAAAGTATTCATGCGATTGATACTACCATTGAGGTGTTTGAGGGGTTCATTATATTTCTGTATTTCAACCATATGTTTATGCAAATCACCAAGTTTATCCACCATTTGAACTCCCTCAGGGGTAAAAGAAAACCCCTTCTTTTGAGGAGGAATTCCCAAAATTCCTTCCAAAATTTCATAGGCAGCACTTGCATCAAGCTCAATAAAATTCCCTTTAGCGGCAAAATCTAGAAGTTTTCTATGATGCAAAGCCAATCCTATGTAAAAATTAAGAAGAAAAACTTTAGCATCCCCCTTTAGATTGGAAATATGATACGATTCGATAAGCCTATACCAGGCATCTTTCAGATTTTCTCCTTGTCTTTGCTTGAAGTAAAGAACTTCAAAATCTGGTGACAAAGGAGGAGTAGGGACGCTATCCATCGGGACTAGAGACAAGAGATCCATGAAAAAGAGGGGTGAATAAAACGGCAAATTTTTGTGAAGTGAGGGATAGGAAAACGAGAGGTAAATGGAAAATAATGTAAATTGCGAGGAGATGAGATTTGTGATTAGGAACCTAGTTATGTTGAAGATCCTCCCCGGCAACAGCGCCAGAAATTCTCCTTGATGGTAGCTAGAACTACGTCGGTATTGTTGGAAATATGCCCTAGAGGCAATAATAAAATGGTTATTATTATATTTCCTTGTTCATGATAATTGTCTGTTGTTCATGCTATAATTGTATTGACCGGAAACCGTAATACATGTGTGAATACATAGACCACAACAAGTCCCTAGTGAGCCTCTAGTTGACTACCTCGTTGATCAACAGATGGTCATGGTTTCCTGACTATGGACATTGGATGTCGTTGATAACGGGATCACATCATTAGGAGAATGATGTGATGGAGAAGACCTAATCCTAAGCATAGCACAAGATCGTGTAGTTCGTCTGCTAGAGCTTTTCTTATGTCAAGTATCATTTCCTTAGACCATGAGATTGTGTAACTCCCGGATACCGTAGGAATGCTTTGGGTGTACCAAACGTCACAACGTAACTGGGTGGCTATAAAGGTGCACTACAGGTATCTCCGAAAGTGTCTGTTGGGTTGGCACGGATCGAGACTGGGATTTGTCACTCCGTATGACGGAGAGGTATCTCTGGGCCCACTCGGTAATGCATCATCATAATGAGCTCAATGTGACTAAGTAGTTGGTCACGGGATTATGCATTACGGAACGAGTAAAGTGACTTGCCAGTAACGAGATTGAACGAGGTATTGGGATACCGACGATCGCATCTCGGGCAAGTAACGTACCGATTGACAAAGGGAATTGTATACGGGATTACTTGAATCCTCGACATCGTGGTTCATCCGATGAGATCATGGTGGAACATGTGGGAGCCAACATGGGTATCCAGATCCCGCTGTTGGTTATTGGCTAGAGAGCTGTCTCGGTCATGTCTGCGTGATTCCCGAACCCGTAGGGTCTACACACTTAAGGTTCGATGACGCTAGGGTTATAAGGAAGATTTGTATGTCATTACCGAATGTTGTTCGGAGTCCCGGATGAGATCCCAGACGTCACGAGGAGTTCCGGAATGGTCCGGAGGTGAAGATTTATATATGGGAAGTCATCATACGGTCATCGGAAATATTCGGGGGTATACCGGTATTGTACCGGGACAACCGGAGGGGTTCCGGGGCTCCACCTGCCCCGGAGGGCCTTATGGGCTGTAGGTGGAAGGGAACCAGCCCCTAAGTGGGCTGGGCGCCATCCCCCCTAGGGCCGATGCGCCTAGGGTTGGGGGGGGGGGAACCCTAAAGGGGGCGCCCCCCTTGCTTGGGGGGCAAGCCCCTCCCCTTTGGCCTCCGCCCCCCCTCTAGATCTCATCTAGAGGGACCGGCCCCCTTCCCCCTTCTCCCTATAAATAGAGGGGTGGAGGGAGGGCTGCAGCACCACATCCAAGGCGCAGCCCCTCCCCTCCCCAACACCTCTCCTCCTCCGCGTGAGCTTGGCGAAGCCCTACCGGAGAACTGCCACTCCATCACCACCACACCGTCGTGCTGCTGTTGGAGCCTTCTTCCTCAACCTCTCCATCCTCCTTGCTGGATCAAGACGCGGGAGACGTCACCGGGCTGCACGTGTGTTGAACGCGGAGGCACCGTTGTTCGGTGCTTGGATCGGATTCTGCCGCGATCTGAATCGCTACGTGTACGACTCCTCCAACCGTGTCCTTGCAACGCTTCCGTCTCGCGATCTTCAAGGGTACGAAGATGCACTCCCCTCTCTCTCGTTGCTAGTTACTCCATAGATTGATCTTGGTGATGCGTAGAAATTTTTTAATTTCTGCAACGATCCACGACAGGTATTTCCCTGGAGAGCGAGGGATGATGTAGCACATCGACGGTAGGTATTTCCCTTAGTTATGAAACAAAGGTATCGAACCAGTAGGAGAACCAAGCAACGCAACGTAAGCAGCACTTGCACACAAACAACAACACCTCACAACCCGACGTGTTAAAGGGGTTGTCAATCCCTTCCGGGGTACGGCGCCTCAAGATAGGCAAACGGACGTGAGGTAAATTGTAGTAGATTGATAGATCGAATCTCAAACAAAATAAATAAAGATAAAACGCAGCAAGGTATTTTTTGTATTTTTGGATTAATAGATCTGAATAAAAACGCAAAGGAAAAGTAGATCGCCAGGCAAATATATGAGGAAGAAGACCCGGGGGCCGTAGGTTTCACTAGTGGCTTCTCTCGAGAAAAATAGCAAACGGTGGGTAAACAAATTACTGTTGGGCAATTGATAGAACTTCAAATAATCATAACGATATCCAGGCAATGATCATTACATAGGCATCACGTCCAAGATTAGTAGACCGACTCCTGCCTTCATCTACTACTATTACTCCACACATCGACCGCTATCCAACATGAATCTAGTGTATCAAGTTCATGAAAAACGGAGTGATACGTCTCCAACGTATCTATAATTTTTGATTGCTCCATGCTATATTATCTATTGTTTTGGACTATATTGGGCTTTATTTTCCACTTTTATATTACTTTTGGGACTAACCTATTAACCGGAGGCCCAGCCCAGAATTGCTGTTTTTTTTGCCTATTTCAGTGTTTCGAAGAAACGGAATATCAAACGAAGTCCAAACGGAATAAAACCTTGGGGAACGTGATTTTCTCATCAGATAAGATCCAGGAGACTTGGACCCTCGGCCAAGAAAGGAGGGAGGCGGCCACGAGGGTGGAGGGCGCCCCCCTAGGGCGCGCCCCCTGCCTCGTGGGCCCCCCGAAGCTCCACCGACGTACTCCTTCCTCCTATATATACCTACGTACCCCCGATAGATCAGATACGGAGCCAAAAACCTAATTCCACCACCGCAACTTTCTGTATCCACGAGATCCCATCTTGGGGCCTGTTCCGGAGCTCCGCCGGAAGGGGATTCCACCACGGAGGGCTACTACATCATCACCATAGCCTCTCCGATGAAGTGTGAGTAGTTTACTTCAGACCTTCGGGTCCATAGCTAGTAGCTAGATGGCTTCTTCTCTCTTTTTGGATCTCAATACAATGTTCTCCCCCTCTCTCGTGGAGATCTATTCGATGTAATCTTCTTTTTGCGGTGTGTTTGTTGAGACCGATGAATTGTGGGTTTATGATCAAGATTATCTATGAACAATATTTGAATCTTCTCTGAATTCTTTTATGTATGATTGAGTTATCTTTGCAAGTCTCTTCGAATTATCCATTTGGTTTGGCCAACTAGATTGGTAGTTCTTGCAATGGGAGAAGTGCTTAGCTTTGGGTTCGATCTTGCGGTGTCCTTACCCAGTGACAGAAAGGGTTGCAAGGCACGTATTGTATTGTTGCCATCGAGGATAACAAGATGGGGTATTTATCACATTGCATGAATTTATTCCTCTACATCATGTCATCTTGCTTAAGGCGTTACTCTGTTTTCATTAACTTAATACTCTAGATGCATGTTGCATAGCGGTCGATGAGTGGAGTAATAGTAGTAGATGCAGGCAGGAGTCGGTCTACTTGTCTCGGACGTGATGCCTATATACATGATCATACCTAGATATTCTCATAACTATGCTCAATTCTGTCAATTGCTCAACAGTAATTCGTTCACCCACCGTAAAATACTTATGCTCTTGAGAGAAGCCACTAGTGAAATCTATGGCCCCCGGGTCTATTTTCATCATATTAATCTTCCTACGCTTTATTATTGCTTTGCTCTTTACTTTGCCTTTTATTTTAGTTTGCATCTTTATACCAAAAATTACCAAAAATATTATCTATCATCTCTATCAGATCTCACTCTCGTAGGTGACCGTGAAGGGATTGACAACCCCTATTCGCGTTGGTTGCGAGGAGTTATTTGCTTGTGTAGGTACGAGGGACTTGTGCGTGGCCTCCTACTGGATTGATACCTTGGTTCTCAAAAACTGAGGGAAATACTTACGCTACTCTGCTGCATCATCCTCTCCTCTTCGGGGAAAACCAACGCAAGCTCAAGACGTAGCAAGAAGGATTTCTGGCGCCGTTGCCGGGGAGTCTACGCAAAAGTCAACATACCAAGTACCCATCATAATCCCTTATCTCTCGCATTACATTATTTGCCATTTGCCTCTCGTTTTCCTCTCCCCCACTTCACCCTTGCCGTTTTATTCTCCCTCTCTTTTTCGTTCGCCTTCTTCCCGTATGTATCTTTGCTTGTGTTTCCACGTGCCTTCTATTTGCTTGCATCTTTGCTTGCTAAAAATCTATTGGTATGGATCCACTTAAAGTGTTCTATTTGGATCATCTTCGATCCTTATGCGCTCGTGCTGAAACCCCAACTAGCCTAGCTGATGGGAAATCTTTAGATGAGCATGCTCATTTTGTGCGTCATCGTTTTTCTGAAAAAGGGAGACTCTTACGGTATCATATAAATAGTTTGCTATGCTATGCTTGGAATCTTTGTGAAATGTGTGATTTTACTTGTTGCTCTAAGAACCGTAAAAAACACCTTCCCTACCTATGTGAGTTAAATGATAATGAAATCTTATCTTCTTATGCAAAGGGTGTTTATAGTTACTATGATATCAAACAAATTGAAGAATTTGTCGTTTTTAAGGGTGCTCATGAAGTTGCTTCTTTGATTGAAAAATATGATTTTACTCTCAACAAATTTGAAAATTCCGTCATACTTAAATATTGCAATGAAAACATTGCTCATAATGTCTATGTCCAAGAATTTATTGAAAGAATGACCGTTGCTTTGGAAGAAAATAATGATACGCATGAATCTATAGATAATGATGATTCCGATGATTTGGTTGAAATATCCCTTGATGAACATGATGCTTGCTATTCTTGTGGCCATGATGCCAATATTTATGAAGACGAATTTGCTATAGTTCCTTATGTTAAAAATGAGATTGTTGCTATTGCACCCATGCTTGATAGCTCCCTCGATGAAAAGCATGATTTCAATGATTTTACTATAAATTCTCTTGATGTCAATTGTGCTAATAATATGCAAAACCCTAAGCTTGGGGATGCTAGTTTTGCTATGTTTACTACTTGTTGCAATGATCATGATTGGGGTGACAATGTTTCTTATGATCTTGAAAATTTATTTAAGCCCCATGATGAATATGAGATTGATAAAAGTGTTTGCAATATTATCGAAAGTGGGTTTGGAAGAGTGTCAACTTTAGATCCCACGATTTTGAAAGAGTGTCAACTTTGCATGCATGTGGATTGTGTTGAGAATATGTTATGTGATAGCTATTTTGTTGAATTTTCCTATGATCCTACATGTAATTATTATGAGAGAGGAAAATATGATTGTAGAAATTTTTATCTTACTAAATTACCTCTCGTCATGCTGAGATTGCTACCGTCTCTTTCTTTTTCCTTGCATATGCTAGCTTTTGCTTGCCTTGAAAAATTGTTTGCTTATAATACGCCTATGCATAGGAAGTATGTTAGACTTAGATGTGTTTTGTCACATGTTTCATGATGCTTTCTTTGCGCTTCAATTCTTGTCTTTCATGTGAGCATCATCAAAATTATCAATGCCTAGCTAAAAGGCTTTAAAGAAAAGCGCTTGTTGGGAGACAACCCAATATTTTTCCTTTCTGTTATTTAATAAATAATCCATCTACCTTCTGTTTAGATGTGGTTTTATGTTTTAATTAGTGTTTGTGCCAGGTTAAACCTATAGGATCTTCTTGGATAATAGTTATTTGATCTTGCTGTAATTTCCAGAAACTTTCTGTTCACGAAAACAATTGTTAAAAATCACCAGAACATGATAAAATAGTGATTCCAATTGCTGCTGATCAATAAACAAATTTCCTAGGTCGTCCTATTTTGTCTGAAGTTTTTGAGTTCCAAAAGTTTGCATTAGTTACAGATTACTACAGACTGTTCTGTTTTTGACAGATTCTGTTTTTCGTGTGTTGTTTGCTTATTTTGATGAATCTATGGCTAGTAAAATAGTTTATAATCCATAGAGAAGTTGGAATACAGTAGGTTTAACACCAATATAAATAAATAATGAGTTCATTACAGTACATTGAAGTGGTCTTTTGTTTTCTTTCGCTAACGGAGCTCACGAGATTTCTGTTGAGTTTTGTGTTGTGAAGTTTTCAAGTTTTGGGTGAAATTCTTTTGATGGATTATGGAACAAGGAGTGGCAAGAGCCTAAGATTGGGGATGCCCATGGCACCCACAAGATAATCCAAGGACACCAAAAAGTCAAAGCTTGGGGATGCCCCGGAAGGCATCCCCTCTTCCGTCCACTTCCATCGGTAACTTTACTTGGAGCTATATTTTTATTCACCACATGATATGTGTTTTGCTTGGAGTGTCTTGTATTATTTGCGTCTTTGCTTTTTAGTTTACCACAATCATCCTTGCTGTACACACCTTTTGAGAGAGCCATACATGAATTGGAATTTGTTAGAATACTCTATGTGCTTCACTTATATCTTTTGAGCTTTATAGTTTTGCTCTATGTGCTTCACTTATATCTTTTGAGCTATATAGTTTTGCTCTAGTGCTTCACTTATATATTTTAGAGCACGGTGGTGGATTTGTTTTAAAGAAACCTTTGATCTCTCATGCTTCACTTAGATTATTTTGAGGGTCTTAAATAGCATGGTAATTTGCTAAAAATAATAATATGCTTGGTATTCAAGATTTGTAAAACTTTCTTTTGAGTGCGTTGAATACTAAGAAAAGTTTGATGCCTGATAATTGTTTTGAGATATGGAGGTAGTAATATTAGAGTCATGCTAGTTGAGTAGTTGTGAATTTGAGAAATACTTGTGTTAAAGTTTGTGATTCCCGTAGCATGCACGTATGGTGAACCGTTATGTGATGAAGTCGGAGCATGATTTATTTATTGATTGTCTTCCTTATGAGTGGCGGTCGGGGACGAGCGATGGTCTTTTCCTACCAATATATCCCCCTAGGAGCATGCGCGTAATACTTTGCTTTGATAACTTGTAGATTTTTGCAATAAGTATATGAGTTCTTTATGACTAATGTTGAGTCCATGGATTATACGCACTTTTCTCACCCTTCCACCATTGCTAGCCTTTCTAATACCGCGCACTTTTTGCCGGTATCATACACCCACCATATACCTTCCTCAAAACAGCCACCATACCTACCTATTATGGAATTTCCATAGCCATTCCGAGATATATTGCCATGCAACTTTCCACCGTTCCGTTTATTATGACACGCTCATCATTGTCATATTGCTTAGCATGATCATGTAGTTGACATCGTATTTGTGGCAAAGCCACCGTTCATAATTCTTTCATACATGTCACTCATGGATCATTGCATATCCCGGTACACCGCCGGAGGCATACACATAGAGTCATATTTTGTTCTAAGTATCGAGTTGTAATTGTTGACTTGTAAGTAAATAAAAGTGTGGTGATCATCATTATTAGAGCATTGTCCCAGTGAGGAAAGGATGATGGAGACTATGATTCCCCCACAAGTCGGGATGAGACTCCGGACGAAAAATAAAAAAATATAAAAAAAGAGGCCATAAAAAAAAGAGAAAATGCCCAAATAAAAAAAATGAGAGAAAAAGAGAGAAGGGACAATGTTACTATCCTTTTACCACACTTGTGCTTCAAAGTAGCACCATGATCTTCATAATAGAGAGTCTCTCATTTTGTCACTTTCATATACTAGTGGGAATTTTTCATTATAGAACTTGGCTTGTATATTCCAATGATGGGCTTCCTCAAATGCCCTAGGTCTTCGTGAGCAAGCGAGTTGGATGCACACCCACTTAGTTTCTTTTGTTGAGCTTTCATATACTTATAGCTCTAGTGCATCCGTTGCATGGCAATCCCTACTCACTCACATTGATATCTATTAATGGGCATCTCCATAGCCCATTGATACGCCTAGTTGATGTGAGACTATCTTCTCCTCTTTTTGTCTTCTCCACAATCACCATTCTATTCCACATATAGTGCTATGTCCATGGCTCACGCTCATGTATTGCGTGAAGATTGAAAAAGTTTTGAGAATGTCAAAAGTATGAAACAATTGCTTGGCTTGTCATCGGGGTTGTGCATGATTTAAATACTTTGTGTGGTGAAGATAGAGCATAGCCAGACCATATGATTTTGTAGGGATAACTTTCTTTGGCCATGTCATTTTGAGAAGACATAATTGCTTAGTTAGTATGCTTGAAGTATTATTATTTTTATGTCAATATGAACTTTTGTCTTGAATCTTTCGGCTCTGAATATTCATACCACAATTAAGAAGAGTTACATTGAAATTATGCCAAGTAGCACTCCGCATCAAAAATTCTTTTTTATCATTTACCTACTCGAGGACGAGCAGGAATTAAGCTTGGGGATGCCTGATACGTCTCCAACGTATCTATAATTTTTGATTGCTCCATGCTATATTATTTATTGTTTTGGACTATATTGGGCTTTATTTTCCACTTTTATATTACTTTTGGGACTAATCTATTAACCGGAGGCCCAGCCCAGAATTGCTGTTTTTTGCCTATTTCAGTTTTTGGAAGAAACAGAATATCAAACGGAGTCCAAACGGAATAAAACCTTCGGGAACGTGATTTTCTCATCAGATAAGATACAGGAGACTTGGACCCTCGGCCAAGAAAGAAGGGAGGCGGCCACGAGGGTGGAGGGCGCCCCCCTAGGGCGCGCCCCTGCCTCGTGGGCCCCCCGAAGCTCCACCGACGTACTCCTTCCTCCTATATATACCTACATACCCCCGATAGATCAGATACGGAGCCAAAAACCTAATTCCACCGCCGCAACTTTCCGTATCCATGAGATCCCATCTTGGGGCCTGTTCCGGAGCTCCGCCGGAAGGGGATTCCACCACGGAGGGCTACTACATCATCACCATAGCCTCTCTGATGAAGTGTGAGTAGTTTACTTCAGACCTTCGGGTCCATAGCTAGTAGCTAGATGGCTTCTTCTCTCTTTTTGGATCTCAATACAATATTCTCCCCCTCTCTCGTGGAGATCTATTCGATGTAATCTTGTTTTTGCGGTGTGTTTGTTGAGACCGATGAATTCTGGGTTTATGATCAAGATTATCTATGAACAATATTTGAATCTTCTCTGAATTCTTTTATGTATGATTGAGTTATCTTTGCAAGTCTCTTCGAATTATCCATTTGGTTTGGCCAACTAGATTGGTAGTTCTTGCAATGGGAGAAGTGCTTAGCTTTGGGTTCGATCTTGCGATGTCCTTACCCAGTGACAGAAATGGTTGCAAGGCACGTATTGTATTGTTGCCATCGAGGATAACAAGATGGGGTATTTATCATACTGCATGAATTTATTCCTCTACATCATGTCATCTTGCTTAAGGCGTTACTCTGTTTTCATTAACTTAATACTCTAGATGCATGCTGGATAGCGGTCGATGAGTGGAGTAATAGTAGTAGATGCAGGCAGGAGTCGGTCTACTTGTCTCGGACGTGATGCCTATATACATGATCATACCTAGATATTCTCATAACTATGCTCAATTCTGTCAATTGCTCAACAGTAATTCGTTCACCCACCGTAAAATACTGATGCTCTTGAGAGAAGCCACTAGTGAAATCTATGGCCCCCGGGTCTATTTTCATCATATTAATCTTCCTACGCTTTATTATTGCTTTGCTCTTTAATTTGCCTTTTATTTTACTTTGCATCTTTATACCAAAAATTACCAAAAATATTATCTATCATCTCTATCAGATCAAACTCTCGTAAGTGACCGTGAAGGGATTGACAACCCCTATTCGCGTTGGTTGGGAGGAGTTCTTTGCTTGTGTAGGTACGAGGGACTTGTGCGTGGCCTCCTACTGGATTGATACCTTGGTTCTCAAAAACTGAGGGAAATACTTACGCTACTCTGCTGCATCATCCTCTCCTCTTCGGGGAAAACCAATGCAAGCTCAAGACGTAGCACGGAGTAATGCAATAAGAACGATGACATGATGTAGACAAGATCCGTTTATCTATATGGCAGTAGATATAGATCTCATATTTTTATCCTTAGTAGCAATGATACATACATGTCGGTTCCCCTTCTGTCACTGGGATCAAGCACCGTAAGATCGAACCCACTACCGGGCACCTCTTCCCATTGCAAGATAAATAGATCAAGTTGGCCAAACAAAACCCAAATATCAGAGAAGAAATACGAGGCTATAAGAGATCAAATAAACTCAAATAACTTTCATGGATATAAAAAGATATAACTGATCATAAACTCAAAGTTCATCAGATCCCAACAAACACATCGCAAAAGAGTTACATCATATGGATCTCCAAGAGACCATTGTATTGAGAATTCAGCGAGAGAGAGAGAAAGCCATCTAGCTACTAACTACGGACCCGAAGGTCTACAATGAACTACTCATGCATCATCAGAGAGGCACCAATGGAAGTGGTGAACCCCTCCGCGATGGTGTCTAGATTGGATCTGGTGGTTCTGGACTCAGCGGCGGCTGGATGAATATTTCGTCGATGCTTCTAGGGTTCTGGGATTTTTGGGGTATTTATAGAGCAAAGAGGCGGTCCGGGGGGCACCCGAGGTGGGCACAACCCACCAGGGCGCGCCTGCGCCTCCTGGCGCGCCCTGGTGGGTTGTGCCTGTTGGGGATCGTAGCAGAATTTTAAAATTTCCTACGCATCACCAAGATCCATCTATGGAGTATACTAGCAACGAGGGGAAAGGAGTGTATCTACATACCCTTGTAGATCACGAGCAGAAGCGTTCCAATGAACGGGGTTGATGGAGTCGTACTCGCCGTGATCCAAATCACCGATGACCGAGTGCCGATCGGACGGCACCTCCGCGTTCAACACACGTATGGAGCAGCGACGTCTCCTCCTTCTTGATCCAGCAAGGGGGGAGGAGAGGTTGATGGAGATCCAGCAGCACGACGGCGTGGTGGTGGAAGTAGCGGGATCTCGGCAGGGCTTCGCCAAGCTTCTGCGAGAGGGACAGGTGTTGCAGGGGGAGAGGGAGGCGCCAGGGGCTGTTGTGTTGCTGCCCTCCCTCCCCCCCACTATATATAGGACCCCTGGGGGGGGGCGCCGGCCCTGGAGACCCATCTCCAAGGGGGGGCGGCGGCCAAGGGGAAGGGGGGTGGCTTCCCCCCCAAGCCAAGTGGGGCGCCCCCCACCCCTAGGGTTTCCAACCCTAGGCGCAGGGGGAGGCCCAAGGGGGGCGCCCCAGCCCACTAAGGGCTGGTTCCCTTCCCACTTCAGCCCATGGGGCCCTCCGGGATAGGTGGCCCCACCCGGTGGACCCCCGGGACCCTTCCGGTGGTCCCGGTACAATACCGATAACCCCGAAACTTTCCCGGTGGCCGAAACTGGACTTCCTATATATAATTCTTCACCTCCGGACCATTCCGGAACTCCTCGTGATGTCCGGGATCTCATCCGGGACTCCGAACAACTTTCGGGTTTCCGCATACTAATATCTCTACAACCCTAGCGTCACCGAACCTTAAGTGTGTAGACCCTACGGGTTCGGGAGACATGCAGACATGACCGAGACGCCTCTCCGGTCAATAACCAACAGCGGGATCTGGATACCCATGTTGGCTCCCACATGTTCCACGATGATCTCATCGGATGAACCACGATGTCGAGGATTCAATCAATCCCGTATACAATTCCCTTTGTCAATCGGTATGTTACTTGCCCGAGATTCGATCGTCGGTATCCCAATACCTTGTTCAATCTCGTTACCGGCAAGTCTCTTTACTCGTACCGTAATGCATGATCCCGTGGCTAACTCCTTAGTCACATTGAGCTCATTATGATGATGCATTACCGAGTGGGCCCAGAGATACCTCTCCGTCATACGGAGTGACAAATCCCAGTCTCGATCCATGCCAACTCAACAGACACTTTCGGAGATACCCGTAGTGCACCTTTATAGTCACCCAGTTACGTTGTGACGTTTGGCACACCCAAAGCACTCCTACGGTATCCGGGAGTTGCACGATCTCATGGTCTAAGGAAAAGATACTTGACATTGGAAAAGCTCTAGCAAACGAACTACACGATCTTTGAGCTATGCTTAGGATTGGGTCTTGTCCATCACATCATTCTCCTAATGATGTGATCCCGTTATCAATGACATCCAATGTGCATAGTCAGGAAACCATGACTATCTGTTGATCAACGAGCTAGTCAACTAGAGGCTTACTAGGGACACGTTGTGGTCTATGTATTCACACATGTATTACGATTTCCGGATAACACAATTATAGCATGAACAATAGACAATTATCATGAACAAAGAAATATAATAATAACCATTTATTATTGCCTCTAGGGCATATTTCCAACAGTCTCCCACTTGCACTAGAGTCAATAATCTAGTTACATTGTGATGAATTGAACACCCATATCGTTCTGGTGTTGATCATGTTTTGCTCTAGGGAGAGGTTTAGTCAACGGATCTGCTACATTCAGGTCCGTATGTACTTTACAAATATCTATGTCTCCATTTTGAACACTTTCACGAATGGAGTTGAAGCGACACTTGATATGCCTGGTCTTCCTGTGAAACCTGGGCTCCTTCGTAAGGGCAATAGCTCCAGTGTTGTCACAGAAGAGAGTCATCGGGCCTGACGCATTGGGAATCACCCCTAGGTCGGTAATGAACTCCTTCATCCAGATTGCTTCTTGCGCTGCCTCCGAGGCTGCCATGTACTCCGCTTCACATGTAGATCCCGCCACGACGCTTTGCTTGCAACTGCACCAGCTTACTGCCCCTCCATTCAAAATATACACGTATCTGGTTTGTGACTTCGAGTCATCCAGATCTGTGTCGAAGCTAGCATCGACGTAACCCTTTACGACGAGCTCTTCGTCACCTCCATAAACGAGAAACATATCCTTAGTCCTCTTCAGGTACTTCAGGATATTCTTGACCGCTGTCCAGTGTTCCATGCCGGGATTACTTTGGTACCTTCCTACCAAACTTACGGCAAGGTTTACATCAGGTCTGGTACACAGCATGGCATACATAATAGACCCTATGGCCGAGGCATAGGGGATGACACTCATCTTTTCTCTATCTTCTGCCGTGGTCGGGCATTGAGCCGTGCTCAATTGCACACCTTGCAATACAGGCAAGAACCCCTTCTTGGACTGATCCATATTGAACTTCTTCAATATCTTGTCAAGGTACGTACTCTGTGAAAGACCAATGAGGCGTCTTGATCTATCTCTATAGATCTTGATGCCTAATATATAAGCAGCTTCTCCAAGGTCCTTCATTGAAAAAACACTTATTCAAATAGGCCTTTATACTTTCCAAGAATTCTATATCATTTCCCATCAATAGTATGTCATCCACATATAATAAGAGAAATGCTACAGAGCTCCCACTCACTTTCTTGTAAACACAGGCTTCTCCATAAGTCTGTGTAAACCCAAACGCTTTGATCATCTCATCAAAACGAATGTTCCAACTCCGAGGTGCTTGCACCAGTCCATAAATGGAGCGCTGGAGCTTGCATACCTTGTTAGCATTCTTAGGATCGACAAAACCTTCCGGCTGCATCATATACAATTCTTCCTTAAGAAAGCCGTTAAGGAATGCCGTTTTGACGTCCATCTGCCATATCTCATAATCATAGTATGCGGCAATTCCTAACATGATTCGGACGGACTTCAGCTTCACTACGGGTGAGAAAGTCTCATCGTAGTCAACCCCTTGAACTTGTCGATAATCCCTAGCGACAAGTCGAGCCTTATAGATGGTCACATTACCATCCGCGTCTGTCTTCTTCTTAAAGATCCATTTATTTTCTATGGCTCGCCGATCATCGGGCAAGTTAGTCAAAGTCCATACTTCGTTTTCATAGATGGATCCTATCTCGGATTTCATGGCTTCTAGCCATTTGTCGGAATCCGGGCCCGCCATCGCTTCTTCATAGTTCGAGGGTTCACCGTTGTCTAACAACATGATTTCCAGGACAGGGTTGCCGTACCACTCTGGTGCGGAATGTGTCCTTGTGGACCTACGAAGTTCAGCAGTAACTTGATCTGAAGCTTCATGATCATCATCATTAACTTCCTCCCCAGTCGGTGTAGGCACCACAGGATCATCTTCCCGCGCTGCGCTACTTTCCGGTTCGGAAGGGGTGACTATCACCTCATCAAGTTCCACTTTCCTCCCACTTAATTCTTTCGAGAGAAACTCTTTCTCCAGAAAGGACCCATTCTTGGCAACAAAGATCTTGCCTTCGGATCTGAGGTAGAAGGTATACCCAATGCTTTCCTTAGGGTATCCTATGAAGACGCATTTTTCCGACTTGGGTTCGAGCTTTTCAGGTTGAAGTTTCTTGACATAAGCATCGCATCCCCAAACTTTTAGAAACGACAGCTTAGGTTTCTTCCCAAACCATAATTCATACGGTGTCGTCTCAACGGATTTCGACGGAGCCCTATTTAAAGTGAATGTGGCAGTCTCTAAAGCATAACCCCAAAATGAGAGCGGTAGATCGGTTAGAGACATCATAGATCGCACCATATCCAATAGAGTGCGATTACGACGTTCGGACACACCGTTTCGCTGAGGTGTTCCAGGCGGCGTGAGTTGTGAAACGATTCCACATTTCCTTAAGTGCGTACCAAATTCGTGACTTAAATATTCTCCACCACGATCTGATCGTAAGAATTTTATTTTCCTGTCACGTTGATTCTCAACCTCACTCTGAAATTCCTTGAACTTTTCAAAGGTTTCAGACTTGTGTTTCATTAGGTAGACATACCCATATCTACTGAAGTCATCAATGAGAGTGAGAACATAACGATATCCTCCGCGAGCCTCCACACTCATTGGACCGCACACATCGGTATGTATGATTTCCAACAAGTTGGTTGCTCGCTCCATTGTTCCGGAGAACGAAGTCTTGGTCATCTTACCCATGAGGCATGGTTCACACATGTCAAATGATTCGTAATCAAGAGACTCCAAAAGTCCATCTGCATGGAGCTTCTTCATGCGCTTGACACTAATGTGACCAAGGCGGCAGTGCCACAAGTATGTGGGACTATCGTTATCAACTTTACATCTTTTGGTATTCACACTATGAATATGTGTAACATCACGTTCGAGATTCATCAAGAATAAACCATTGACGAGCGGGGCATGACCATAAAACATATCTCTCATATAAATAGAACAACCATTATTCTCGGATTTAAATGAGTAGCCATCTCGAATTAAACGAGATCCAGATACAATGTTCATGCTCAAAGCTGGCACTAAATAACAATTATTGAGGTTTAAAACTAATCCCGTAGGTAGATGCAGAGGTAGCGTGCCGACGGCGATCACATCGACCTTGGAACCATTCCCGACGCGCATCGTCACCTCGTCCTTCGTCAGTCTCTGCTTATTCCGCAGTTCCTATTTTGAGTTACAAATATGAGCAACCGCACCGGTATCAAATACCCAGGAGCTACTACGAGTACTGGTAAGGTACACATCAATTACATGTATATCACATATACCTTTGGTGTTGCCGGCCTTCTTGTCCGCTAAGTATTTGGGGCAGTTCCGCTTCCAGTGACCACTTCCCTTGCAATAAAAGCACCCAGTTTCAGGCTTGGGTCCATTCCTTGACTTCTTCCCAGTAACTGGCTTACCGGGTGCGGCAACTCCCTTGCCGTCCTAATTGAAGTTCTTCTTGCCCTTGCCTTTCTTGAACTTAGTGGTTTTATTCACCATCAACACTTGATGTTCCTTTTTGATCTCCACCTCCGCTGATTTCAGCATCGAATATACCTCAGGAATGGTCTTTTCCATCCCCTGCATATTGAAGTTCATCACAAAGCTCTTGTAGCTTGGTGGAAGCGACTGAAGGATTCTGTCAATGACCGCGTCATCCGGGAGATTAACTCCCAGCTGAGACAAGCGGTTGTGTAACCCAGACATTCTGAGTATGTGTTCACTAACAGAACTGTTTTCCTCTATTTTACAGCTGAAGAACTTGTCGGAGACTTCATATCTCTCGACCCGGGCATGAGCTTGGAAAACCATTTTCAGCTCTTCGAACATCTCATATGCTCCATGTTTCTCAAAACGCTTTTGGAGACCCGGTTCTAAGCTGTAAAGCATGCCGCACTGAACGAGGGAGTAATCATCAGCACGTGATTGCCAAGCGTTCATAACGTCTTGGTTCTCTGGGATTGGTGCTTCACCTAGCGGTGCTTCTAGGACATAATCTTTCTTGGTAGCTATGAGGATGATCCTCAGGTTCCGGACCCAGTCCGTATAGTTGCTGCCATCATCTTTCAGCTTGGTTTTCTCTAGGAACGCGTTGAAGTTGAGGACAACGTGGGCCATTTGATCTACAAGACATATTGTAAAGATTTTAGACTAAGTTCATGATAATTAAGTTCATCTAATCAAATTACTCAATGAAGTCCCACTCAGATAGACATCCCTCTAGTCATCTAAGTGAAACATGATCCGAGTTAACTAGGCCGTGTCCGATCATCACGTGAGACGGACTAGTCAAGATCGGTGAACATCTCCATGTTGATCGTATCTTCTATACGACTCATGCTCGACCTTTCGGTCCTCCGTGTTCCGAGGCCATGTCTGTACATGCTAGGCTCGTCAAGTCAACCTAAGTGTATTGCATGTGTTCCGAGGCCATGTCTGTACATGCTAGGCTCGTCAACACCCGTTGTATGCGAACGTTAGAATCTATCACACCCGATCATCACGTGGTGCTTCGAAACAACGAACCTTCGCAACGGTGCATAGTTAGGGGGAACACTTTCTTGAAATTATTATAAGGGATCATTTTACTTACTACCGTCATTCTAAGCAAATAAGATGCAAAACATGATAAACATCACATGCAATCAAATAGTGACATGATATGGCCAATATCTTTTTGCTCCTTTGATCTCCATCTTCGGGGCACCATGATCATCTTCGTCACCGGCATGACACCATAATCTCTATCATCATGATCTCCATCATTGTGTCTTCATGAAGTTGTCACGCCAATGATTACTTCTACTTCTATGGCTAACGCGTTTAGCAACAAAGTAAAGTAATTTACATGGCGTTATTCAATGACACGCAGGTCATAAAAAAAATAAAGACAACTCCTATGGCTCCTGCCGGTTGTCATACTCATCGACATGCAAGTCGTGATTCCTATTACAACAATATGATCAATCTCATACATCACATATATCATTCATCACATCTTCTGGCCATATCACATCACATAGCACATGCTGCAAAAACAAGTTAGACGTCCTCTAATTGTTGTTGCAAGTTTTTACGTGGCTTGTATAGGTTTCTAGCAAGAACGTTTCTTACCTACGTAAAACCACAACGTGATATGCCAATTTCTATTTACCCTTCATAAGGACCCTTTTCATCGAATCCGTTCCGACTAAAGTGGGAGAGACAGACACCCGCTAGCCACCTTATGCAACTAGTGCATGTCAGTCGGTGGAACCTGTCTCACGTAAGCGTACGTGTAAGGTCGGTCCGGGCCGCTTCATCCCACAATACCGTCGAAACAAGATAAGACTAGTAGCGGCAAGAAGAATTGGCAACATCTACGCCCACAACTGCTTTGTGTTCTACTCGTGCATCGTAACTACGCATAAACCTGGCTCTGATACCACTGTTGGGGATCGTAGCAGAATTTTAAAATTTCCTACGCATCACCAAGATCCATCTATGGAGTATACTAGCAACGAGGGAAAAGGAGTGCATCTACATACCCTTGTAGATCACGAGCGGAAGCGTTCCAATGAACGGGGTTGATGGAGTCGTACTCGCCGTGATCCAAATCACCGATGACCGAGTGCCGAACGGACGGCACCTCCGCGTTCAACACACGTACGGAGCAGCGACGTCTCCTCCTTCTTGATCCAGCAAGGGGGAAGGAGAGGTTGATGGAGATCCAGCAGCACGACGGCGTGGTGGTGGAAGTAGCGGGATCTCGGCAGGGCTTCGCCAAGCTTCTGCGAGAGGGAGAGGTGTTGCAGGGGGAGAGGGAGGCGCCAGGGGCTGTTCTGTTGCTGCCCTCCCACCCCCCACTATATATAGCACCCCTGGGGGGGGGGGGGCGGCCAAGGGGAAAGGGGGGTGGCCTCCCCCCAAGCCAAGTGGGGCGCCCCCCACCCCTAGGGTTTCCAACCCTAGGCGCAGGGGGAGGCCCAAGGGGGGCGCCCCAGCCCACTAAGGGCTGGTTCCCTTCCCACTTCATCCCATGGGGCCCTCCGGGATAGGTGGCCCCACCCGGTGGACCCCCGGGACCCTTCCGGTGGTCCCGGTACAATACCGATAACCCCCGAAACTTTCCCGGTGGCCGAAACTGGACTTCCTATATATAATTCTTCACCTCCGGACCATTCTGGAACTCCTCGTGACGTCCGAGATCTCATCCGGGACTCCGAACAGCGGGATCTGGATACCCATGTTGGCTCCCACATGTTCCACGATGATCTCATCGGTTGAACCACGATGTCGAGGATTCAATCAATCCCGTATACAATTCCCTTTGTCAATCGGTATGTTACTTGCCCGAGATTCGATCGTCGGTATCCCAATACCTTGTTCAATCTTGTTACCGGCAAGTCTCTTTACTCGTACCATAATGCATGATCCCGTGGCTAACTCCTGAGTCACATTGAGCTCATTATGACGATGCATTACCGAGTGAGCCCAGAGATACCTCTCCGTCATACGGAGTGACAAATCCCAGTCTCGATCCGTGCCAACTCAACAGACACTTTCGGAGATACCCGTAGTGTACCTGTATAGTCACCCAGTTACGTTGTGACGTTTAGCACACCCAAAGTACTCCTACGGTATCCGGGAGTTGCACAATCTCATGGTCTAAGGAAAAGATACTTGACATTGGAAAAGCTCTAGCAAACGAACTACACGATCTTTGAGCTATGCTTAGGATTGGGTCTTGTCCATCACATCATTCTCCTAATGATGTGATCCCGTTATCAATGACATCCAATGTCCATAGTCAGGAAACCATGACTATCTGTTGATCAACGAGCTAGTCAACTAGAGGCTTACTAGGGACACGTTGTGGTCTATGTATTCACACATGTATTACGATTTCCGGATAACACAATTATAGCATGAACAATAGACAATTATCATGAACAAAGAAATATAATAATAACCATTTATTATTGCCTCTAGGGCATATTTCCAACAGTGCCCCCCTGGGGGCACCCCCCCAGGTGCAACCAAGGCCCATTACCTTCCTTGGGGCTCATAAAAAATCATCGTGGAGTTTCGTGGCATTTGGACTCCGTTTGATATTGATTTCCTGCGATGTAAAAAACATGGAAAAAACAGCAACTGGCACTTGGCACTATGTCAATAGTTTAGTACCAAAAAATGATATAAAATGACTATAAAATGATTATAAAACATCCAAGATTGATAATGAAATAGCATGGAACAATCAAAAATTATAGATACGTTGGAGACGTATCAGTCAACAAGTTGAACTTGTCGAAAAACCTTTTTGCGACAATTCGAGCTTTGTAGATAGTAACACTACCATAAGCGTCCGTCTTCCTCTTGAAAATCCACTTATTCTCAATGGCTTGCCGATCATCGGGCAAGTCAACCAATGTCCATACTTTGTTCTCATACATGGATCCTATCTCAGATTTCATGGCCTCAAGCCATTTTGCGGAATCTGGGCTCATCATCGCTTCCTCATAGTTCGTAGGTTCGTCATGGTATAGTAACATGACTTCCAGAACAGGATTACCATACCACTCTGGTGCGGAATGTGCTCTGGTTGACCTACGAGGTTTGGTAGTAACTTGATCTAAAGTTTCATGATCATTATCATTAGCTTCCTCTCTAGTTGGTGTAGGCATCACGAGAACGGATTTCTCTGATGAGCTACTTTCTAATTCGAGAGAAGGTACAATTATCTCATCAAGTTCTACTTTCCTCCCACTCACTTCTTTCGAGCGAAACTCCTTCTCTAGAAAGGATCCATTCTTAGCAACAAAGATGTTGCCTTCGGATCTGTGATAGAAGGTGTACCCAACAGTTTCTTTTGGGTATCCTATGAAGACACACTTCTCCGACTTGGGTTCCAGCTTATCAGGCTGAAACTTTTTCACATAAGCATCGCAACCCCAAACTTTAAGAAACGACATCTTTAGTTTCTTGCCAAACCACATCTCATATGGTGTCATCTCAATGGATTTAGATGGCGTCCTATTTAACGTGAATGTAGGTGTCTCTAATGCATAACCCCAAAACGATAGCAGTAAATCGGTAGAGACATCATAGATTGCACCATCTTTACCTGATAATAAAGCAAATTGGGTTTCTTTCGTCCGTCATGGCATTTTTTCAGAAAAGTCCCTCTATTTCAGAGAATTCAACCCGCAGTCCCGTTTTAAGTTAAAACGAAGCGTTATTTTCGTATTTTACACAAAAGTCCCTATCTTTCTTGAAATCAACCCGCCGTCCGGATTTAAGTCACACCCGAACCGTTATTTTACATTTTTCGAAAAACCCCCTGATGTTTTAGGTAATTCATCCGCGGATCATATTTAAGTCAAACAAATGCTTTTTAAAATCATCCATATCTTTTAAACCGTAACTCCGGTTCGAACATGTTATATATGAAATTTGATTAGAAAAATATGTAGAATATGAATATGAGATTATTTTTACCTGTTAAGTATTTTTAAATATTATTTTGGAATATATTTGAGTCAAACCAAATGATTTTCTAAATTATCTGTATCTTTTAAACCGTAACTTCGATTTTAACATATTATATATGAAATTTGATTAGAAAAATATGTAGAATATGAATATGAGATTATTTTTACCTGCTAAGTATTTTTAAATATTATTTTGGAATATATTTGAGTCAAACCAAATGATTTTCTAAATTATCTGTATCTTTTAAACCGTAACTTCGGTTTTAACATATTATATATGAAATTTTATGAGAAAAATATGTGGAATCTAAATATGATGTTAATTTTACCTGTTAAATATTTTTAAAATATTGTTATGGAAGCAAACTTATAATTTATAGCGCAAGATCCATTTTTTCATACCGGTGGCGATCCGGATTGCAAATAAATACCCCACTATAACCATACACGGAAAAGAAAACATCGGTAACTACACGTGCATACCTCTGAAAAATGTCGCAAGGGAAAACAACAGATTTCTCATCGCGAGAGTGAGAGAAAGCGAGCGAGAGAGAGAGGGGAGAGAGAGAGAGAGAGGGAGAGAGAGATGCCTCAGGATTAACCATATTCAACACACATTTTTTGTTGTTTTGTGTGAACACCGAGGCCATCGCCGGCGAGGGTGAGAAGGAGGATAAGCGGCAACACAAATATGATGCCTCACAAAAATAAAAGAGATGGACCTATTGTGGTCTTGTGTGATGGTTGTTGAGTTAAGAGTGTGTGTTATGTTTTCCCTCCCGTTGCAACGCACGGGCTCTTTTGCTAGTATCTAATAAAGTACGGTTACGATGTTCGGACACACCATTACGCTATGGTGTTCTAGGTGGCGTGAGTTGTGAAACTATTCCACATTGTTTTAAATGAAGGCCAAACTCGTAACTCAAATATTCGCCTCTGCGATCAGATCATAGAAACTTTATTTTCTTTTACGATGATTCTCCACTTCACTCTGAAGTTCTTTGAACTTTTAAAATGTTTCAGACTTGTGTTTCATTAAGTAGATATACCCATATCTGCTCAAATCATTTGTGAAGGTCAGAAAACAACGATACCCGTCGTGAGCCTCAACACTCATCGGACAACGTACATCAGTATGTATTATTTCCAATAAGTCAGTGGCTCGCTCGATTGTTCCAGAGAACGGAGTCTTAGTCATCTTGCCCATGAGGCATGGTTCGCAAGCATCAAATGATTCATAATCAAGTGATTCCAAAAATCCATCCGCATGGAGTTTCTTCATGTGCTTTACACCAATATGACCTAAACAGCAGCGCCACAAATATGTTGCACTATCATTATCAACTTTGCATCTTTTGGCACCAATATTATGAATATGTGTATCACTACGATCAGGATTCAATAAACCATTTACATTGGGTGTATGACCATAGAAGGTTTTATTCATGTAAACAGAACGAAAATTATTCTCTGACTTAAATGAATAACCGTATTGCAATAAACATGATCCAATTATATTCATGTTTAACGCAAACACCAAATACATTTATTTAGATTCAACACTAATCACGAAGGTAGAGGGAGTGTGGGATGCTGATCTTATCAACCTTGGAATCACTTCCAACACACATCGTCACCTCGCCCTTAACTAGTCTCTGTTCATTTTGTAATTCCTGTTTCGAGTTACTAAGCTTAGCAACTGAACTAGTATCAAATACCCAGGGGTTACTACGAACACTAGTAAGGTACACAATAATCTGTATATCAAATATACCTTTGTTCACTTTGTCATCCTTCTTATCCGCCAAATGTTTGGGGTAGTTCCATTTCCAGTGACCATTTCCTTTGCAGTATAAGCACTCAGTTTCAGGCTTGGGTCTAGCTTTGGGCTTCTTCACGGGAGTGGCAACTTGCTTGCCATTCTTCTTGAAGTTCCCTTTTCTTTCCCTTACCCTTTTACTTGAAACTAGTGGTCTTGTCAACCGCCAACACTTCATGCTCTTTCTTGATTTCTACCTTCGCCGATTTCAGCATCACAAAGAGCTCGGGAATTGTTTTCATCATCCCCTTGCATATTATAGTTCATCACAAAGTTCTAGTAGCTTGGTGATAATGACTAGAGAACTTTGTCAATCACTATCTTACCTGGAAGATTAACTTCCACTTGATTCAAGCGATTGTACTACCCAGATATTCTGAGTACATGCTCACTGGCTGAGCCATTCTCCTCCATCTTGTAGGCAAAGTACTTGTCAGAGGTCTCATACCTCTTGACATGGGCATGAGTCTGAAATACCATTTTCAACTCTTGGAACATCTCATATGCTCCGTGGCGTTCAAAACGTTTTTGAAGTCCCAGTTCTAAGCCGTAAAGCATGGTGCACTAAACTATCAAGTAGTCATCATGTCGAGCTTGTCAAACGTTCATAACGTCTGCATCAGCTCCTGCAATAGGTCTGACACCTAGCGGTGCATTGTGGCACCACGGCTCAGAGCAACTGGTTTAACTTGCATTGCCAGCCCAGAGATCAAGTCTTCTGGCAATACACAACAACATGGTATAGAAACAACCGCTTTATTGATGCTAGTGGATTACATAAGTCGGATATTACATCGAGATACGAGGCCAAGTGGCACACTCGGTGCGACTGAATAGTATGTACATTATTTAATGAACATGACGAGGGCCTCGAATACACGAACTACGCGACAGCGGAAGAACGATGAAGTGGAAACTCCATGGCACAGGGACACCGACGTGGACACGGCCTAGACGCGAGATGCGCTCCGATGCGAACCGACTTGCCTGAAAGCTGGCATGACACGCCAGGTCAGTACATTGAATGTACTTGCAAGCTCACAACAAACATAAGCACGATGACAGATAATATCATGACAATTAATCAAATTAATGCAAATCAAGAACTACTAAGGATGCAATGAAACCAATACGCGCACCAAGTCTCATAGACTCGCTTTGAGACGGTTACCTCGTAACCAAATGTTGACCATACCGGGGTCACAACTCACAACTGAAACCAACCACTCATGAACAACTCGAGAGTTCATGAATCACCACGAAACACAATGCATCGCAACAATCATTTAGTTTGCAAGATTAATTATAAAAGTTGATCCATGGTGTGACTTACTCTCGAGCTATGCCCATAACCGAGGACGCGACTATCGATAGATTAAATACACTCTGCAGAGGTAGCGCACTTTACCCACACTATGGAACCCCTGGCCTCGCACTCCCATTCGGGTGGACCAAAGCGTTCCGACGAAACCCTCCCTTTGTTATGGCACTCTCCCGGCCACTCCGACCAACTCCCTCTCAGGGCTAGGTCTTGGGTGGCCCCGTGCCTACCAAAGGCACCAACGGCCACCGTCATGGCAAAACGGTCCCAAACGGGGACAAGGAACCATAAAAACAAAAACGAGCACACAAGGTTATGTCTGCTTACCGGGCCAGGGTATGTACGCCCATAACCTTCCCTCGCGGGAGGCACCGGTGAGAGGCACAACAAAGGACCGAATTAAGACATTCCCACAAGGTAAATGTGGTCGCACTGAATAAAAACCCGATTCAATGGCACCATGATGTGATCAACATCATATTCAAGTTGAACTTAATCAAGTTTAACTTTGACAAAAACTTTTTATAAATAGCAATGATACTTTGACATAATCAAGCAACTAATCGACATGCAAAGAAAACAACACATGGATATGGATCAAACTTATCAACATAATTATCTTGCAATACTCAGGATCAAAAACTTCACTGGTCCTAATTCATTTTTATTATCAAGCAATATTTTTATTAGCTCATCATTTATATGAAAATATCACTTAATAAAAGAACTATCATTATCTACCATAGCAATAGAAGTAATGCAAAATTTTATTCTACTTGAGCAAACAAGTTCATGCAATTTACCAGTAACTAAAACAAGCATATCAAGCATGATAAAGTAACTAGCAATTAACAAAATTTATTTATCAAATTTTAAATGCAAATAAAAACTCATATGCAAGTAGAAAATCATAGACATTGAAATAACACCATCCAAATGCTGGTGTGGCTTGCCTTAGTGTAGAGGAGGATCACACCCCTCTTGGTTTGCTTCAAGACAAGCTTCTCCTTCTGAAAATAATTAAAAACCACAAAAACAAATATCAAAAACCTCTCTGAATAGCACCAGAAATTCTAGGAAGCAAGGAAAAATCCACCTTTTGGTGTGCTGCTAGAGCTTTCTGAAACAAAGACAATGCAAAAAGAATCAAATCATTTGGACTTATGGTTTAGAAATGGTGGCTGGTCAAACTTTGGGTCAATTTCTGATTAAATTTGAATTAAACAGAAATTCCTGGGGGGGTGATGTTAAAGGCGTAAAGGAGAAATACGCCTCCACTCGTACCGCTTCGGGCACGAGTGGTGAGGCTGACGTATGGGACCCACCCGTCAGAAGAGAGAGGGGGGGAGTGAGATCCGAGCGCGACGGCGCTTCGCCGGAGCTCACGCTGGCGAGGAGGGGGTTTGGGGCTAGATGAGAGGGATAGAAATGAAGCTAGGTTCATGGAGCACCTGCCCGTACCCGTGGCTTGCCGTGGGATGGCCGGAGCTGCTTGCGGTCAAGCTCGCAAGCTGCGGTGGCGGACGGGGTTCGCCGGAGAGGAAGAAGGCGACAACGAGAGGCGACTCCAGGGGCTTAGCAGCGTGCAGGCAGCACCCGAGGACCCCCGATGCCACGCCCGAGCAGTTGGCCGAGCTCGAGAGGCACCGGAGCGAGGTGGCCGAGCTGCGGAGGTTGCCAGAGTTCTCTGATCAGGGCAGACGGCCAGAGGCCTGCTCGACCGGGTTGTGCCGCTTCTACGTGTTCGTGGAGGTGGTGAGGAGAGGTGCGTGGCTAGGAATCGAGGAGGGAGGCCCTATTTATAGCCGGAGTGAGGGGGTATCGTGTCGCCGTCGGAGTTCTCTGGAAGCCGGCGAACGGCAACGAAACGCTCCAGTGCGAGGGGGCAAGCGTGCAGCGTCAATGCGGGAGCTGTCCACGCTCGTGGACGAGCACAGGACGCAGGGGGAAGAGGACAAGGGCACACGTGCACTGTGGCTTTTGGCCACGACGTGCCTGTCCTCACTGCGGCGTCTCAGGCGTCGGCGAGCGCCAGGGAGAGGTCAAGGGCGATGGGTCGGGGCTGTAGGTGCGGCGCGCCAGTCATCGGCGAGCGCTGGCTCGAGCACGCGCCGAACAGAGGCGTTGGCGCTACCCAGAGCGCGTCGAATGCATGCCAGGTGCCGTGTCCTCATGCGGTCACCGCCCTGGCATGGTCAAGACGACATCCAAGCGCTGCCAAACCTTGTCTACGCTCTAGTCCCCGCAGTATTTAGTCTAGGAACGTTGAGAACACATAGCCAGGCTGACCAGACTTGACGCAACCAAGTTGGCAAGTTTCTGACCAAAAACTTGGTCGCCAAGTTAAGCTAGCTTCTAGATGGCCATTTGGGCTGATCTCCTGGGGTTTAGGTTTTCTTAGGAGGGTAATTAAGCTCAAGAAAGATCAGGGCCAAAAGATCAAGGAAAAATGCACTTGCTGTACAAAGTGCATTTCTGGTCCAGAATAGAAATGATTTTCTATAGCAAAAATATTACAAAAAGTCATGCAATATTTTTGCTTGGGAAGGTGTGCCAAGGTCAAAAGAAAATTCAGGAATTATTTGAGAATTTTAGGAGCAATAAAACTTGGGGTTGCCTTGGAGCAATAGTTTCTTAAAAGAGTTTCAGAGAGGAAAATGAATATTTTTCTTTTATGAAAACTATTCATTTGATTATTTTGGGGATTTATTAGAGAAATAATGTTGAATGAGGAGTAGATAGGTCACTTGGGTGAAAGTCAAGGGTATGCCCAAGTGACAAGTCCATTTGAAATGATTCCAAAATCCAAATCAATGCAAGGCGAAGACCAAGTCCAGAAACAGAGAGAAGGCAAGTCCGGAAAAAGAGAGAAGGCAAAATCCAGGATGTCACATGCATCAAGGACATAATTCTTCTGTGCAGCAATGAGGATAATCCTCAGATCACGGACCCAGTCCGCATCACTGCTACTATCATCTTTCAACTTATTTTTCTCTAGGAACATATAAAAAATAAACAGGGAGCTACATCGCAAGCTATTGATCTAAAACATGTTGGAAATATGCCCTAGAGGCAATAATAAATGGTTATTATTATATTTCTTTGTTCATGGTAATTGTCTATTATTCATGCTATAATTGTATTGTCCGGAAATCGTAATACATGTGTGAATACATAGACCACAACAGGTCCCTAGTAAGCCTCTAGTTGACTAGCTCGTTGATCAACAGATAGTCATGGTTTCCTGACTATGGACATTGGATGTCATTGATAACGGGATCACATCATTAGGAGAATGATGTGATGGACAAGACCCAATCCTAAGCATAGCATAAAAGATCGTGTAGTTTCGTTTAGTAGAGCTTTTCCAATGTCAAGTATCTTTTCCTTAGACCATGAGATCGTGCAACTCCCGGATACCGTAGGAGTGCTTTGGGTGTGCCAAACGTCACAACGTAACTGGGTGACTATAAAGGTGCACTACGGGTATCTCCGAAAGTGTCTGTTGGGTTGGCACGGATCGAGACTGGGATTTGTCACTCCGTGTGACGGAGAGGTATCTCTGGGCCCACTCGGTAATGCATCATCATAATGAGCTCAATGTGACTAAGGCGTTAGTCACGGGATCATGCATTGCGGTACGAGTAAAGAGACTTGCCGGTAACGAGATTGAACAAGGTATTGGGATACCGACGATCGAATCTCGGGCAAGTAACATACCGATTGACAAAGGGAATTGCATACGGATTGATTGAATCCTCGACACCGTGGTTCATCCGATGAGATCATCGTGGAACATGTGGGAGCCAACATGGGTATCCAGATCCCGCTGTTGGTTATTGACCGGAGAGACGTCTCGGTCATGTCTGCATGTCTCCCGAACCCGTAGGGTCTACACACTTAAGGTTCGGTGACGCTAGGGTTGTAGAGATATATGTATGCGGAAACCCGAAAGTTGTTCGGAGTCCCGGATGAGATCCCGGACGTCACGAGAGGTTCCGGAATGGTCCGGAGGTGAAGAATTATATATAGGGAGTCCAGTTTCGGCTATCGGGAAAGTTTCGGGGGTTACCGGTATTGTACCGGGACCACCGGAAGAGTCCCGGGGGTCCACCGGGTGGGGCCACCTATCCCGGAGGGCCCCGTGGGCTGAAAGTGGAAGGGAACCAGCCCTTAGTGGGCTGGGGCGCCCCCCTTGGGCCTCCCCCCATGCGCCTAGGGTTGGGAACCCTAGGGGGGGGGGAGTTCCCCCTTGCCTTGGGGGGCAAGGCAACCCCTTCCCCCCTTGTGGCCGCCGCCCCCCCTTTGGATCTCATCTCCAGGGCCGGCGCCCCCCCAGGGGGCCTATATAAAGGGGGGGGGGAGGGAGGGCAGCAACCTACAGCCTTGGGCGCCTCCCTCCTCCCCTGCAACACCTCTGTCTCTCTCGCAGAAGCTTGGCGAAGCCCTGCCGGAGACCCGCTACATCCACCACCACGCCGTCGTGCTGCTGGATCTCCATCAACCTCTCCTTCCCCCTTGCTGGATCAAGAAGGAGGAGACGTCGCTGCACCGTACGTGTGTTGAACGCGGAGGTGCCATCCGTTCGGCACTCGGTCATCGGTGATTTGGATCACGACGAGTACGACTCCGTCATCCACGTTCATTGGAACGCTTCCGCTCGCGATCTACAAGGGTATGTAGATGCACTCCCTTCCCCTCGTTGCTAGTACACTCCATAGATGCATCTTGGTAAGCGTAGGAAAATTTTAAAATTATGCTACGATTCCCAACAAAACATAGATATGCAAATACTATCAGGACTAAATTCATGATAAATTAAGTTCAATTAATCATATTACATAAGAACTCCCACTTAGATAGGCATCACTCGAGTCATGTAAATGATCACGTGATCCAGATCAACTAAACCATGTCCGCTCATCACGTGCACTACAAAAAAAAGACACATCCGTGACATTTTGGGCCGAACGAAATTTGTTTCTGTCATACATATGACACTTCTATGACGATAATTGTGACAAAACCCGATATCATCATAGATGTGGTGGGCTCCTACTTCTATGACAAAAAATCATGACAGAAAATGGGCTTTTCGTCCTGGGCGGGCCAGAGACGCAGCTGCATGACATTCTTTGGGCCGTCCATGACGGAAAAAACCGTGGTAGAAGCGAGGGGGAGGAAAATTTTGGGGAGTTCCCGGTTCCGGTGGGAGGTCGGGGGCCGAGCGATGCGCGTTTCTCTCGTACACGTACGCGCGTGTGTGCGAGGCGTTGGCTCTAACTGAACCCGAGCGAGGCGTTGGGCTCTAACTGAACCCGAGCGATTGCACTGCAGGCTACGCGTTACTGAACCCGAGCGATCGATCGATGGCTGTTAACTGAACCCGATCGAGCGATTCCTTCGCTACTGCTGCTAACTGAAGCCGAGCGATGCTGCCTCTGAGATGAACAGTGAGCATTGCAGGGGGGGGGGGGTTGGATGAACAGTGAGCGGTGGCGTTGCCTCTGGATGAACATGACCCCGTGGTGTGGTGGAGGGCTGGATGAATAGTAGACGGTGGAGGGGTGGCCGTGGAGGGGTGGTTGAACAGGACCCCGTGGTGTGGAGGGCTGGATGAACAGTAGACGGTGGAGGGGTGCCCGTGGAGGGGTGGTTGAACAGGAGCCGGTGGAGTAGCGCGCGGTGGAGGCTGGATGAACAGGAGCCCGTGGAGGCTGGAGGAGGTCAACGGTAGCCCGTGGAGGATGGAGGAGGTCAACGGTGAAGATGAACAGTATCCCGTGGAGTCCCGTTTTGCGGTAAGCCACACCCCTCCCGATGAACGGGACCCCCGTTTCGACCGTAGCACTCCAACACAAGTCCGTTTCGTCCGTTTTGCGGTACGCCACACCCCTCCCGATCAACAGGACCCCCGTTTCGACCGTAGGAGGTCCGTTTCGTCCGTTTTGCGGTACGCCACACCCCTCCCGATCAACAGGACCCCCGTTTCGACCGTAGGAGGTCTGTTTCCTCCGTTTTGCGGTATGCCAGGCCCCTCCCGATCAACAGGATCCCGTTTCGAACATGGCCGGTCGAACACAAGGCCGTTTCCTCCGTTGTGCGGTACGCCAGGCCTCGTTTCCATCGCCTGTTCCGTCCAAGCCCTCCCGATGAACTCGACCACGCATTCCGTTCCGACCCAGCCGGTTGGCTCCCCATGAACACGACGACGATGTTGTTTCTCCGTTCCGACCCAGCAATGTACGTATGCACGATAGGCGTTCGAGACCCTGCCCGTATGTACGTACGTGGCCGTATTTTCTTTCTTGCACCCTCGCCGATGTACGTACGTGTACATGCTACGTGCGCGCCTGTACTACGACACGTGCGCGCCTCTACTACGACACGTGCGCGCCTCTACATCGACCAGTATGTACGTACACGTTCGCGACCAGAATGACAACGCTACATACGCTTCGACCAGGTGGGTCCCGACTGCCAGGCACTTCCTTGCATGCGAAGATGTAGCTGGTGGGTCCCAGCAGTCAGGGGGGCGAATCGTTTTTTTTGCCTGGACACTCTTCCTTGCGTGCGAAGATGTAGCTGGTGGGTCCCAGCTGTCAGGGGGCGAATCATTTTTTTTGCCCGGACGCACTTCCTTGCGTGCGAAGATGTAGCCGGTGGGTCCCAGCAGTCAGGGGGGCGAATCGTTTTTTTGCCCGGACGCACTTCCTTGCGTGCGAAGATGTAGCTGGTGGGTCCCAGCAGTCAGGGGGGTGAATCGTTTTGGTTTTTTTTGCCCGGACGCACTTCCTTGCGTGCGAAGGTGTAGCTGGTGGGTCCTAGCAGTCAGGGGGGCGAATCGTTTTTTTTTCGGACGCACTTCCTTGCGTGCGAAGATGAAGCTGGTGGGTCCCAGCAGTCAGGGCAAAACGTTTTTTCCGTGAAATACAGTGGCCCGTCCGGTGGGTCCCAGCTGTCAGGTGGAGGAATCATTATTTTCCGCGTAATAAGGAGGCACTTCCTTGCTGCGGCCGTGGACCTAGCTATCAGCCTCTCCACGTACAGTCCACGTCCGATAGAAGCCATTCCTTGACCACGCCGTGCCGAGAGCACCAGGGCGGTGGACGACGGCGAGGCCTAGGAAGGGGATGACGCAGAGCCGGGGAAGACACGGCAGTGGATGCCCACGCGTAGAGGAGTATGAGGGTTCACTCGTTAGGCTGCGGTGTGAGGCTGCCGCCGCCGCAGAATAACAGGGGGTGTGGGTGCATAGAGGGATGGCCTGGCCAGCGGTGAGAGTAGTAGGGGGCGGTGAGGCCTCCGTGGCATCACAGCCGGCCACGGGCGGCAGGAGCAGGCGACACGACCGGCACTGCTTTGGGCGGCTGGAGCAAGAAGACCAGAGGTTGAAGAAGCACTACGGCCGTTGGATAGACATCGTACGGTCACTGGAGCTAGAATCATTCATATATTGACTAAAGTTGACAAAGGCATCCGTCCCAGTCAACTTAGTAGCCCCACAAGTCAGCCTCCCACCAAGGTGGGTCCCAGCTAGTAGGGGGTATTCATTTTTTGTGCGTAATAAGGAGGCACTTCCGGTGGGTCCGAGCTGACAGCGGGGGGAACGTTTTTTTCGCGAAATACGGTGGCCTGTCCTGTGGGTCCCAACAGTCAGGGGCAAACGTTTTTTCGCGAAATACTGGTGGCCCGTTTGGTGGGTCCCTGCTGTCAGGTGGAGGAATAATTATTTTCCGCGTGATAAGGAGGCACTTCCTTGTGGCTGCTGTGGACCCAGCTGTCAGCCTCTCCACGTACAGTACTCTTCGGATGGAAGTCGGTCGTTGACCACATTGACCACGCCATGCCGAGAGCACCACGGCGGTGGACGACGGCGAGGCCTAGGAAGGGGACGACGCGGAGCCGGGGAAGACGCGACAGTGGAAGCACGCGCGGAGAGGAGTACGAGGGTTCACCGGTTCGGCTGCGGTGTGAGGATGCCGTCGCCGCAGAATAACAGGGGGTGTGGGTGAGTAGAGGGATGCCCTGGCCAGCGGTGGGAGTAGTAGGGGGCGCTGAGGCCAGCGCGGCAGCACAGCCGACCACGGGAGGCGGGAGCAGGCGGTCCCGCTGGCGCTGCTTTGGCGGCTGGAGCAAGAAGATCAGAGATTGAAGAAACACGACGGCCGTTGGATTGACATCCAACGGTTACGTCTGCTAGAATCGTTTGTTGACGTATATAATAACTAAAAAAATCTTGCATACGCGTCAACTAAACAGGCCCACAAGTCAGACCACTCCCTCTTTTTTTTAATAATTTATATATAGCTCATGGCAACTTCTTATGCAATTTATTGCAGTCGTTTTTTTTGGTTGGCCAGGGCCAATTTCGCATATTTCTGTGGGTTCCAAACTATTTTTAATACTGAAATGTCGAGCCAGATTTAAAGTACTTTGAAGATATATTTAAATTAGGTTAATGCCCAGTGAAATAGGAATCTGAAAATGTGAAAAAAAATCAGAAATTATAATGTAAGTGCCAATTTGTTATCTGTTTTTATATTTACAACCCATTTCATATTACTTTCAAGATTTGCAGGCATCTTGAAAGAGTTGCAGCCCATCAGGGATAGAAAAATAAGTAGGCCTGGATTGGGTATTCTTTAGAAAAAATAAACTGGGCTCATTTTCAGAAAGAAAAAATAGCTGGGCTGGTCACATGGTGAACATAAAATATAAGCCTGGGCTAGACGGGCCACAGCCCAGTTCAAACCCTGCTCCGTCTCAACAATACTAAACAAAAAAAATACTGCTCGAGTAGCTACGTCCCAGGTGTCAGCCGATCTTGTGCTGTTCTCTTGTCTATTGACTATATACGCTCACAATGTCGTGGGTCCCAGATGTCAGGAAAACACTAGGAGGAAGCATTTTATTTTTCCATACGCTGACGTGGTGGGCCCCTACTGTCATCCTCTCCACGTACTTCTGCCGATTCCTGTTGTTTGTTGACCATGTTGACAACGTGAGAGGGCGGCGCCGCGGCGAGCGCACCAAAGCGCGCGGAGGACGTCGGCGTTAACGATTTAGGAGACGGTGGGGGCGGCGATGCGTGCGCTGAGGCGCAGCCAGCCGTGGGAGGCGGAAGCAGGCGGCCCCGTCGGCGCTGGTTTGGTTTTGGCGGCTGGAGAAAGACACTGAAGAAACACGACAGACTGTAAAAGCAGCAGGAGTACTTAACAACCTTAACTGAAACCAGCAGGGGCACTTAACAACCAAAGCTGAAAGCAGTATGAGTACTTATACAGGTTCAACCGTACAAATCACGCCTCGAACAGTGCTACTTTGCCTACAGTTAACCAAGGGTGAGGCCGCCAAGCCCCAGGACAAGGCCCAGGCGCCACCCCGTGCATCCACAACCTTCTGAAAGCGGCTTCATCTCGCAACGTGGTCAATAAACAGGATATTCACTTTAGAGCCATGGAAAAGCATGAACATAATCTTCTGTCCTATTCTCCAAGATGGACGGGCCTTCATTATTTGAGACCACCCATGAATAAGTATCTTTTCACCTCCAAGGGGAATTGAGTAGGTCGACATAAACATCATGTTGTGACCAAGCGCAAGTCTGACCCGACCATGGTCAGGCATCTGTATAGGAACAATAGAACTCGGCAGTTCCTGTTTCAAGAAGATCACAGCTGTAAAACTGTGTATAGCAATAGTTTATGAACAACATATATAACAGAAAACAGCTCGTACCATAAGTTTCTCGACACAGTTGGACCTGTTCAACGAGTGCAGCAGTGGCACACATATCCCACGTGGCCTTCCACCATTTAAACGCCCCACAAGGACCTCAAGACGATCAATAAAGTGTAGGAACTTGTGGATGTCGATCCAGTCAACTTCAGTGCCATTAGTAACAGCCGAGTTATTACAGAGTAACAAACGAGCAGACTGCTTAACTCTGAAAAAACCTACACGTGCCACCAATTATAAGAAAATATTAATTAGAAGTAGCATCTTCGTGAGAGATTCGTTGCTACTTCTAAAGTTAAATTGTGATTAGTTAGACAGAATAGGTGGATTAAGAAGTAATCGAGGCAACAAGCAAGAACCAGATACAAAACTAACATGGATGAACAATTGGAACGACGTCGGGGTGGAAGATCGCAGTGAAGATGAGACCAGGTTCTGTTATTTCCATCAACATTCGTGCGCCAACTTTCAGTCCGTAACACTTGAGAAAGTTTATCCAAGTTCGGCCATAAAAAAGCAGCGATCTTCTTGGTTCATGAACCCAACTCAGAACTTATATCCATGGCTTGTCTTCACTGTGACCATTAAACTAGTGTATTCAGTTATGGCAAGGCCGAGCATCTTGAGTACATGTGTTCTGGCAGAGCAAATAATACACTGCAGGAAAAATAATATGAGAACACAGCATGTTCAAAAAAACCCCACCCTCCCGGATAGAAAAGAGGATTCTAGGAACATACTGTGCGTGTTTCAAAATGCTGTGTTAGGATGAGAAGGAATAAGTGTGGCGTCTCGCCGAGGGCGCAGAAACCTGTAGGGTACTCGCACTTTGGGCACTGCTAATGAAACACACTAGATTCAGTAGGAAGAAAAATGCATCAACGGCGGCGGCTGCCATCCTAGGATTACCTGCGACCAAGGGACTTGGATTTATCAGGGATGGATGAAGAATTCGTACCTGGTTCTCCATGAGAAAACCCTATGCAATCGCCGAGAGGGGGTTTTCTCTGAACAAGCAGACGAGGGAGAAGGGGATTCAGGCCCAGTGAAATATTGCCGCTTCGTCCGTCCAGCTTACTGCTTAAGCTGGAAAGGGGGGTTGTGATTTGACGGCTCATTGGGCATTACTGCGGCGCTATGACCGGGGTGTGTCTACCATGAAGTTGTGCACTCTAATTTGTGCATATGGCACGTGGACCCCGTTGCCGGTTGCCCCACATATCAGCGAAAGGAAGTAGAAAGACAGGAGTAACTAGTTACACATAAATATATTTTTTGACAGAGAGATACTCCCTCTGTAAAGAAATATACAAATCTTTTATATCACAGGCTCACCTTGCCGAGAAATATACTCCCTCTGCAACGCACGGGCATTATGGGGGTTCAGCTTTTTTATGGGGGTTCAGCTGAGAATATAATACTCAGATAGGCTCACGGTTTTGGACTTTGGGCCGCAGGCCGACCCTGCATGTTTGGGGGCCCATGTGTTCTACCTCAGCGCTTTTCATATTGCAAGCGATCGGTACGGCGCTGGTTTTAGATGCTGTCGCAAGGCGAATACACAAAATTGAATAAAGCACGGCAGCTATTGGAATGAAATCGAACGACAGTTCCTAACCAGCAATCAGAGTTGCAATTCTATCAACGATATACCATGTGATAAATAATACTATCGTACTACTTATACACACAGGACACTTGTTTCACCATGCCAGATTATTACATCAAAATCTCTCGGAGGATAGATCAGTTCGGCAGTTGCGTGCTGCTACTGAAGAATTTCAAAGTTGATTTGGACCAGCTCTCCTTGCTGAGAAAGTTCGATTTTGACATCATCCCCTACCGCAAGATATGATTTAGATTTGAACCTTGACCATCCTTTAGCATCAATCATCATGCGACCATCCTTTGTACTTATGGTATATTGAGCAGGTTCATTCACACCAAGGCTGCGCATGGTAAGAGAAACTTGGCCGCGGTCGCCCGGATTGTTGAACGACTCCCTCATTGCTCTAGGAATTCTCTGTTTGCAAACAAGAAGACATACCCAAACAGTTAGATCAACACAGTGAATCATGTGACACAACATGGAAAGAAAAAAGAACGAAGCACTTGGGCGGCCAATGCTTACCAAGAAGGTGGACATGTCGGTTTTTGTAAGGACTTTGGTATAAAAAGTGCGAACTGCAGCCCAGTCTGTTGCCGGTGCAACTGCACGGGCTGGAGCAGATGCAAGTGCAAGTGTTGGTGCAGGTGCCGAAGCCGCCGCTGCTGCCGGAGATGGTGCTCCTTGTAGAGCTGGTGCCGGTGTCGGAGTAGGTGCCGGTGTCGATGCCCGATCCTCCGGTAGATCAGACTGATCCGCTGATGCGGTCGGTGCCCAATCCTCAGCTGGATCACACTGAGCTGCTGCCGCTGTCAGTGCTAGAGCAACTGCCGGTGCTCGATCCGTTGCTGAAGGTGGTACCGATGTGCGAGACAACGGCGATCGTGTCTGTTCTGCTATGATCAGCTTTCTAACTTGACTAGGATCCGTGACTGTGATCCAGTTTTTTTCTTCATTTCTTTTAAACGCGAGAAGGACTAATTGTGGCATTTTTGTTAAACCAAACTGCAGTTCATCATAGGGATTCAGCTTTTACTCAGACAACAGACTGATCCAATTGTTTCTAGTAATATAAGTGATGGACAGTGCCTTCGTTACTGACACGACATAAGAAGTGAAACCTGCAAAAATAGCCATCATAGAGCAAACCAAACGGTTTATTCTGTGATGAATGTCACATGGCAAAACCTGCATCGTAAAATTGCAGGAAAAGAAAGAAAACATGACATTAAATCAATAAGATTTAGATAGTAAATCAATAAGATTTACTTGATGTGACACGAGTGAATCCTTACCAGGAAATCACTATGTTGAAGTACTAAACAGAAGATTGATCGTCCAACTACGCGTGGCATGCAGGGGCCACGCCTACTCCCACAAGCAGGACAGTCCAAAGGTCGTGACAAATCGTATGGACCGAACATCCATGGGACTGGATATCCTGGTGGGTGCGATAAACCCTGCAATGCATACAGATATTGGAGTGTAACCATAATTGATAAACCGTCCTCCCAAAAAATATGATCTGGATACTTCAAAATATACAGACTGAATTGAGTGGACAGACATTAACATAGACCGTTCTCAGGACTGACCACGCACCAAAAGCGGCAGTACTAATAAACAATACAGGGTTCACAAACACAAATCAAGTACTAAAGAATAGTACTTACTACAGACAAGCAAAGTTGCACTAACTAAACTCTGCAGACTATTTCTTGCCACCGACCTACGGGATGAACCCCGCATAACTGACTAGGCCATGGACTACGTGTGAGATGTCTACATGCACCAGCACCATCTTGTCAACCTTGGAGAACCTAACAGAGTGGTCTTTCCACTCATAAACATGATGATGAAGACATGCCGCATCAGATTTGTTGGGAAGCTTTACAAGAACCACACCCTTCGTAATCGAAGGCACAGCCAGGAAATTGTTGTGGTCAAGTACAACCTTGAGAACACACCTGACAACAAAGCTATAGGAAAACACTAGTTCAGGACACGTGGCGACAAGGACACAGCAGCTGGATAGTTCAGCAGTAGAACCCATCATCAGGTCTTCCAGTTCACACGGCATGACTTTGAGAACTTCATCTCCACCGCGGACCTGGTCCTAATTCAAACAGAAACCATATTTTATTACTACCTCCGTTCAGAAATATAAGATGATTTTTGATATTATACTCCATATATGACTACATATACGCACATAAATGAGTGAACAAAGACACTAGAACATGTCTTCAAAGGCATGAGAGCAAAGGGATTACTTGCAATATCCATAACACAAGTTACTGAGGCAAATAGACCCTCTTCAAAGGTAGCATTGATGTTCATAAAGTACTCCCTCCGTCCCAAAATTCTTGTCTTAGATTTGTCTAGATACGGATGTATCAAGTCACATTTTAGTATTAGATACATCTGTATCTAGACAAATCTAAGACAAGAAATTTGGGACAGAGGGAGCAGTTGAAAGTAATCTATAAGAAATCAGTGTCAACCTCTCGCATGTTTTGGTCAAAAGAGGAATTTAGAACCGTCATTTGGCACACTAAAATCACATGCAAGATCACCCAGAAAGTTGTACTACCAGTACTAGTACTGCGTGTTAGATGAAAAAACACGATCAAGATCGAGAAAAAGATCGTCAACAAGAGACATTACCTGGACTTGCTTACTGAGGGATCCCGGAGAGGGGGGCTTCGACAGGGCGACGGCTTTGAGCTTGTCTGCAGTAGTCTCGGCGGGGTGCTTGCGCTTCTTCGTACCATGAGCCTCGACGGTTTTGGCCAGAGCCATAGACATCATGTCGGCCGGTGCTCCGGCATCCATGCAAGAGAGGAAGCTGAGAGAGAAGAGTGAAAGGAGGAACAAGACGAGGGAGAAGCGAAGCGAGTGGGGGTTTTCTTCAAGAGAGGAAGCTGAGAGAGAAGAGTGAAATGATGGTTGTTTCGTCCGTCCAACTTACTGCTGGAAAGGAGGGGGTTTTGTGATTTGACGGCTCATTGGGCATTACTGCGGCGGTTCGATCGGGGTAGTCTACCGTCACTCTACTACAGAGTAATTTAGTGCGTGGCTGGTGGACCCAGGTGCTGGCTGTCCCACACATCGGCGAAAGTGAGTAATTTAGTGCATGGCTGGAGGAGGATCCGCACGGTAGAGCGTGTCCACTGTTTTTCTGAAGAAAAAATGATTACAGCAAGCGTTTCCACTCTTACGACGGAGGAGTGCGAAACACGACAGCCACTTGAACATACACAGTGCTCCTACTACTAGGCATGTGCAGTGGTTCATACGTCAGTACTCCCTCCGATCCTATTTAGTCTGCGCCTAAGTTTTTCCAAAAAAACTGCAATAGTCTACGCGCTGAGATCTTTCACCCATTCTTTCCAACTGTACCCCTCCACTACCGCTTCAGCGAGTAACTCTCACATTAACTACGCCAGCTCGCATGCCTTTCTTTAAACCAGAACGAGGAGAAAAGGAAGGGCCAGCCAATCAGCGGATACAACGCATGAGATGGCGTGGGAATCAGCTGCATGCAGCATTTATAGCGATTGTGATCTCCCCGTGTAATCCATCCAAGTACAGGGGTAAAGTAGTCCAAAACATCACAACGGGAGCTCTCCTTGGTATCTGTGTTTGCTCTTAGGCGCAAACTAAATAGGATAGGAGGAAGTACTACACAATCTTGTTGCTAGTGTAGTAAGATATGACGATAACAAATGATGTTGTGCGCATGTCAACTACTCCTATATGTAACATAGTACCGCTTTTTTGACTGTCCGGTCGAGAATGAACGGTGAGATCAATGTTAACAGAACTAGGTCCATAGCGCACGGAGAGTACGGTGCTACAGTACTCCACGAAACATGAACCATATGAAGCACGAATAGTGTTAGGCAGGGTGTATGAAGGGTGCACGGGATGGGAGCAAAAGTTCCCTTCTCGACCCACTTTTGGGTGTTTGGCAGAGTGCATGAAGGGTGCATGAGTCCACACTAGTAGGTTCACAAAAATACACAAAGAGGAAACAACTATATTGAGATGTGAATGCAACCAAACACACCCACATGCTTTGTGCTACGTGACTGATCTGCACCCTCTGAGTTTGATCCAACGGTCATGTTGCGCCGAGACAAGGACATGCCCATGCAGAGGGCGCCTAAACACCACCGAAGTCCCTCTGCTTCTCGAGGCGCACGACGTTGGTGATGCAGGGTGCAACCGCCCGTAGAGCCCGCTCCCGGTCGACGGGAGCCAGCTCGTCAAAGACGGCGTCCAATGATACGAATGGATTCCGGTGATGGAGCCCTGAAAGGATTCGCCCGGCAACGGCGACGGCAGCCCGCAACCCCTCCTTGTCCAGCTCAGCCCCCACCATCACGCGGAGACGGCTCAGCTCCTCGGAGATATAGGTGAAGAAGGAGACCAGGTCAGGAAGCCGCAGCTCGTTGAAGTCGACCGGGTGGTCGAACGGGTTTAGCCCGACGACCGGCATCGTCGCGCTGGCACGACGTTAGGCATCGCGCAGCCGCAACACGTGCGTGGCAACTTGGTTCACCAAGTGGCTGAGGCGATCCCGGACCTCGTCACGATCGGCCCGCTCGCGCTCCAGCCGGCTCCCCTGACTGCCTATCGTATCTCCCGCTTTCTGCAGCAATGCCGCCGACGCCTCGAGCATCTTTGTGGTGGACGCCTGCCGCTTTTGAAGCTCCGTGAACTCCCGCACATAACGGAGGAGCATGGCACTCCTCTCCTCCTTGAGCTCACGGAGCTCCACATCCTTGGCCCTGAGCTCCGCATCCTTGGCATGGAGCTCCTGTGTTAGGCGCCTCACCTCAGATTCCGTGATCTGCTGCGCCGCCATGGCACCAGGTAGAAGCAATGGGGAGAGGAAGCAAAGGGGGCGAAACGGCTGAAAGGCAATGCAATCTACGGGAAGGCGGAGGGAGCCAGCCGAGGAGCAGGGAATCTTTTGGTTTTCACCACGGTAAAACACGAGTCGACGACTTCTCACATCAGGGAGCAGTGGGTTTTACAGGCGGAGTCATCGTGACTAATTACTGCCTCGCCTGCTCCCGTCAATCAAATAATTAAAAATCCTGCCGCACCTGCTCCCGTCAATCAAAAAATTAAAAATCCTGCCGCACCCAAACACCAGAGCAATGCCGCGGTGGATATTTATATTTACCTGCCGGCAAGTAGATAAAAAAGGGGTGAAAAAACAAATGTGGCGGCGGCCTAGCTAATCGGTCGAACTAGCCCAACTAGCTAGCCACCGTGCTTCACTGATGTACTCGGCGGGAAAGGTGGTCTTTCATGATTTGACGACTCATTTACTTGCTTCGGCGCTACGACCGAGGAGGACCCAGAAAACGCGCGGTAGGGCGTCCCACGTCAGGAAGAATATATGTGTGCACCACCCGGGAGGACCCCGAAACCGTGCGGTAGGGTGTGCCACGTCTCGGCACGGAGGAAAAATGTGCGTGTAAAAATATACTGTATCAGACGTAGTACCTATGGTTCGACCTCGGGACCCAGCCAGTCGGTCGAAAACACCCCACTAGCCACACAGCTTCATCATGCAAACGTGGCACGGAGGATAGATGTGGTTAGCTCCGTCTCGACAAGCCACAACGTCTCTTGTTCTAGGTGATTCTTCTATTTTCCAAGTTTTTTTAGTTGTAATAACACCATGGCAAGCTAGCGCCGCTCTTCGTGTGTGCCCGTGCAAAGGTTAGATGATGGAGAGAAGAGAGATTGAGATCGCAGACCTGGGACCCACCAGTAAGTGAGACAACGGTCATGCACATGTTGACGAGGCACTCCCTCTACTCTACTCAATGCAAGTACTGTATAAAATCAAGTTATGGGACAAAGCCAACAACCATTTGTTTTTTCAGGCTATCGACTTACGCTTTGTAGTCCAGGTTGCCAGTTCGAATCTCGTCTTTCAGATTTGTTAGTTTTAGGTCCAAATTTGATTAATGACAAGTGGGACCCCCGTGTGTTGTTCCGATATTTTAGTGTAGGATGGTTTTTTTGAACAAACACTTTGCGCGGTTAGACAAGTAACGGCACGAGTTACACGTATTTTGCAAGTTTACAAACAAAAATGACAGCGGCATAGAATATCACATCCACCCCGCAGCTTAGATACTGTGGTGATACGAGTTTTTACACCGTTGGAAGTGAGATCCAATGGCTTGGTAGTAGTCTTTGTAATTATGCGCAATTTCCAAACTCTCCAAAGGTTTTTTTGCAAATAAAACATTCAGGCCTCGTGTGTGCCGCTGCATCTTCGATCCAACGGCTCCCTGTTGCTCATATTAGGTGCTCCCCGTAGCTTAATTACCCGCTACGGTGATATGAGCATCTAGGTCGTATGATCAGTGATCAGATGGCACAAGCGTAGTACTTGTACTTTCTGCGCATTTCCCAAACTCTATCAGCCGTATATTGCAAAAAGCATTCAAACCTCCTACTGTGGGCCGTTAGATCTCAGTGAACTCGTATCACCATAGAATCTACGGTGCGGGAGCACCTCATATTCTCCCGTGCGAGAAAACATAAGGTGCTATCACTGCTTGGATGCTACGGTGATACGAGCTTGGAGGTCGTTTGATCTGGGATCCAATGGCATCTGAGCAGTCTTTGTGCTTGTAAGCAGTGGCCGAACTCTTTTGGGGCTTTTCTGCAAAAAAACCATTCGAACCACCGAGGAGGTGTTGGGTCACAAATCCAACGCCTCCGAAGAGCTTGTATCACCAAAGCATCTAAGGTGTGGTAGCACATGATATTCTTACATACAGGAGAATATGATGTCCTCCTTCATCTTAGATGCTACGGTGATACGAGCTTCGAGGTCGTTGGATATGGGATCAAAGGGCATCTGAGTAGTTTTTGTACAAATTGTGTGCAATTCTCAAACTCATCAAGGTTTCCTGCAAAAATATTAATACAGATCATGTGAGCTGCTATATCTCAGATCTACAAGTTCCAAGCAACTCGTATCGGCATATAGCATCTAAGGTATGGGGGCACATGATATTCTCCCGGGGAGGAGGGGTGGGGGGTGCACAACCAATCGGTGGTTGGGAGGGTGGGGACAAATATAATCTAAACAACCCTAAACACAGCTCCACAATTTTATCTAAGGTCGAGGGGTTGACCCCCGACAATCATAGCTCCGCCTAAACACAACATTTGCATGTACTGTAGTACTAGACTTAATATTCATGTTTCAGTTTCATGTTCACTTTAAATATTGAACTGCGGACCATGGATGTCTTACATTTTACTCCCTTCGTTCCTAAATATTAGTCTTTTTAGAGGTTTCAAATGGACTGGCACATACGGATGTATATAGACATATTTTAGAGTCTAGATTCACTCATTTTGCTCCGTATGTAGTCACTTGTTGAACTCTCTAAAAGACTAATATTTAGGAATAGAAGGAGTATTTTTGAATTCGTGTCATACATGCATGGTTTGGAAAAATAGATGCACTATACTTATTGGATTGTTGTTGTGTTCGTGCGTGTGTGTCTCTCTGTGTGTGTGTTGTCATATGCTTGATACATACAAAGTTTTCTCACCTCCATATTGTTCATCTTTTAAATTTGAATTTGCATTGGAAAACTTACTAGGGATACCATGAAATGTGAAATCCACGTTGAGATCACTATATCACAAACTCACTCTAATTCAACAACTCGTCATAAATCAATTACCACATTGAGATTAGTATTTGCAAGGAAAATAGGGGTATTGTAATACACATAGATTCGTTCGGCAATTTAAAAGGTTCCTTTCGTATTCTCGAATGGTAGGACCCAACGGCGTACCAACCAGACCTTGGCTCGTGTTGATCCTAAAAAAAATAACCGGGCTCGTGTCCTTCGGTGGCGTGTGTGGTACGCACATTAGGCAACCCCAACCAGTCGAGCCTCAGTGTTTCAAGTCGAAATATCTGGCGGCCAGAATTCCAGCCCTAGGAAATTCCCCTCATGTCCTCGGTCCATAATGAGTACCGATGAACAAGGGAGGGATGCTTTAGTAACTAGACAACGTTACCTACCGTGCCGAGCACGGTTCAATTCCCTCGGTCGCCGCTCGTCAAGGTCACCCGTCAACTGCATTGCCTAGTACTACTACTACTACTACTACACCAGGATGAGCACAGAATTGAGCCCGTTTGTTCGTGGCTAGTACTTGAGTTAATATATCAGGCAATGCACTGGTACGGAGGGATTATCCTTTTACTCTGCATATATAACTTGTCTGAAGTCTAACTAAGCAAAATGTTTGACCAAATCCTTTCTTAAGAAATACAACAGGACAGATGTACGGCTTGAAAATTTATTGCATGATGCAGGTTATGATATTGTTTCGAATCCTGGATCTTAAATTTCAGAAAATCCAAAAGTGAGCATAAATTCTTAAAACTGAGCATGGTCACGTGATATGGCACAGATATTACTTCGTAAGTTTTTTCTTCAATTTGAGACAAGCTGCTTATGACAAGTTGCACAAATGACGAGCCAAGGTATTTTGGATTAAAGACCTGTCACGTTAAGGCGAACGCTTTCACTATTGAAACCGTGGGCGTTTACGTGCCGCCACGAGTCCCCGCTTCTCATCGGCAGGTGCCGTCCGAGCAAGCGTGTGAGTCGACAGGAGGCGTGCGAGCAGACCGCTGCGCCGGCTGTCAGGGAGGCGTGCGAGCAGACCACTATGCAGGCTCACCGGGAGGCGAGCCCTTTGACCAGGCTCCGTTGCCCACCGTCGTCCCAACTGCTCCCACTTTTAATGTCGCCAGCACCGCAGTTTAAAATCAACCCCGCACTACCCGGTATCGCTACAATCTTCTCTCTTCCTCTCCGATTCTCCTATCGTCTACCTCCAACTAGCCTGACCTAAAGATATGCCATGCCGCATCATGATGGTCTGCCCTTAGTGTTCCAGTTTCCTGAGGAAGACACCCAGCCGGAGTCTCAAGAACATAAGGCGCTTTGGGATGAGCTTGAACTAGCCTTGCAGGAAGACGCCGCGCCTGTCCCCGCTCCCATTCCGTCTCCCGTTGCCCCGGCTGCGCTAGCGCCCATCCCCGTGGCATTGATGGGCTGGGAGCCGCACATTGTCGCCGAGCTTGACCCCATGGGGTTCCACGAGGTCCCCGCCGACTTTCACGCGCCCGTTCACCTGCCAGCGCATGCGCCTGCGCGTGCACTGACGCGCATGCCCGTGCCGGTGCCCGTGCACCTGCCAGCGCATGCGCCTGCGCGTGCACTAACGTGCGCGCCCGTGCCGGTGCCCGTGCACACGAATGTCTCCGCCGCACTGTTGATAGCGCATGTCCCCGCGCGGGTGCCAGTGCCCCCCTCAGCGGCATGGATGGCCGCCGTCGACCGCTTCCTTGCACCAACGCCAGTCGCCTCCTCCCGCCAGTTGACTCGCTCCGAAGTCCAGAACATTTTGGCCTTCCTTGAAGCTAGGCCAACGTCCAGGAGTACGCCAACAACGGTGCAAGACGCCGCCATCGCCATCGGTCAGTGGCCCGACGACACACAGGGCACGGCAGAGGAGCCGCTTCCCACCGCGAGACGCCCCCGCTGGCGCCGCGTAATCAAAATTTTCCATGAAAAACGTTCAAATTGCCATGCTTAAAATCCGAACGTTTATCAGTTCCGTTTATTTTATATCGATCGTCGTATAATTTAAAGTCGGAGTCAGACTGAACGAAATCTATGGTTTGATCGATTGAATGTTCTGCTAGAGCCATATCAAATTAAATATAAAATGTCATCAAGCCACATGTATTCCTTGTCATCCAACGACCTAAACTGCTTCAATGTCGAGCGCTTAACACGTTTAGCGTGCAGTTAATTTCATGCCAAAAATAGTGCTAATCACATAACAACACGCAAATAATATCCTAGTACTTAATATCCGCATGAACTTAATATACTTCCAAATTAACATGCATTGCACGTACACACTGACTAGTGCTGCTAGTACGTGAAACTGGTGCCATGACTTGTGAATGCGTCCAGATATGGTCAACGGCAACATCGCCCGCGAGTTCTTCCTGTTTGCCCGTGCGTCTAAACGCAGATGGGGAGGAGAGAGAGAGAGAGAGAGCACACATGGAACCCACCAGTAAGTGAAGGCAAATAGTACTAAAAATAATATTACATTATGTGAACAAAGGGGGGGGTACAACAAACATTGCTATTCTACGTATGTTGCCTATTGACGTGCGGCTTGAAGGCCCGGTCGCATGTTCGATCCTCGTCCTTTATTTTTTAATTTGTATATGGGTCCAAATTTGTTTCATGACATGTGGGCCCCTCAGTGTGTAGTTTGTAGCACTTTAATTTGTGGGTCGAAATTTGTTCCATTCCAAGTGGACTATCGGTGTGTAGTTTTGTAGCTTATTTATAATAATTAAAGAGAACATCATAGTTTTTTCAATAATACCATGTTGCGACATTGAAGGTGAGAAAGGACGTGCGAGAGAGCAATGATCGAGCCAGAGGGAAATCAACTAGGGGAGTTGCATGGGTTGCAACGGTGTCTGGAGTAGTTGTGGGCCGAATGCTATGAAAATATAATCTAAACCAACCGGAATAAATGCCTACACAAATTAATCCAAGGTTGGAGTGCCCCTCGCAATGTAAATAGTTCCGGCTTTGCGAGGGATGGAGAGGTAGTAGCTTCAACGCGTGGAAGATACAGTGTGAGAAAGCGAGGTCAACCGAGAGACATATAGATAGAGAGACAAAGTGAGTGCGGTCCGACATTCATTGAACAAATATATATGCTCTGGAGAGATATTGTCCGATTGAGCATTTGGCAAGGGTGAGGGCTGTAAGATAGAGCTTGAGAGATGATCCAGTCACAGACGTGTAGATATATTTTGTGCGTGGGAGGAAGCAAGGTCAACCGATCACATAGGGTCGCCGTGCGATCGAAAGAGTGAGACGGGTTGGAGAGAGTGACCTAGATAGACAATGTGCGTGAGAGAGTATACAATGTGAATAGGTCGAATTGGGCTCAAACATGGTGATATATCGTTTTTGTCCGAGAAAGAGCGAGGTCAATCGAGACATACAAAGAGAGAGAGAGAGAGAGAGATTGAGTGAGTGTGGCCCACCATGAGGTCGAAAGAGTGGCGACGGCTTGGATGGACTGACCTAGATAGACAATCTGCGTGAGAGAGTATAGAGTGTGTCGATCGAGGCCCGAACAGGGAGATATATCATTTGTGTGTGAAAGAAAACGAGGTTAAATGAGACTCAGATAAAGAGAGCGAGATTGAGCGAGTGTGGCCCTCCGTGCGGAAGAAAGAGTGAGACAGTCTCGAGGGAGTGACCTAGATATACAACGTGCGTGCGTGCGCACGAGAGGTTGGGGGGCTAGATAGGCAATGCATGTATTTAGCGCGAGAGGGTGAGAGGGAGAGGGGGGAGAGACAGAGAGCTCGGCATGTGGTGCAATGGCGGGTGTGTGAGGTAAATACATTTGGTAATAGAGTGGAAAAAGGGGTTGTGTAGTTGAGAGACTTAGAGATCGAAAAATGGAGAGAAAGAATGAACGTGTGTTGGAAACTGATAGCTTCCTAAGGTGGTTAGGAGAGGAAGATTGACCGATACAGGAAGTATGTAGCGTTTGTGTGGGGGGGGGGGGGGGGGGCTAAAAACAACATTTGAATGTACATAGTACGAGACTTAATATCGATGTTTCAATTCGGTGTACATTGTAAGATTTGAACCGAGGACCAGACATACGGGTAATTATTTCGAATTCGTGCCATACTAAGTTTCGAAAAGTTGACATTGACTCAATTTGTTGTGCTTTTTTGTAGGTCATATGTTTGAATCCATCCAAAAGTTTTCTCACTACCATGGTGTTCATCATATACATATGAATTTGTATTAAAAAAGTAGCATGGATACAGTGAAATGCGAAATCCACGTTAGAATTGGAGATCGCTACGTGACACACACTCTAATTCAAATAACTAACTACGTGACACACACTCTAATTCAAATAACTAATTATGTGACACACACACTAATCCACGTTAGCGTGGGTACCGTTTCATTTTTTTTCAAATAACTCCTCATTAATTAATTTATAGTACTCCCTCTGTTCACTTTTATAAGACCTTGAAGACATTTCAGACAATGTGCAAAACAGTTCATTTTAAGTTGTCTGAAACGACTTACAAAAGTGAACGGAGGGAGTATCTCGTTTTGAATGAATAATTATTGCAAGGAAAACACGGGCATGGTAATACATACATATTTGTTTGGAAATGAAAGAAGATTCGTTTGTATTCTCAAATGTAGGCGCACCAGGTAGACCAGGGTCGTGTCGGGGTGGATGCTGCTTCGGTGCCTTAAAGGCAACTTCCTTTGGGTCAATGACATGTGGGCCAGCCACCTGTTGGGCCCACATGTCATGGACACAAAGGAAGGTGCCTTAAGGCACCGAAGCATAGTCTTGTCGGGGTGGTCGCGTGTGTCAGACGGACGCGTAGTGCCCAGCCACCCACCCCCCCCCCCAAAAAAAGGACAACGACAAAATAAGTTCGCGCTTCCACGTTTCGGATTGAAATATCTGGCGGCCCCAATTCCAGCCCTGCAAAATCTCTCTTCTCCACCGACCCTTCCGCGCCCAGATTGCTCAAATCCCTAATTTGCCGCCAACCCAAGCAAAGTTCAAATCGCCCCTCGTCTCGTCCTTTCCCCACCGTTCCCCACCTCTGTGCCGAACGACGACGATGAAGACGACGGTCGCGCTTCACCACCGCGCCGGAGCTACCTCATCTACGCCCTCGTCCACCGCACCGGGTGGTCCACCAACAACGTCGGCCGCCGCAACCGACATGCCTCACAGACACCGAGTTCCACCGCACCAGGTGCGCTTCACCAACGCCGTCTCCCAGCTCACCGGGGCTACTTCACCGAGCACATCGTCGCACCTCCGCCCCCCGAGGCCGTTGGGGCTTCACCAACGGTCTCGTCCACCGCATCGTAGCGCTCCGCTGCCACTCAAGATCTGCATCCGTGCGCGGCCAGCCAACGCTAGCGCATCACCCTCAACGGCTCTGAACTCTGAAGTGACCCGCGCTCTAGCTAGGCGAGCATGCCCAAATGCCGGCCCGAACTAGGTATCCACACATCACTCCCTTGTGCACTGTTCCGACGATGTTTGGATATCCTTTCACTGCTCTCTTAGCTTACACGCTTATGAAACTCTGACTTTAACTCTTATTTCTTCTGGAGATATCATCTGAAACAAGCAAATCCATTTTTTAGCGAAGCATGACGGCGCTACGGGATCTGGTACACATCCTGCACACCCGTATAATCTTGTAAGTATCTGTCCTCCGGTACAACATCAAGGTCGATTCCTCTTATTTGATCAACCATTCGCCGTGTCAAAAATGCAGAGGAGGATGCAAGGAGCACAAGGCCTGCACATCCAAGCAAGTGGTAACATGGACTTGTACATGGAACATCCCAAGCGCAAGCAGAGCTGCAGTGAGCCTGTACAACGAGCTAGCATAAGTCCCTGCATTTCATTTAATTCGTACTGGCATTCGTCTATGATTTGTGTGCAGTGGCTGATCCACGAATTCAAGTTACCAGGGGCGAACATTTAACTTGAAAAATACGAAGGCACTTGCACTCCGGAAATCAACATAACTTGAGAAATGTGAAGCTACATGCACTTTGAAAACCAGCTAATGATCCAAAGTAGTTCAGATTATAAACACTAAATGATGCAAGCACCAAAAAACACAAAATGCAACATGGTGTACAAGGACTACAAACATGGTCTGTACCTGCTTGAATTATTCGTTCTCTGGCTGAAAATATCGAAGTGTAATTGCATGTATAACCAGTGTGCAAACTGCATATCAATATATCTATCCTGCACAAGTATGCCAATAGTTGCAAACAACAGATTAGAAAAGTATTTATGCTATGTTGTCATGATACGGGGACTTTCTAGTCGATGGCCGTTTCCTCAAGCTATGAAAATGCACTATAATTTTCTTGTCATCAATGCCTACAAATCTCTGTCTCTCTCAACATAGTAGATCATCATTAGACACTAAATCCTTCAATGAGCTTGCAAAATGCTTGCATTAGATCCCTCATTAGACACTATATGTTCATCACCAGGAGCATGTAAAATGTTTGCATCAAACCCTTCATTAGCAGTCTGTTCATTAGACACTTCAGGCTCAAGAACAACATGAGCTTGTATGTTTGCACCGGAAACTTGATTAGATACATCAGATTCAGTCAGTTCAGTATTGATTGGGGGAGTTATAAAATAAGTAGAAATTGGTTTCATTTTCTCATAGATTTCCTACATACAAGCAGTTTTACAACACCATCAGGTTTAACTATTGGCCAGAAATTGAAGAGTTGAATTAGATATAATCAGGGATGTGATGTACCTGCTCGTTGCGCATGCTACTCTTGCAAGCTGTGACTGTCCGTTTGCACAAGCTCGATGCCATGCCCGTGTTGCCGCTGCTGCCTCCCACGCAGGCTACACCCAGGGTTGGATCTTCATCTTCTTGTCCTTTCATTCGCTTGAAGCCCGGCGACCGCCCTCCAACGAGGGCGCGAGGAAGTGCTGTGTCGGTCTGTCCAGCAGCGGCTAGGTTAGGAGTGAACCAGACTGGAGGCTGGAGCGAATGAATTGGGATTTTTCCTGCTGTCGATCGATATGGGAGGCGCTCGTTTGGGCCGCGAGCCTGCTATAGGGCCTGCCTTGCACTTATGTTATTGGCCCATCCAAATTGAAACATTTTTCTTCATTTTTTACATTGCCTGCTCGTGCGTTGGGACGAACAAAACTAGCGTGGGCCAACCTGGATGACTCAAACTAGGTGCACGCTTTCCAGCCACCTGAGGCGGCCGCCCACACCAGCCCCTATGGTGGCGTCGCCCCTTTTTGCGTGTACGATTGGACAGTGAAAAATATTCCAGTGGCGCTTTTGATTTACCCACAGAATGGTTGAATTGCTTGTTTCTATGAATTGAGTTCGCCAATAATGTGAAGGATGCTAGTCTTTTCATCCTATTGTAGATTGCTTAGATCTCGATATGCCAAAAGTAATCGCATGAAATATACAGTAAAAGCCAGTGTGATGTGTGTGGCTACAACTAGTCTGACTACACGTCCTCATATAACATATCAAGGACGCACCATCTTACCAGATTAACCATTCGACTTACCCATGCAGTGTGGGAAGAAAGAAGTATTGGGACTGCGTATCCAAGCAATTGATGCCATGGACTCCTTCGTACAACCTTGTAAGCAAAAAAGAAGTTGCAGTGTGCCTGTACAAAGAACTAGCGTAAGTTCAGTTACCTACTTCTCGGAATTTTAGTTAGCCACTTATTGCAAAATTGTTCAATTACGTTGCTTGGCTTAATTTAGTTTGCTACTGATTACATAATGCCACAGCCTGTTAATCATATTGTAGACTGCGCCTATCTATGTGTTTGATACTTACTGTTAAGAATTACCTGCTTGCCTTAACTTAAATATCTACTTGTTTGTTTAACTGCTTTGCTGCTGTAACAACGGGTTACAATGATGTTAATAACTACTTTTCAGCATCCAATTGAATCTCTTTAATTCCTTGTTTGTTTAACTGGTTTGCTGTTATAACTCCCAGTTGAGATGTTTTGCTAACTTCAACTTTTCTAAATCCAATCGGAACTTTAATGGCAAAACAGGTTAGCCCAAGATCAAAGAGCGAGGTCCCCATGGATGTTGCATCATCCCACGGCAGTGGCACTGGCCCAATCGTGCATTATGAATTGCCAACTGCTGATGCTCTAGAGGTTAAACTAGTGGTAGAAAGAGATTCTGCTTCTGCACTTAGAGATGAAGTTGACATGTTGAGGAAGCAAACAGCACAATCACAAGCAGTACTCAAGACAACCATTAAATATTTGGTGGATTTCAAAACGAAGCAAGCTGAGACTGACCAGACTGTTAAGGTCCTGAAGGAAAAAAGGAAATCAAATTCCTACTTGGTAAATCATAGGTGAAATGTTCTTTCCATCGTTGAATGACCTTTGTGTTGTCTGTTCATGTAATCAATCAAACCATTTGTTTTAGAGATCATGTAATAATTGTTTTTTTGTTTTTTGGTTTGTAATTTTATTTGAGCACAAGTCTGTATTAATTGATAGGACTCGGAGACATTTCATTTGGATTGCTGTGCCAGACCTACAAATATGCCAATCGGGCTGAATGTGCATTCAACAATAGTAGTAGTATAGATGGACCATAAGTGGCACGCATCGGAAAGGGCCAAGATGCTGGCTAAAAAAGGATGCTGTTGTAGCCAAAAAAAGTACAGCGGCCTGGCTTATGTATGTTAGTTGATATTATTGATCCATATACTCTATGAGTGTTTATATGTCTGTTAGTTCTGTACATTCTTGGTTGATTGACTTGGTATTTGAATCTTGATACATCGCTTGTGTACATATCTAAATGGGAGTACACATTATGCTGCGTGTGACATTTGAGTTGGACATGAAGTGTTCCAAATATTCGAATTCACCTTAAACTGGATTCTAGCTTCTGAATGTGAGTATCGGCATTTGTAAACCATATTCATATATGACAGTGGAATATATCTTTGTCGTCCTTTTGAAGATATATAAAAACGCATAGAATGATTTATAAAGATTCATATAGGAATACAAAATGGATTCAAATTTAGTTGCCAGGGTAAACGTGGATGCTTATTGTCCCAAAATTCGAAAGAAGCGGCAAAATGTCCACTCCAACATCGGCTGCCCGAAGCCAAGTGTTTGGGAGATGGAAATTACTGTCTACCCATTACACGGACAATCCATCGGCCCGATTTCCACTGCTCTAAATAGGGGTAGGTTAGTAACTTCAATTAGATGTGACACGACCGCCTCTGAGCCCATTCCGACACGGTAGGCGTCAAACATGGGCGGCAAAACACATTTGATTCAAGCTCGTCCGAAAGACCTCTGTTTCTCCCTCCATTCCCCATTCATACACGGTGGGCGGCAAAACAAACTCGACTCGGCCGAAATCGATCTAGGCAAATATTTTCAATAGGGGCAGGTTTGTAACTTCACTCAGACGTGACACAACCGCCCTACCTGTCAGCCCCGTTCATACACCGTGGGCGCCAACCATGGGCGCCAACCACCCTCTCCTCGCCCGAAATCGCTCTTGGCAAATATTGGCGAGATGCGAGATTACCGTCCTATCCCCAACCGACGAGACGTCCAAATTTTAAACGGGGGCTAAGTTCGTAACTTTCCCATATTTCAGACAGGTGCGTCCCAAAAACATGGTTCCCCGTAGCTCTCCCTCCATTTTCCCATTCATACACCGTCCGCGCTAGAACACCCCATCCCCACACCAGCCTCCGTCCGCCACCCCATCCATTGCCGCCGTCCTCCACCACATCCATCGCCACCGTCCTCCACCATGACGGAGCGCATACCAAGACCGCGTCGTCCACTGCTAGAGATGGACATTTCTCATCCACGGCGACGGACCAATAGCCTTGCATCGCATCCTCTCGCTTCATCGGCGCCACCGTCCTCTTTGCCGGGGCCGCTCACACGACCTTCTCTTCCACCGCAACGGGACTTATCCCCCGATGCACCCGTTTACCGTCGCAGATCTGCTTCAACGCCACCGACAGCCATCGCACCCCCGATGCCTACACGGCGCCGCAAGAGAGGTGGTACTTCATATCTCCTCAACTTTTTGATCTCAACCAGAAAATAGATCTTAACTTGGTTACTATACTTTCTTTTCAGCTCTTAGAATTTAGTTCTTAGTTCGAAGCAAACAATGGATGCTAAATATCATTTCTCCGGTTTGCAGCTTCAAATCTGCCATGGCACAGCCATAATACGGTTTAATTGATCATGCTTAGGGTTTAATTGATCATGTTGGTTCCGTGGTGGTTTCTTTAATAGAAATCGGAGGGGAAACCCTCTTTTGCTAAAAAATATGCTTAGAGTTTCCCCCTTTCTGTGTGTGGTCTGGCCAACACGGTTGGGGAGGTGAACTTTGCATATGCAGGGGTTTATAGGGAGACACTCTCCGAGTTGAATCCGCAATGCATTCCATAGATAATCTGACTACTTTTTATGTTTTCATGAATCTCAGATTCTGAACAGCATCATAATGATTATGAGCTTGCGCGCATGAAAATAATAAAGCAGAACAATGCCATGGCTGTCAAACTTGGCATTAAGGGACTGAAATCATGTCTGGATGCAATGCAATGCAAACGCTCTCCACCTACAGATTCATGCTCAGAATATGATCCTAATAGTGATTCTGAGCTAGAGGGAGACCTAAGTCAATGTAACTCCCTAGTGGAGGAGTCAGAGGAAGATGCCCTATCTTATTCACCCATCAAGGTACTTGCTCTAACTTTCCAAGGTTACATTGCTCGCACATATCTTGCAACTGATGCTTTGCAGTGCTTCTACTTTGTTGAACTGCCATTAGCTTAGTTTACACATCGTGTATGTGAATACGCCCTGCCTATCCATTTTCAGTACATATTCCATCTGTCATCATACCATATTTATCCATTCAAATGCTGTTCTTGTGTATCAGACGTTCAAAACGAAGAGGGCAATTGCTGATCGTGGAGGAGCACAAGCAAAGTATTTGGAAAAGGTAGTGGCACCTGATAAATCAAATAGCCCATTAGGTGTAGTTGCAATATCACCTGACCCACAAAACACCCCAACTCTAGCAGACTCTAGCCCTATTACACTGGTCATTTCTGATGCCCCAACTCAGGAGACCCCAACTGCAGCAAACAGCATGATTATCCCAGTTGACATAGCACCAGCTGTATGACGCAAAACCCCCATTCCAGCAAAGAGTACACCAAATCCAGTTGCCAAATCCCTTTTCGAACCAGAGAGAGCCCCAATTGGAGAAAATAGGACCCCTGTTCCATTTCTTCCCAGCTTAGAAGACGAAGCTTATGTTGTTGTCAGGAACTTTGTGCGCATCTTTCCTTCATGGAAAGATTATACCGCAGACACAGAACAATTTCCAGTCTTCCTCCGCAACTTACGTGTAAGTAATGTACTAATGTTATTCATGGTCATTACTGCATATGTTTCTGCTGACACAAGACACAAGATTTCATTCTTTTAAATAGGCGAGGAGCAAACTGGATTGTGATGACGAGCAAGGGTTGGTTGCGCTTTTCAAGCACTCGTTGATGAAGTATCATTCCTATCTGAGGCAAGCGCACTTCGATGGCAAGCCTCTGAATGAAATTTCTGTAAAGTCTCCAGTGCTACATTTATCCGACGGTGACTGGAATAATCTTGTTACACATTAGTATCGGCTGCAGCGTAAGGTACTGTCTATGATATCACATCACAATTTGAACTACATTTCTACATTTGCCTTAATGTGTCAATTGTACAAAAACTGTTAGCAGAAGAACATTCGTTCTCAAGGGACCACAGAATCTCGCAATTATACTGCACACTGCATTGCTCTTGTGAGTACCTCTTGCCCTGTATGACCATACTTACTTTCATAGCTGTTTGATTATGTAGCATCACTGCACATGTTAGCCTCGTAATCATCCATTTGGTGGACATTATAAGATCCATATGGACTCTTACATAAATTTAGAATCAACCCAATGCTTTTGAAGAGGTTTAGCTCTGCAGTCCTCTTGTAAGGACTGAACGTGGTCTATCACTGTACTTACATTAACAGCTACTCCCTCCGTCCCATAATATAAGAACGTTTTGTATAGTACACCAGTGTTCAAAACACTCTTGTATTATGGGAAGAGGGATTGGTTCATTTTGTAGCATTCTGCATCTTATCTCCCTCGCCCACCATTTACTAAAAAAGATCAGATCTATATTTAATCTTACCAACAAGTAGAATACATAGACAATGCCAATGCAGAAGTGTAGCCCATTGCTCTTGTCAGTACATTTTGTCCTGTAACGCTTGTACTTCCAGGGATTGTAGCATCAATCTGCATCTTATCTTCATTATCCTCTATCCCTTCAAGTATTATCATATCTATAATTACTCTCTACAAAATGTAGAGTATAGGCAATGCTTATGAAGAAGATTCTGTGCTGAAATTCTTGAGTTATCCTTCCCTTGACATGGAGAAGGGCATTATAAAGCCGGTGTTAACTGTTAATGTAAGTCAGTCCTTCTAAAGCCTTTATCCTCATCTGTTGTTTAATTTGCTCATACTCCCTATCGTTTACTGCTGTTTAGTTTGTTGTTTCTACCAAAATGCATGTTTGCAGGAACCGTAAGTTCTAAGTTTTACTTGTAAAACCAAATTCCTTATTCATACCATGCACATTACTTAATACTCCCTATATGTATGCTTGTTTTTGTGGATCTATAATCTAGTGTGTGGTGAAGCAGCCCACGTTTGCACCTTGTCATCTCCTGTTTTATCTTACTGATGTGGATGATGATATGAACAACATGCCATGCACATTATCCAAAATAGATACAATGATTTTCTTTGCCCTTCATCTATGCTTGTTATGTTGACATGGTAATCCAGTAGTCTGGTGAAGCTCCCCACATTATGAACAATGCCAAATTATGCTATTGATATTTTGAACTTACTCTTTATTTTCTATTTGAAATTGGATGGAATTGACAGCACAGTTACCATCTTTGTTTATACACGTGCAAAACCTGTCATCTCTCTGCTTTGTTTCAGGGTGATATGCCTGATGGCATGCACAAGTCTGCTGAAGGCTGTGAGACAAACCCAACATATATTGCAGCAAAGAAGGCAAAACATCTTGAAGATAGCGAGACAAGCCCAAAGTCTTGTCTTGATGCAGTGTTCAAGTTACTTGAGACTAACAGTTGGCCAAGCTCACAGAATTCGTTGTCTGAATCAGTTCGAGTTCTTCAGTCCCAAGTTCTAGCAGAAAGGCATTTTGCAACTCAACTTTGACTTGAAGTCCTATCTCTAAGAAAGATAGCGGAGAACACCAATGAGAACCTCATCGCTAAACAGCTACACCTGGAAGCTATGACCGATATGCTAGGCCGGTCTCACAGCCTTGCTCAGCAGCTTGCGCAGCAGTTCCCCCGCAAGTCTAACCTTTCTTGAACTATCTTGGAAGTGGTCTTGGTTCAGTATTATTTTGTTACGCTGCAATGGTGCCCAGTTTTTGTAATCTGCTTCTTCGTTGCGCTTTATGATCACTGGTGGCGAACTTCGATGCCCAGTGGATGTAATATACCTTAAATCCTTTATTTTATAGTGTAGGTTTATTCTTGGTTACTATGCCGTAATTTCTTTATTGTATAGAGTAGGTTTCTTCTTAATTTCTACTAGTTACTGCCATCATTCGCTATCTGAAAAAAATCAGATGTAGTCGACCCGGCCGAAACATTCGACTCTAACGGGCCAGGTTTTTAGTGGGCCACAATTGGGCCGGCCTGCATCTTTCTTGGGCCCGAATGATTGGGGCCTTCACACATTGCGCCAAGCCCAAACTTACACCAGCCTATATTTTAGTTGGGCCTTTTGTCGACCCAGCGCTTAGTTTGGCCCAGGTAGCATTGGGCCATTAACAGACTGAATATTCTACTGGCCTGTTACGGCCGAGATGAAACCACAGGCCTTTAGCAGGGCAAAATGCATGTTGGGCCTCAATTTTCACTAGTCGTCTACGGGCCTTCAGCAGGCCGAAATGTAGATCGGGCCTTTTTGGGCCCAGTTAGCTCACGGGCCGTTACCAGGCCGAAACATATCTCGGGCCTTTAAGAGGCCGAAAGCTTAGTACAGGCATCAACGGGCCGAATTACGCGACAGGCCTTTAACAGGCCCAAAGTCACGTTGGGCTTAACTGTTGCCACCTTTAGCACGGGCCGTTAGTGGGCCCGATGTCCCGTCGGACCATATATGGCCCATGGGCAGCACGGGCCATTCCCAGGCCGAAAGTCACACCGGGCTGAAATGGGCCCATGTCTACATCAGGCCTCTAACAGGCCGAAAGTCACTGGGCTATAGTTGGGCCCAAATATTTGGCAAAAAATTAACGGGCCAGATCTGGCTTCGGGCCGCAAATGGGCCCAAATATTGGGCGAACAATTAACGGGCCAGATCTGGCTTCGGGCCATAAATGGGCCCAAATATTGGGCGAACAATTAACAGGCCAGATCTGGCTTCGGGCCGTAAATGGGCCTTTATTAAGCAGGCCGTTGTTGGGCTGGCCCACTAGTACCTGATTAAGTACTACGAGCCTTTGACTGGGCCGGCCTTTTTAACCTATATGGGCCTCTGTTGGGCCCAGCCACGTGTCGACGTATCATAGGCATGTCTCCTCCAATGGACGGGCGACATCTGGCCCACTGACGAGCTGACGGGTGTTCCCTTCAGCCAATCAGAATTTTACACGTGGAAATTTCCCATTGGTCAGGGCTGTTAACGGGTTATTGGATCCAAAATCCGACCCGATAGCTTAACGGCATTCCGTTACGGTGGATGCCACGTGTCGGTCACCCTTGACAAAAGCACTGTGACGCGTGATTTATCGTCATGGAAGTGGACACTTCTGTGATGATAATTTTGGTAATGTCATGGAACACTTCTACGACAGCACAGGTATGACTATCTTGATTCTGTCATAAATTTGTCATGGATGTACATGCATGACAAAAAACGTGACCTACTGTGACAAACACGTATCATCACGGAAGTGTATTTTTTTTGTAGTGCGATTCGGTGTACTACCCTACTCCAGTGTGGTGTGGTGGATTGCCTCTTGGGCTAAGGAAGAACTAGTACAGGGGAAGAACAGCCTCCTGAGGAGAGGTGTTCTTGTGCTCGATGAGCTGGTGTGGTGTCTCTCTAGGCCAGTCTAGATCAGTCGTCCCCCTCTATGGTGATGGCTAGTCCTATTTATAGAGGCCCTAGTCCTCTTCCAAAATATTGAGCGGGAAGGGATCCCACAACGGCCAAGTTTGAAGGGAGACAACTTGTACAAGTTATCCTGACTAAAGGTGGTCTTCGCCTGCCAAAGGCTCTGGTGGTGACGCCGTCTTGGGCTACACGGTGACCTCCGTCTTGTTGTCCTGCTGGTCTTGGTCTCGTTGCACCGATATGGAAACCTTTGTCTGATGCCTCGGGACTCCTCGCCTGCGCTTGCATCTTTAGCACGAAAGAGGAAATGAGGACACTGCGCGCGCTGGCACCCGCCTGGCCCCGGTCATGATGGCTTACGTCACCGGACCCTCGCGAGGTGCCCTTTGCCTTGATCTCTCCGCCCCTCGTGAGCCAGCCTGGTGAGGCCGCCTCCAAGGAGGTCCTGCGTTGTCCTCCTCGCGAGGCTTGGGCCCTCGCGAGGGTCTTGAGTGTTTGCTGCTGAAGATGGGTCGTACAGGGCCGCTGGTGGAGCCACGCTGTGGGCCGCAGGCAGGCAAGTCTTGGGACCCCCGTTCCCAGGAGGTCGACAGCAAGGGTGTGAACTTCGGGATACATCGTCATCTCAGCATGCCTCGGTTATCTCTTACCCGAGCCCTTTACTTATGCACTTTACATTGTGATAGCCATATTGTTTCTTGTCATATATCTTGCTATCACTTTGTTGTTTATCTAGCTTAGCATAAGTTGTTCGTGCACATAGGTGAGCCTAGTTGTTGCATGTTTTGTGCTTGACAAATTAACCGCTAGGTTTATTCGCATTTGTTCAACCCTAAACCGTAATTATTTTAAAGCGCCTATTCACCCCCCCTCTAGGCGACATCCTCGATCTTTCACATGGGAAATGCCCTTCTCGTGTGAACTAGTCCTTCAGGTTTTATGGGAGCTTCAAAGAAGGTGTTGTCAAATATTAATGGGAGTTCCTCGCCCAGGTATAATTCTTCCCTTCATTCACCATCTCAATCGCTTGCTCTGTTGTTTACCTTCTCGAATTTTCGTGTAAGCTTTGTAGTTCAGAAAAAATATTTTGTTTCTTATATCATGTGGTCAACACAATAGAGAAACAGAAGAGAACATTTATCGTTTAGTTCATGTTTTAAATTTATGCGTGTTTAGGAAGTTTCCATATTTAAATTTATCATTTTCATAAATATACCTATAACCCTGAAGCTTGTTGAGTTTATAGGTTTTCTTGGCCTGATTCCATCACATTATCAACCATGTGGTCCATCCACAGATGCATAAGGAAAATGTTCCAATAAATCACTAGACATGTCCTTGCAGAAATACTTCATCTTGCCTTTTTTATGTGTACCATTTGTTCGATGTGTATGAAGCGTCTCAAACCTCCATACATAGAGGCCCGCGGTTATATATTGATTGCGTGAGGGTTTACATGGTTCGGTTGTAACACCTAACAACCAGGAAGAGATTACAGGAGGATACATACAGATAGACATGCGCAATATTTAAACAGAAAAGATCTCCACCTATCTCTACCTATCTAGGCGTGGCATACAAGTCACAATATAAGTCGGTTAACACCCTCCCATAATCATAACTTCACTAAGTTAAGATTACGCTTAAACTCTTCAAATGGTCTTGTAGGTAATGCCTTTGTAAACCCATCTGCAACCTGATCCTTTGAGTTAACAAACCGAATTTCCAATTCCTTGCTAGCAACTCTTTCTCACACAAAGTGATAATCAATTTCAATATGCTTAGTTATTGCATGAAACACAGGGTTGGCAGATAAATAGGTAGCTCCAAGGTTGTCACACCACAGACAAGGAGTTTGTGTGCGACATATACCAAGTTCTCTTAGCATAGATTTAACCCATATAATTTCGGTTGTTGCATGTGCCAATGCTTTATACTCTGCTTCAGTACTTGATCTTGAGACTGTAGCCTGTTTCTTTGCACACCAAGAGATCAGATTAGGACCAAAAAAGACTGCAAAGCCACATGTTGAGTGTCTGTCATCCAAGCACCCTGCCCAGTCAGAATCAGAGAAAGTGCTAACAATAGTAGATGATGACTTGTTGAAAGTCAAACCAACACTTAAAGTATCCTTCACATATCTCAATATACGTTTTGCAGCGGTCCAATGAGCAGTAGTAGGAGCATGAAGGAACTGACAGACTTTGTTTACAACAAAGGAAATATCAGGCCTAGTAAGAGTTAAATACTGAAGTGCACCTACCAAACTCAGGGGCGGCGTTCGGCATGCCATGCTACCCCAGGGGCGAGTCCGAAGAGAGCGGCTCCCACACCAGGCAAGCCTTCGAAGAGGAAGGCAAACACTGAGACATCCGAGCTTTCATCGAAGAGGTACGGATTTGTAAATATGCCCCTTAGCAGTCGCATCCAACTGTGACTTTTTCATTTGTCCTGTATCAGGAAAAGAGTTCACCAGACTATGTCCGGGGATCCGGCCGGTCATACTCCCAGCAGCAGGGATCCAAATCCTGCCACAAAGACAGGGGCTGATACAGGAGCGAGGCCGGATTGTCCTTCAGCAGAGGATTCAGATGATGTATCCGTCACAAACTCGGAAGTGGAGAGCGCCATGAATCATCGGCGCCGAAGGGCCGCTTTACGAGACCCCAGCTTTACAAAAGAGGTGTTTAATGCCTTCAGCTCAGCTGATGCATACATCCGAGCTGCTCGAGATGGGCTTAACAGAGCCACGGTTCAGCATTTGAAAGATATGCAGGTAAGTTTATATTGTCCAAATATGATAATCATATGCCAGTAGCCCCTGAGACTTGAAGCAGTTGGTACAACTGATTTAAGGATCGTTGTATAAGCAGGTTCTTACGGAGAAGAACAACCTGTTATCTCAAGAGCTAGAAGATTGTCGGACACAACTAACTGTTGTTACCAACGAACTAGAGAAATCCAAGAAGGCGTCACCTGGTAATATTCCCCTCCATCGAGAAAATATAATCATATGCCAGTAATGCTAACATTGTTGCATATATCATGCCATGATCATCAGATAAACTGAAGGAGGCACTGGAAGTCGCGCAAGCGAATGAATAAGAAGCCATAAGGCTATAGTCTGCGGGCGAACGTGTTCTGAAACGGGTCAGAGAGGAGAAAAACAAACTCCGAGATTCCAAGACCCAGCTGGGCGAAGAGCTAAAAGATGTGCGGGCCCAGCTGGCTGACTCCGTGACGGAAAATAAGAGGCTATGAGGCGGCATATTTTGTATGTGTTCAAACTTTCCTCCGTGTAATTCGGTGAGGAGAGGAACTAACAGAGTTATGTCTGTAGGTATGCTGACTGGCCGTCCCGAGGAGGAGATGTCCGGATACTCAGGCGATCTGCTACAAGAGCTATCGCAAATGCACGAGCAAGCTGGGCAGGCGATGCAAAGTGTTGCCAAGGCCCTATGGCCATCCGCCTCCCTCCTGGAAGTATGGAGGAGCTTGTACAACTATTCAAGGGAGCGCAGCGGCGTTTCCGATTATGGAAGATATCGGCCTGCCGGGAAGGTGCGCGAGAGGGCCATGGTGAAAACACGCTATACCAAGCTTGATCCGAATCGTATGGCCTGGGTCGGACCTCTAGGGTCAGATGGCAAAGAAGTTCCTGTTAATTTGGTATATGACCAAGTAGAAGTAGCCTCCTAATATTCCCAACAGGATTGTAAGTTAGACAGCCTGCTAGACGGTATAGAGGAGGAAATTTTTGAGTCCAAGTGACTATGTACTTTCCTTGACATATTTGTCTCTAGCTGAATTGTAAAACGATTGTCATGGCAAACCTTTTCGCTTCGACCTCTGGACCCGAAGGTGCAGAGTGTTTCCGAATACCTGAGCGGTAAAATAGATCGGGGTATGCGTGGAAACCAAGCATAGGGGTCATAGGTTCTTGAACAGACAAGTTGTACCTGGCTAGTTATGTTATATTATAGTATGATTGTAAGAAACATCTTCCAGAGAGAATAGTTCCGTTAAGGGTTCCTTTCCCTGGGTGTGCATGCGTTAATGTGCATGTCCGAACTGTGATTAAGAAAACCGCAGCATACATATCATCTGGGGGTTCACAATGTGGTGAATGCAAAGAACATCTTTAGTCCGCCGACCGAATATTCCCTTAAGAACGCTAGCTTTCGGCTTCACCCAGTCTGAGGTACACATCCGGATGACCCGGCAGTAAAAATCACAGAGGTGCTCCCTTTATGCCCTAGCCGAACTAACGGGAACGTATGGCATAAGCACAGGAGCCAGGCAACCCAGCTTGGCCAAAACTTAAGTCATATCGATGCATATAATGGCGAAGAAAAGGTACATATGGAGAAAACGTATATGTAGTGAGCTTGATGCTCGGGAAATAATAATAACAAGCTTCTGTCCAAGAAGCCCCCAGGTATAATGGACGTACATATTTGAAGATGTGTATGTCACAGGTGCACGGTTCAGCCGCGCGAAAGTGTTAAGGCTAAAAAAAGAAAAGGAAGAACGAAAAGAGAAGAAAAAATAATGGACACAACAGGGAGGAGGAGACGAACAAAGAATTCGGCGCTAGGCATAGAATCTTCAGAGTCTAGCCGCGTTCCAGGGGTTCGGCTCTAGGCGATTGTCTGAGGCATCACACAGGCGGTACGCTCCTCCGGTGAGAACTTCGTCAATGATGAAGGGACCCTCCCATTTGGGCTTGAGTTTGTCCTTTTTCTTCTCCGGCAAGCGTAGAACGAGTTCGCCAACATTGTAAGTCTTGGCCCGTACTTCTCTGCTTTGATATCTGCGGGCCTGTTGTTGCTAAAATGCGGAACGGGCTTTTGCAACATCGCCCTCCTCCTCCATGGCATCTAGGCTGTCCGATCAAGCTCGGCTTCTCTCTCCTCGTACATGCGCACTCGAGGTGAGTCATGAATAATATCGCAGCGCAACACAGCCTCCGCCTCATACACGATAAAGAAAGGTGTATATCCAGTAGTGCGGTTGGGCGTGGTCCGCAACCCCCAGAGTACGGAGTCGAGCTCCTCAACCCAGTGCTTGTCTGATTCTCTCAAAGACCGCACTAGCCTGGGTTTAATGCCGCTCATAATAAGACCATTGGCCCGTTCGACTTGACCGTTTGTTTGCGGGTGATAGACAAAGGCGTAATCGAGCTTGATGCCCAGATTAGCACACTAGGTTTTCACCTCATCGGCAGTGAAATTGGAGCCGTTATCAGTGATGATGTTGTGTGGAACACCATAACGGTGCACAACACCGGATATGAATTATATGACTGGCCCGTCTTCGGCCATTTTAACTGGTTTGGCCTCTATCCACTTAGTGAATATATCCACCATGACCAGCAGATACTTTTTCTTATGGCTTCCTCCTTTAAGGGGTCTGACCATATCGAGCCCCCAGACCGTGAAAGGCCAAGTGATGGGGATCGTTTGTAGGGCAATGTGTGGCATATGGCTCTGGTTGGCGAAAAGCTGACATCCGACGCAATGTTGGACAAGGTCCTGTGCATCTGCTCGGGCCGTTGGCCAATAAAAACATGTATGGAAGGCCTTGCTTACAAGGGCCCGGTCCGCGGCGTGTTGACCACCGAGACCGGCATGAATTTCAGCCAAGAGTTGCCGCCCTTCTTCCTCGGAGATACATCTTTGAAGTACTCCGGTAGCACTTTTCTTGTATAGTTCTCCGTCATGAACCTTGTAGGCTTTCGAACGCCGGACAATGCAGCCAGCCTTGTTCTAATCCTCAGGTAGTTCTCGCCTATTAAGGTAGGCCAAGAAGGGTTCGGTCCATGGGGCGATGACTGCCATAATGAGATGAGCCGACAATGCTATTTCGGTGGCTAAGCCGCCGATGGTGTTAGTGTGTTCGGAAGCTGGGGTTATGTGCGGGTCCGGACTGGTGTTGCCGCTCTCCCCTTGCCACACCACGGATGGCTTAAAAAGCCTTTCCAGAAAGATGTTAGGTGGGACGGGGTCGCGCTTGGCGCCGATGCGAGCAAGGACAACCGTCGCTTGATTGCTTTCTCGAGCCATATGATGAAACTCGATCCCCTCGAACCGGGCTGACATTTTGAGCACGGAGTTATGGTAAGCTGCCATCTTTGGGTCCTTGGCATCCAAATCTCCATTTATTTGAGATATCACAACGTTTGAGTCCCCGTGCACTTCCACGTGTTGTATGCCCATGGAGACAACCATCCGAAGACCATGCAATAAGGCCTCATATTCGGCTGTGTTATTGGAGTCTGTGTATAGTATTTGGAGTATGTACTGGACTACGACTCCCGTGGGGGATGTTAAAACAACGCCCGGTCCTAACCCTGCCAACATTTTGGAACCATCGAGATACATAACCCAGTTGGAATATGTGTCGTACTCTTTAGGGAGTTCGGCCTCTGTCCATTGGGCGATGAAGTCAGCCAGTACTTGTGATTTAATGGCGCGACGCGGTTTGTATGTTATGTCGAATGGAAGGAGCTCAATGGCCCATTTGGCAATCCGGCCCGTAGCATTGCGGTTGTTTATTATGTCATTGAGTGGTACTTCGGAAGCCACCGTGATCGAACACTCCTGAAAATAGCGTCGTAGCTTCCGGGGTGCCATGAAGACCGAGTATGCTATCTTTTGATAATGAGGGTACCGGGATTTGCATGGTGTGAGGACAGTGGATACGTAGTATACTGGCTTCTCAAGCGGGAATTTGTGTCCCTCTTGCTCTCGCTCAATGACGAGCACGGCGCTCACCACCTGGTGTGTTGCCGATATGTATAATAACATGGGTTCGCCGACGTTCGGCGCGGCCAGGATTGGGTTGCTCACTAGAAGGGCTTTTATTTCTTCCAGTCCGGCCGTTGCCGCATCCATCCACTCGAAGTGATCGGTGCACCGGAGAAGGAGATAAAGTGGCAGTGCCTTTTCTCCCAATCTGGAGATAAAGCGGCTTAAAGCTGCCATGCAGCCGGCGAGTTTTTGGGCCTGTTTGAGGTCCGTTGGCGTAGCCAATTGTGACAGAGCTCGGATTTTGGTTGGATTTGCTTCAATTCCTCTATTGGAAACGATGAAGCCCAGTAGTTTTCCAACGGGGACACCGAAAACGCACTTTTCCGGGTTGAGCTTGATGTCATACGCACGGAGGTTGTCGAATGTGAGACGTAAATCGTCTATTAGTGACTCGACGTGCCTAGTTTTGATGACGACGTCGTCCACATATGCTTCAACTGTCTTGCCGATCTGTTTCTCCAAGCATGTTTGAATCATGCGTTGGTAGGTGGCCATGGCGTTTTTTAGCCCGAAGGGCATGGTGTTGAAGCAGAATGGCCCATATGGGGTAATGAATGCCGTTGCATCTTGGTCGGACTCCTTCATTTTGATTTGATGGTATCCGGAATATGCGTCGAGGAAGCACAGTGAGTCGTGTCCTGCGGTAGCATCAATGATCTGGTCAATGCGGGGGAGGGGGAAGGGATCCTTAGGGCAGGCCTTATTGAGGTCTTTGAAATCGACGCACAGGCGCCAGGATTTAACCTTCTTTGGTACCATCACCAGGTTTGCTAGCCAATCCGGGTGTTTTATTTCTCTAATGAATCCTGCTTCGATTAGCTTGGCTAGCTCCTCCCCGATAGCTTGACGTTTGGGTTCGGAAAAGCACCAGAGTGTTTGCTTGACCGGTTTATATCCCTTCAATATATTGAGGCTGTGTTCAGCCAACTTGCTTGGGATTCCTGGCATATCAGAAGGGTGCCAGGCGAATATATCCCAGTTCTCACGCAGGAACTCTCGTAGTGCGGTGTCAACCGTTGTGTCTAGTTGTGCTCCGATAGATGCTGTCTTCTTGGGGTCCGTTGGATGGACTTGGAATTTGACTATTTCTTCTGCTGGTTTGAAGGAGGTGGATTTGGGACGTTTGTCCAGGATTACATCGGCCCTGTCCATCGTGGAGCGCAGAGTGGTTAATTCTTCAGCCGCAAGGGCTTCAGATAGTGCCTCAAGGGCCAGGGATGCGGTCCTGTTTTCGGCGCGGAGTGCTATGTCCGGATCACTGGCGAGAGTGATTATGCCATTGGGCCCGGGCATCTTGAGCTTCATATACCCGTAGTGAGGTATAGCTTGGAAGCGTGTAAACGCATCTCGTGCCAATAGGGCGTGATATCCGCTGTTAAAAGGGGCCACTTGGAAGGTTATTTCTTCGGACCGATAGTTCTCCGATGTGCCGAATACCACGTCGAGCGTGATTTTGCCCGCGCATCGCGCCTCCCGACTGGGAATAATTCCTCGGAAGGTCGTGCTACTTTGCTCAATGCGGCTCATGTCTATTTCCATTTTGCTGAGTGTATCCTTGTAAATGAGGTTTAGTCCGCTACCGCCATCCATGAGAACCTTGGTGAGCCGAAAGCCGTCCACGATTGGACTGAGGACCAAGGCGGCCAGTGCCCGGACTGCCCTGAATTTTGGTTCGTCACTGGCATTAAAAGTAATGGCCGTGTCGTTCCAGGGGTTTATTGTTGCGACTTGGCAGACTTCAGCGAGATCGCGGAGTGCCCTTTTGCGCTGATTTTTTGAGGCAAAAGTTCGAAGACCGTCAATACTCTGAGGTCGTCATCCTCCGGCGGGTGTTGTTCTGTGGTATTTTTGGTGAGGAGATCCTCGCCGCTCTTGGCTACTTGCCGGAGTATCCAACATGCTCTAAGGCTGTGGGATGGTATGGTATCCGGTGTTGCATGTATTTTGCATGGCCTGTCGAGCCATCCCTCCAGAACGGTTCCGCGCCCCGTGATGTGCTTAGATTTCTTTACTATTGGATATGGTGCGCTGCGAGGGTGCACCCTTTTTGTCCGGAGGAAGGGTTGAGTGGAGAACGGTGGTTCCCAGAGAGCTGCTTGAGTTTTCCAGGCACTTTCCATTGCGCAGTACTTCTGTATGATGGTTGCCAAGTCAGCAAAGTGTAATATGCGACGGTGATTGATGGTGTTGAGGAGTCCTTCGTCTGTGCAGTTATTGCAGAATGTGGATATCGCGTCTTCGTCATAGCAATCTTTAATCTTGTCTTTGACAAGGAGGAATCTGGCCCAGAAGTGATGGACCGTTTCCTGAGACTGTTGTCGTATGTACATGAGATCGCGTATATCCGGGTGGGTGGGTGGATTTAAATCTGAACCCTGGCCCAATTTGGGATCCGGAGTTCGAGAAACTTCCGAATTTGATAGTTCGGGCTCCGGGATATCAACTGATTTTTCAGGCCCGTCGTCCGACTCTAGGTTCGGAGGACAGGGCGTGTTGTTCCGTAGACGGGTATCCGGCTCTTCAAGCTCGGAAATCCAAACATAGTTCGTCCTCAATATAAAGGGAGAGCTGTTGTTTCGGTCCTCGATTACCGCTACCTGATGGGTGATCGGTGGAGATTTGATTTCTCTCTGATCGGGTTTAAGCCCAATCTGATCGTAGTCTGTAACGACCCCCAGGGCGGCGATGCGATCAAGGAGTTCGTTTAAAGACGACAACTCTATCAGATCCATCTGTTTAAAGTGTTTGGAATCAACACGGAGACGATTTTCGATGACCCGAGAAGTCATCGTCGGCTTAACGGCCGAACGGGCGGTCATAGTAAAGCCGCCCAGTCAGAGGGTTTGTCCTGGGACCAGGGCTCCTCCGGAGGTGATACTGTCCTTGATGACAAGGCGAGCCATCAACCCTGTCTTCGACATCACAGTGGAACTCTCAATGAAAGCACCAATGTCGGTGTCAAAACCGGCGGATCTCGGGTAGGGGGTCCTGCACTGTGCGTCTAAGGTTGATGGTAAGCGGAGACAGGGAACACAATGTTTACCCAGGTTTGGGCCCTCTCTATGGAGGTAATACCCTAATTCTTGCTTGATTGATCTTGATGAATATGAGTATTACAAGAGTTGATCTACCATGAGATCGTAATGGCTAAAACCCTAGAAGTCGAGCCTGTATGACAATGATTATGAGTGTTGGCCTCTACGGACCTAGCCCTCCTGTTTATATAGACACCAGAGGGATCTAGGGTTACATAAGGTCGGTTACAGAGAAAGGAATCTTCATATTTGGTCGTCAAGCTTGCCTTCCACGCCAAGGAGAGTCCCATCCGGACACGGGTAAGAGTCTTTGGTCTTCGTATCTTCACAGCCCATCAGTCCGGCCCATGGCTAACAGGCCGGATGCCCGAGGACCCCTTAGTCCAGGACTCCCTCACCCACCATCCTCTTTTAGTACAGGTTCGTGCCACGAATCAGTACTAAAGAGGTTGTGGCAGGCTGTTTTTAGTCCCACCTCGCTCCCCAAACAAGGTTTTTACCACCTTAAATATGTTACTTCTCAAACTATCACAAGCACTTGGCCTTCATTGAACTCTTTGTGTACAATTTGTGGCCGCAATATGAGTCTTCATCGGTTTCTAAACCGTTGAGGACTCATATTGACAATTCAGATTATACACAAAAAGATCATTGGTGATCAACGTATTTTTGATGTATTTCTCTGTTTTAGTAATCTAAATGCTCTTAAATTTCTTTACAGAGGGGGTATATTTTTACATGTTTACACAAAGCAGTAGCGCGTTTTGCCTGAATGGCGGTACTAATCAATGTATTTTTTATGTATATTTTTACATGTTTACACAATCTGTTTCGGAGTATCAGGATTTCGGACGAAAACTCATCTGTTACAAAGGCATGTCATTTAGTACCGGTTCTAAGGCTGGGGCCCCATGAGCACCTTTAGTACCGGTTCGTGGCATGAACCGGTACTAGAGTTTTTTAGTTGATTCTTTCTGCAGCTGTTTTTTAGTCCCACCTCGCCAAGTGAGAGGCACTCGCAGCGGTTTATAAGCCCTGAGTGCAGAGACGATGAAGGAGAGGCGCAATGCTCACATGTAGGTTGCTTAGCTTCAGTCCTTGAAATTGTGTAGACTGCACGGAGGTATGTGTAGTTTCTCAAGGCCTGAAGCTAAGCAACGTGCAGGTGAGCATTGGGCCTCTCTTTTATTTTTAATAACTTATTACAACTCCGGACTTTTTTGCGTTCAGTATGCACCATTCAAAGCCACGTCATCAACTTTCAACCCTTTCTGACATCATTTGCTATTTTTCATTCATTTACCGATTTGTTTTGAGAGCTAAATGACCATGAAATTGAAAAGCACTAAAAATGTACTCTAAAAAGGTTGAACCTTGGCATGGTATCATCATTTCACCCACATAGCATGTGCAAAAAAGTAGAGAGGGTTATGTCAAAAACTGGATGCACTTCATGTACAAACTGCACAATCTCTGTCGAAGTATCGAGGTTTCGGACGAAAACTCATCTGTTACACCAGCACTTCGTTTTTTTTAACTTATTACAACTCCAGACTTTTTTGCGTTCAGTATGCACCATTCAAAGCCACGTCATCAACTCTCAATCCTTTCTGACATCATCTGCTATTTTTCAATCATTTACCGATTTGTTTTGAGAGCTAAATGACCGTGAAATTGAAAAGCACTACAAAATGAACTCTGAAAAGGTTGAAACTTGGCATGGTATCATCATTTCACCCACATAGCATGTGCAAAAAAGTAGAGATGGTTATGGCAAAAACTGGATGCACTTCGTGTACAAACTGGACAATCTCTTTCGAAGTATCGGAGTTTCGGACGAAAACTTATCTGCTACACCGGCACTTCATTTTTTTAAACTTATTACAACTCCAGACTTTTTTTGCGTTCAGTATGCACCATTCAAAGCCACGTCATCAACTTTCAACCCTTTCTGACATCATTTGCTATTTTTCATTCATTTACCGATTTCTTTTGAGAGGTAAATGACCGTGAAATTGAAAAGCACTACAAAATGAACCCTGGAAAGGTTGAAACTTGGCATGGTATCATCATTTCACCCACATAGCATGTGCGGCAAAAACAGGATGCACTACGTGTACAAACTGGACAATCTCTTTTGAAGTATCGGGGTTTCGAACGAAAACTCATCTATTACACTGGCACTTCATTTTGTTGAACTTATTACAACTCCTGACTTTTTAGCATTCAGTATGCACCATTCAAAGCCACGTCATCGACTTTCAACCCTTTCTGACATCATTTGCTATTTTCATTCATTAACCGATTTGTTTTGAGAGCTAAATGACCGTGAAATTGAAAAGCACTAGAAAATGAACTCTAAAAAGGTTAAACCTTGGCATGGTATCATCATTTCACCCACATAGCATGTGCAAAAAAGTAGAGAGGGTTACGGCAAAAACTGGATGCACTTCGTTTAAAAACTGGACAATCTCTGTAGAAGTATCGGGGTTACAGACGAAAATTCATCTGTTACACTGGCACTTCATTTTTTAAAACTTATTACAACTCTAGACTTTTTTGCGTTCAGTATGCACCATTCAAAGCCACGTCATCAAGTTTCAATCCTTTCTAACATCATTTGCTATTTTTCATTCATTTACCGATTTGTTTTGAGAGCTAAATGGCAGTGAAATTGAAAAGCACTACAAAATGAACTCTAAAAAGGTTGAAACTTGGCATGGTACCATCATTTCACCCACATAGCATGTGGAAAAAAGTAGAGAGGGTTACGGCAAAAGCTGGATGCACTTCGTGTACAAACTGGACAATCTCTTTCAAAGTATCGGAGTTTCGGACGAAGACTCATCTGTTACACCGGCACTTCTTTTTTTTAACTTATTACAACTCCAGACTTTTTTGCGTTCAGTATGCACCATTCAAAGCCACGTCATCAACTTTCAACCCTTTCTGACATCATTTGCTATTTTTCCTTCATTTACCGATTTGTTTTGAGAGCTAAATGACCGTGAAATTGAAAAGCACTACAAAATGAACTCTGAAAAGGTTGAAACTTGCCATGGTATCATCATTTCACCCACATAGCATGTGCAAAAAGAGTAGAGAGGGTTACGGCAAAAACTGGATGCACTTCGTGTACAAACTGGACAATCTCTTTCGAAGTATCGACGTTTCGGACGGAAACTCATCTGTTACACCAGTACTTCATTTTTTTAAACCTATTACAACTCCTGACTTTTTTGCGTTCAGTATGCACCATTCAAAGCCACGTCATCAACTTTCAACCCTTTCTCACATCATTTGCTATTTTTCATTCATTTACCGATTTGTTTTGAGAGCTAAATGACTGCGAAATTGAAAAGCACTACAAAATGAACTCTGAAAAGGTTGAAACATGGCATGGTACCATCATTTCACGCACATAGCATGTGCAAAAAAGTAGAGAGGGTTACGGCAAAAATTGGATGCACTTCGTGTACAAACTGGACAGTCTCTTTCGAAGTATCGGGGTTTCGCACGAAAACTCATCTGTTACACCCGCACTTCATTTTTTAAAACTTATTACAACTCTCGACTTTTTTTGCGTTCAGTATGCACCATTCAAAGCCATGTCATCAACTTTCAACCCTTTCTAACATCATTTGCTATTTTTCATTCATTTACCGATTTGTTTTGAGAGCTAAATGACCGTGAAATTGAAAAGCACTACAAAATGAACTCTGAAAAGGTTGAAACTTGGCATGGAACCATCATTTCACCCACATAGCATGTGCAAAAAAGTAGAGAGGGTTACGGCAAAAACTGGATGCACTTCGTGTACAAATTGGACAATCTCTTTCAAAGTATCGGGGTTTCGGACGAAAACTCATCTGTTACACCGGCACTTCATCTTTTGAAACTTATTACAACTCCAGACTTTTTTGCATTCAGTATGCACCATTCAAAGCCACGTCATCAGCTTTCAACCCTTTCTCACATCATTTTCAATTTTTCATTCATTTACCGATTTGTCTTGAGAGCTAAATCACCGTGAAATTGAAAAGCACTACGAAATGAATTCTGAAAAGGTTGAAACTTGGCATGGTATCATCATTTCACCCACATAGCATGTGCAAAAAAGTAGAGAGGGTTACAGCAAAAACTGGATGCACTTCGTGTACAAACTGGACAATCTCTTTCGAAGTATCGGAGTTTCGGACGAAAACTCATCTGTTACACCGGCACTTCATTTTTTTAAACTTATGACAACTCCAGACTTTTTTGCGTTCAGTATGCACCATTCAAAGCCACGTCATCAACTTTCAACCCTTTCTGACATCATTTGCTATTTTTCATTCATTTACCGATTTGTTTTGAGAGCTAAATGGCCGTGAAATTGAAAAGCACTACAAAATGAACTCTGAAAAGGTTGAAACTTCGCATGGTATCATCATTTCACCCACATAGCATGTGCAAAAAAGTAGATGGTTACGGCAAAAACTCGATGCACTTTGTGTACAAACTGGACAATCTCTTTCGAAGGATCGGGGTTTCAGACGAAAACTCATCTGTTACACCGCCACTTCATTTTTCTTAAACTTATTACGACACCAGACTTTTTTGCGTTCAGTATGCACCATTTAGAGCCACATCATTAATTTTCAACCCTTTCAGACATCATTTGCTATTTTCCATTCATTTACTGATTTCTTTTGAGAGGTAAATGACCGTGAAATTGAAAAGCACTACAAAATGAACCCTGGAAAGGATGAAACTTGGCATGGTATCATCATTTCACCCACATAGCATGTGCGGCAAAAACAGGATGCACTACGTGTACAAACTGGACAATCTCTTTTGAAGTATCGGGTTTTCGGAGGAAAACTCATCTGTTACACTGGCACTTCATTTTGTTAAACTTATTACAGCTCCAGACTTTTTAGCATTCAGTATGCACCATTCAAAGCCACGTCATCGACTTTCAACCCTTTCTGACATCATTTGCTACTTTCATTCATTTCCCATTTGTTTTGAGAGCTAAATGACCGTGAAATTGAAAAGCACTACAAAATGAACTCTGAAAAGGTTGAAACTTGGCATGGTATCATCATTTCACCCACATAGCAGGTGCAAAAAAGTAGAGAGGGTTACGGCAAGAACTGGATGCACTTCTTGTACAAACTGGACAATCTCTTTCGAAGTATCAGGGTTTCGGATGGAAACTCCTCTGTTACACCGGCACTTCATTTTTTTAAACCTATTACAACTCCGGACTTTTTTTGCGTTTAATATGCACCATTCAAAGCCACGTCATCGACTTTCAACCCTTTCTGACATCATTTGCTATTTTTCATTCATTTACAGATTTGTTTTGAGAGCTAAATGACTGCGAAATTGAAAAGCACTACAAAATGAACTCTGAAAAGGTTGAAACTTGGCATGGAACCATCATTTCACCCACATAGCATGTGCAAAAAAGTAGAGAGGGTTACGGCAAAAACTGGATGCACTTCGTGTACAAATTGGACAATCTCTTTCAAAGTATCGGGGTTTCGGACGAAAACTCATCTGTTACACCGCCACTTCATTTTTTTAAACTTATTACAACTCCAGACTTTTTTGCATTCAGTATGCACCATTCAAAGCCACGTCATCAGCTTTCAACCCTTTCTCACATCATTTTCAATTTTTCATTCATTTACCGATTTGTTTTGAGAGCTAAATGACCGTGAAATTGAAAAGCACTACAAAATGAACTCTGAAAAGGTTGAAACTTGGCATGGTATCATCATTTCACCCACATAGCATGTGCAAAAAAGTAGAGAGGGTTACGGCAAAAACTGGATGCACTTCGTGTACAAACTGGACAATCTCTTTCGAAGTATCGGAGTTTCGGACGAAAACTCATCTGTTACACCGGCACTTCATTTTTTTAAACTTATTACAACTCCAGACTTTTTTGCGTTCAGTATGCACCATTCAAAGCCACGTCATCAACTTTCAACCCTTTCTGACATCATTTTCTATTTTTCATTCATTTACCGATTTGTTTTGAGAGCTAAATGACCGTGAAATTGAAAAGCACTACAAAATGAACTCTGAAAAGGTTGAAACTTCGCATGGTATCATCATTTCACCCACATAGCATGTGCAAAAAAGTAGATGGTTACGGCAAAAACTCGATGCATTTTGTGTACAAACTGGACAATCTCTTTCGAAGTATCGGGGTTTCAGACGAAAACTCATCTGTTACACCGCCACTTCATTTTTTTAAACTTATTACAACACCAGACTTTTTTGCGTTCAGTATGCACCATTCAGAGCCACATCATTAATTTTCAACCCTTTCAGACATCATTTGCTATTTTCCATTCATTTACTGATTTCTTTTGAGAGGTAAATGACCGTGAAATTGAAAAGCACTACAAAATGAACCCTGGAAAGGTTGAAACTTGGCATGGTATCATCATTTCACCCACATAGCATGTGCGGCAAAAACAGGATGCACTACGTGTACAAACTGGACAATCTCTTTTGAAGTATCGGGTTTTCGGACGAAAACTCATCTGTTACACTGGCACTTCATTTTGTTAAACTTATTACAGCTCCAGACTTTTTAGCATTCAGTATGCACCATTCAAAGCCACGTCATCGACTTTCAACCCTTTCTGACATCATTTGCTATTTTCATTCATTTACCGATTTGTTTTGAGAGCTAAATGACCGTGAAATTGAAAAGCACTACAAAATGAACTCTGAAAAGGTTGAAACTTGGCATGGTATCATCATTTCACCCACATAGCAGGTGCAAAAAAGTAGAGAGGGTTACGGCAAAAACTGGATGCACTTCTTGTACAAACTGGACAATCTCTTTCGAAGTATCAGGGTTTCGGATGGAAACTCCTCTGTTACACCGGCACTTCATTTTTTTAAACCTATTACAACTCCGGACTTTTTTTGCGTTTAATATGCACCATTCAAAGCCACGTCATCGACTTTCAACCCTTTCTGACATCATTTGCTATTTTTCATTCATTTACCGATTTGTTTTGAGAGCTAAATGACTGCGAAATTGAAAAGCACTACAAAATGAACTCTGAAAAGGTTGAAACTTGGCATGGCACCATCATTTCACCCACATAGCATGTGCAAAAAAGTAGAGAGGGTTACGGCAACAACTGGATGAACTTCTTGTACAAACTGGACAATCTCTTTCGAAGTATCAGGGTTTAAGATGGAAACTCATCTGTTACACTGGCACTTCATTTTTTAAACCTATTACAACTCCGGACTTTTTTTGCGTTTAATATGCACCATTCAAAGCCACGTCATCAACTCTCAACCCTTTCTGACATCATTTGCTATTTTTCATTCATTTACCGATTTGTTTTGAGAGCTAAATGACTGCGAAATTGAAAAGCACTACAAAATGAACTCTGAAAAGGTTGAAACTTGGCATGGCACCATCATTTCACCCACATTGCATGTGCAAAAAAGTAGAGAGGGTTACGGCAAAAATTGGATGCACTTCGTGTACAAACTGGACAGTCTCTTTCGAAGTATCAGGGTTTCGCACGAAAACTCATCTGTTACACCCGCACTTCTTTTTTTAAAACTTATTACAACTCTCGACTTTTTTTGCTTTCAGTATGCACCATTCGAAGCCATGTCATCAAATTTCAACCCTTTCTAACATCATTTGCTATTTTTCATTCATTTACCGATTATTTTTTAGAGCTAAATGACCGTGAAATTGAAGCGCACTACAAAATGAACTCTGAAAAGGTTGAAACTTGGCATGGTATCATCATTTCACCCACATAGCATGTGCAAAAAAGTAGAGAGGGTTACGGCAAAAACTGGATGCACTTCGTGTACAAACTGGACAATCTCTTTTGAAGTATCGGGGTTTCGGACGAAAACTCATCTGTTACACTGGCACTTCATTTTGTTAAACTTATTACAACTCCAGACTTTTTAGCATTCAGTATGCACCATTCAAAGCCACGTCATCGACTTTCAACCCTTTCTGACATCATTTGCTATTTTCATTCATTTACCGATTTGTTTTGAGAGCTAAATGACCGTGAAATTTAAAAGCACTACGAAATGAACTCTCAAAAGGTTGAAACTTGGCATGGTATCATCATTTCACCCACATAGCATGTGCAAAAAAGTAGAGAGGGTTACGGCAAAAACTGGATGCACTTCGTGTACAAACTGGACAATCTCTTTCAAAGTATCGGGGTTTCGGACGAAAACTCATCTGTTACACCGGCACTTCATCTTTTGAAACTTATTACAACTCCAGACTTTTTTGCATTCAGTATGCACCATTCAAAGCAACGTCATCAGCTTTCAACCCTTCCTCACATCATTTTCAATTTTTCATTCATTTACCGATTTGTCTTGAGAGCTAAATCACCGTGAAATTGAAAAGCACTACGAAATGAACTCTGAAAAGGTTGAAACTTGGAATGGTATCATCATTTCACCCACATAGCATGTGCAAAAAAGTAGAGAGGGTTACGGCAAAAACTGGATGCACTTCGTGTACAAACTGGACAATCTCTTTTGAAGTATCGGAGTTTCGGACGAAAACTCATCTGTTACACCGGCACTTCATTTTTTTAAACTTATGACAACTCCAGACTTTTTTGCGTTCAGTAAGCACCATTCAAAGCCACGTCATCAACTTTCAACCCTTTCTGAAATCATTTGCTATTTTTCATTCATTTACCGATTTGTTTTGAGAGCTAAATGGCCGTGAAATTGAAAAGCACTACAAAATGAACTCTGAAAAGGTTGAAACTTCGCATGGTATCATCATTTCACCCACATAGCATGTGCAAAAAAGTAGAGATGGTTACGGCAAAAACTCGATGCACTTTGTGTACAAACTGGACAATCTCTTTCGAAGTATCGGGGTTTCATATGAAAACTCATCTGTTACACCGCCACTTCATTTTTCTTAAACTTATTACGACACCAGACTTTTTTGCGTTCAGTATGCACCATTTAGAGCCACATTTAATTTTCAACCCTTTCAGACATCATTTGCTATTTTCCATTCATTTACTGATTTCTTTTGAGAGGTAAATGACCGTGAAATTGAAAAGCACTACAAAATGAACCCTGGAAAGGTTGAAACTTGGCATGGTATCATTATTTCACCCACATCGCATGTGCGGCAAAAACAGGATGCACTACGTGTACAAACTGGACAATCTCTTTTGAAGTATCGGGTTTTCGGACGAAAACTCATCTGTTACACTGGCACTTCATTTTGTTAAACTTATTACAACTCCAGACTTTTTAGCATTCAGTATGCACCATTCAAAGCCACGTCATCGAGTTTCAACCCTTTCTGACATCATTTGCTATTTTAATTCATTTACCGATTTGTTTTGAGAGCTAAAGGACCGTGAAATTGAAAAGCACTACAAAATGAACTCTGAAAAGGTTGCAACTTGGCATGGTATCGTCATTTCACCCACATAGCAGGTGCAAAAAAGAAGAGAGGGTTACGGCAAAAACTGGATGCACTTCTTGTACAAACTGGACAATCTCTTTCGAAGTATCAGGGTTTCGGATGGAAACTCATCTGTAACACCGGCACTTCATTTTTTTAAACCTATTAATACTCCGGACTTTTTTTGCTTTCAATATGCACCATTCAAAGCCACGTCATCAACTTTCAACCCTTTCTGACATCATTTGCTATTTTTCATTCATTTACCGATTTGTTTTGAGAGCTAAATGACTGCGAAATTGGAAAGCACTACAAAATGAACTCTAAAAAGGTTGAAACTTGGCATGGTACCATCATTTCACCCACATAGCATGTGCAAAAAAGTAGAGAGGGTTACGGCAAAAATTGGATGCACTTCGTGTACAAACTGGACAGTCTCTTTCGAAGTATCAGGGTTTCGCACGAAAACTCATCTGTTGCACCCGCACATCATTTTTTTAAACTTATTACAACTCTTGACTTTTTTTGCGTTCAGTATGCACCATTCAAAGCCATGTCATCAACTTTCAACCCTTTGTAACATCATTTGCTATTTTTCATTCATTTACCGATTTGTTTTGAGAGCTAAATGACCGTGAAATTGAAAAGCACTACAAAATGAACTCTGAAAAGGTTGAAACTTGGCATGGTATCATCATTTCACCCACATAGCATGTGCAAAAAAGTAGAGAGGGTTACGGCAAAAGCTGGATGCACTTCGTGTACAAACTGGACAATCTCTTCCAAAGTATCGGAGTTTCGGACGAAGACTCATCTGTTACACCGGCACTTCTTTTTTTTAACTTATTACAACTCTAGACTTTTTTGCGTTCAGTATCCACCATTCAAAGCCATGTCATCAACTTTCAACCCTGTCTGACATCATTTGCTATTTTTCATTCATTTACCGATTTGTTTTGAGAGCTAAATGATCGTGAAATTGAAAAGCACTACAAAATGAACTCTGAAAAGGTTGAAACTTGGCATGGTATCATCATTTCACTCACATAGCATGTGAAAAAAAGTAGAGAGGGTTACGGCAAAAACAGGATGCACTACGTGTACAAACTGGACAATCTCTTTTGAAGTATCGGGTTTTCGGACGAAAACTCATCTGTTACACCGGCACTTCATTTTTTTAAACTTATGACAACTTCGAACCTTTTTTGCATTCAGTATGCACCATTCAAAGCCACGTCATCAGCTTTCAACCCTTTCTCACATCATTTTCAATTTTTCATTCATTTACCGATTTGTCTTGAGAGCTAAATGACCGTGAAATTGAAAAGGACTACGAAATGAACTCTGAAAAGGTTGAAACTTGGCATGGTATCATCATTTCACCCACATAGCATGTGCAAAAAAGTAGAGAGGGTTACGGCAAAAACTGGATGCACTTCGTGTACAAACTGGACAATCTCTTTCGAAGTATCGGAGTTTCGGACGAAAACTCATCTGTTACACCGGCACTTCATTTTTTAAAACTTATTACAACTCCAGGCTTTTTTGCGTTCAGTATGCACCATTCAAAGCCACGTCATCAACTTTCAACCCTTTCTGACATCATTTGCTATTTTTCATTCATTTACCGATTTGTTTTGAGAGCTAAATGACCGTGAAATTGAAAAGCACTACAAAATGAACTCTGAAAAGGTTGAAACTTGCATGGTATCATCATTTCACCCACATAGCATGTGCAAAAAAGTAGAGAGGGTTACGGCAAAAACTAGATGCACTTCATGTACAAACTGGACAATCTCTTTCGAAGTATCGGGGTTTCGGACGAAAACTCATCTGTTACACCGGCACTTCATTTTTTAAACTTATTACAACTCCAGACTTTTTTGCGTTCAGTATGCACCATTCAAAGCCACGTCATCAACTTTCAACCCTTTCTGACATCATTTGCTATTTTTCATTCATTTACTGATTTGTTTTGAAGCTAAATGACCCTGAAATTGAAAAGCACTACAAATGAACTCTGAAAAGGTTGAAACTTGGCATGGTATCATCATTTCACCCACATAGCATGTGCAAAAAGTAGAGAGGTTACGGCAAAAACTGGATGCACTTCGTGTACAAACTGGACAATCTCTTTCGAAGTATCAGGGTTTCGGACGAAAACTCATCTGTTACAAAGGCCGGCACTTCATTTTTTAAACTTATTACAACTCCAGACTTTTTTGCGTTCAGTATGCACCATTCAAAGCCACGTCATCAACTTTCAACCCTTTCTGACATCATTTGCTATTTTTCATGCATTTACTGATTTGTTTTGAGCTAAATGACCCTGAAATTGAAAAGCACTACAAATGAACTCTGAAAAGGTTGAAACTTGTCATGGTATCATCATTTCACCCACATAGCATGTGCAAAAAAGTAGAGAGGTTACGGCAAAAACTGGATGCACTTCGTGTACAAACTGGACAATCTCTTTCGAAGTATCAGGGTTTCGGACGAAAACTCATCTGTTACAAAGGCCGGCACTTCATTTTTTAAACTTATTACAACTCCAGACTTTTTTGCGTTCAGTATGCACCATTCAAAGCCACGTCATCAACCTTTCAACCCTTTCTGACATCATTTGCTATTTTTCATGCATTTACTGATTTGTTTTGAGCTAAATGACCCTGAAATTGAAAAGCACTACAAATGAACTCTGAAAAGGTTGAAACTTGCATGGTATCATCATTTCACCCACATAGCATGTGCAAAAAAGTAGAGAGGGTTACGGCAAAAACTGGATGCACTTCGTGTACAAACTGGACAATCTCTTTCGAAGTATCAGGGTTTCGGACGAAAACTCATCTGTTACAAAGCCGGCACTTCATTTTTTTAAACTTATTACAACTCCAGACTTTTTTGCGTTCAGTATGCACCATTCAAAGCCACGTCATCAACTTTCAACCCTTTCTGACATCATTTGCTATTTTTCATGCATTTACTGATTTGTTTTGAAGCTAAATGACCCTGAAATTGAAAAGCACTACAAATGAACTCTGAAAAGGTTGAAACTTGGCATGGTATCATCATTTCACCCACATAGCATGTGCAAAAAGTAGAGAGGGTTACGGCAAAAACTGGATGCACTTCGTGTACAAACTGGAGACTCTCTTTCGAAGTATCAGGGTTTCGGACGAAAACTCATCTGTTACAAAGGCACTTCATTTTTTAAACTTATTACAACTCCAGACTTTTTTGCATTCAGTATGCACCATTCAAAGCCACGTCATCAACTTTCAACCCTTTCTGACATCATTTGCTATTTTTCATGCATTTACTGATTTGTTTTGAGCTAAATGACCTTGAAATTGAAAAACACTACAAATGAACTCTAAAAAGGTTGAAACTTGGCATGGTATCATCATTTCACCCACATAGCATGTGCAAAAAAGTAGAGAGGGTTACGGCAAAAACTGGATGCACTTCGTGTACAAACTGGACAATCTCTTTCGAAGTATCAGGGTTTCGGACGAAAACTCATCTGTTACAAACCGGCACTTCATTTTTTAAACTTATTACAACTCCAGACTTTTTTGCATTCAGTATGCACCATTCAAAGCCACGTCATCAACTTTCAACCCTTTCTGACATCATTTGCTATTTTTCATGCATTTACTGATTTGTTTTGAGCTAAATGACCCTGAAATTGAAAAGCACTACAAATGAACTCTGAAAAGGTTGAAACTTGGCATGGTATCATCATGTCACCCACATAGCATGTGCAAAAAAGTAGAGAGGGTTACGGCAAAAACTGGATGCACTTCGTGTACAAACTGGACAATCTCTTTCGAAGTATCAGGGTTTCGGACGAAAACTCATCTGTTACAAAGCCGGCACTTCATTTTTTAAACTTATTACAACTCCAGACTTTTTTGCGTTCAGTATGCACCATTCAAAGCCACGTCATCAACTTTCAACCCTTTCTGACATCATTTGCTATTTTTCATGCATTTACTGATTTGTTTTGAAGCTAAATGACCCTGAAATTGAAAAGCACTACAAATGAACTCTGAAAAGGTTGAAACTTGTCATGGTATCATCATTTCACCCACATAGCATGTGCAAAAAAGTAGAGAGGGTTACGGCAAAAACTGGATGCACTTCGTGTACAAACTGCACAATCTCTTTCGAAGTATCAGGGTTTCGGACGAAAACTCATCTGTTACAAAGGCCGGCACTTCATTTTTTAAACTTATTACAACTCCAGACTTTTTTGCGTTCAGTATGCACCATTCAAAGCCACGTCATCAACTTTCAACCCTTTCTGACATCATTTGCTATTTTTCATGCATTTACTGATTTGTTTTGAGCTAAATGACCCTGAAATTGAAAAGCACTACAAATGAACTCTGAAAAGGTTGAAACTTGTCATGGTATCATCATTTCACCCACATAGCATGTGCAAAAAAGTAGAGAGGGTTACGGCAAAAACTGGATGCACTTCGTGTACAAACTGGACAATCTCTTTCGAAGTATCAGGGTTTCGGACGAAAACTCATCTGTTACAAAGGCCGGCACTTCATTTTTAACTTTACACTCCAGACTTTTTTGCGTTCAGTATGCACCATTCAAAGCCACGTCATCAACTTTCAACCCTTTCTGACATCATTTGCTATTTTTCATGCATTTACTGATTTGTTTTGAGCTAAATGACCCTGAAATTGAAAAGCACTACAAATGAACTCTGAAAAGGTTGAAACTTGTCATGGTATCATCATTTCACCCACATAGCATGTGCAAAAAAGTAGAGAGGGTTACGGCAAAAACTGGATGCACTTCGTGTACAAACTGGACAATCTCTTTCGAAGTATCAGGGTTTCGGACGAAAACTCATCTGTTACAAAGGCCGGCACTTCATTTTTTTAAACTTATTACAACTCCAGACTTTTTTGCGTTCAGTATGCACCATTCAAAGCCACGTCATCAACTTTCAACCCTTTCTGACATCATTTGCTATTTTTCATGCATTTACTGATTTGTTTTGAGCTAAATGACCCTGAAATTGAAAAGCACTACAAATGAACTCTGAAAAGGTTGAAACTTGTCATGGTATCATCATTTCACCCACATAGCATGTGCAAAAAAGTAGAGAGGTTACGGCAAAAACTGGATGCACTTCGTGTACAAACTGGACAATCTCTTTCGAAGTATCAGGGTTTCGGACGAAAACTCATCTGTTACAAAGGCCGGCACTTCATTTTTTAAACTTATTACAACTCCAGACTTTTTTGCGTTCAGTATGCACCATTCAAAGCCACGTCATCAACTTTCAACCCTTTCTGACATCATTTGCTATTTTTCATGCATTTACTGATTTGTTTTGAAGCTAAATGACCCTGAAATTGAAAAGCACTACAAATGAACTCTGAAAAGGTTGAAACTTGGCATGGTATCATCATTTCACCCACATAGCATGTGCAAAAAAGTAGAGAGGTTTACGGCAAAAACTGGATGCACTTCGTGTACAAACTGGACAATCTCTTTCGAAGTATCAGGGTTTCGGACGAAAACTCATCTGTTACAAAGGCCGGCACTTCATTTTTTAAACTTATTACAACTCCAGACTTTTTTGCGTTCAGTATGCACCATTCAAAGCCACGTCATCAACTTTCAACCCTTTCTGACATCATTTGCTATTTTTCATGCATTTACTGATTTGTTTTGAGCTAAATGACCCTGAAATTGAAAAGCACTACAAATGAACTCTGAAAAGGTTGAAACTTGTCATGGTATCATCATTTCACCCACATAGCATGTGCAAAAAAGTAGAGAGGGTTACGGCAAAAACTGGATGCACTTCGTGTACAAACTGGACAATCTCTTTCGAAGTATCAGGGTTCGGACGAAAACTCATCTGTTACAAAGGCCGCACTTCATTTTTTAAACTTATTACAACTCCAGACTTTTTTGCGTTCAGTATGCACCATTCAAAGCCACGTCATCAACTTTCAACCCTTTCTGACATCATTTGCTATTTTTCATGCATTTACTGATTTGTTTTGAGCTAAATGACCCTGAAATTGAAAAGCACTACAAATGAACTCTGAAAAGGTTGAAACTTGTCATGGTATCATCATTTCACCCACATAGCATGTGCAAAAAAGTAGAGAGGGTTACGGCAAAAACTGGATGCACTTCGTGTACAAACTGGACAATCTCTTTCGAAGTATCAGGGTTTCGGACGAAAACTCATCTGTTACAAAGGCCGGCACTTCATTTTTTAAACTTATTACAACTCCAGACTTTTTTGCGTTCAGTATGCACCATTCAAAGCCACGTCATCAACTTTCAACCCTTTCTGACATCATTTGCTATTTTTCATGCATTTACTGATTTGTTTTGAGCTAAATGACCCTGAAATTGAAAAGCACTACAAATGAACTCTGAAAAGGTTGAAACTTGTCATGGTATCATCATTTCACCCACATAGCATGTGCAAAAAAGTAGAGAGGGTTACGGCAAAAACTGGATGCACTTCGTGTACAAACTGGACAATCTCTTTCGAAGTATCAGGGTTTCGGACGAAAACTCATCTGTTACAAAGGCCGGCACTTCATTTTTTAAACTTATTACAACTCCAGACTTTTTTGCGTTCAGTATGCACCATTCAAAGCCACGTCATCAACTTTCAACCCTTTCTGACATCATTTGCTATTTTTCATGCATTTACTGATTTGTTTTGAGCTAAATGACCCTGAAATTGAAAAGCACTACAAATGAACTCTGAAAAGGTTGAAACTTGCATGGTATCATCATTTCACCCACATAGCATGTGCAAAAAAGTAGAGAGGGTTACGGCAAAAACTGGATGCACTTCGTGTACAAACTGGACAATCTCTTTCGAAGTATCAGGGTTTCGGACGAAAACTCATCTGTTACAAAGCGGCACTTCATTTTTTAAACTTATTACAACTCCAGACTTTTTTGCGTTCAGTATGCACCATTCAAAGCCACGTCATCAACTTTCAACCCTTTCTGACATCATTTGCTATTTTTCATGCATTTACTGATTTGTTTTGAGCTAAATGACCCTGAAATTGAAAAGCACTACAAATGAACTCTGAAAAGGTTGAAACTTGTCATGGTATCATCATTTCACCCACATGGCATGTGCAAAAAGTAGAGAGGGTTACGGCAAAAACTGGATGCACTTCATGTACAAACTGCACAATCTCTTTCGAAGTATCTGGGTTTCGGACAAAAACTCATTTGTTACAAAGGCACTTCTTTTTTTAAACTTATTACAACTCCAGACTTTTTTGCGTTCAGTATGCACCATTCAAAGCCACGTCATCAACTTTCAACCCTTTCTGACATCATTTGCTATTTTTCATGCATTTACTGATTTGTTTTGAAGCTAAATGACCCTGAAATTGAAAATTACTACCAATGAACTCTGAAAAAGTTGAAACTTGGCACGGTATCATTATTTCACCCACATAGCATGTGCAAAAAAGTCGAGAGGGTTACGGCAAAAAATGGATGCACTTCGTGTACAAATTGGACAATCTCTTTCGAAGTATCAGGGTTTCGGACGAAAACTCATCTGTTACAAAGGCCGGCACTTCATTTTTTAAACTTATTACAACTCCAGACTTTTTTGCGTTCAGTATGCACCATTCAAAGCCACGTCATCAACTTTCAACCCTTTCTGACATCATTTGCTATTTTCATGCATTTACTGATTTGTTTTGAGCTAAATGACCCTGAAATTGAAAAGCACTACAAATGAACTCTGAAAAGGTTGAAACTTGTCATGGTATCATCATTTCACCCACATAGCATGTGCAAAAAAGTAGAGAGGTTTACGGCAAAAACTGGATGCACTTCGTGTACAAACTGGACAATCTCTTTCGAAGTATCAGGGTTTCGGACGAAAACTCATCTGTTACAAAGGCCGGCACTTCATTTTTTAAACTTATTACAACTCCAGACTTTTTTGCGTTCAGTATGCACCATTCAAAGCCACGTCATCAACTTTCAACCCTTTCTGACATCATTTGCTATTTTTCATGCATTTACTGATTTGTTTTGAGCTAAATGACCCTGAAATTGAAAAGCACTACAAATGAACTCTGAAAAGGTTGAAACTTGTCATGGTATCATCATTTCACCCACATAGCATGTGCAAAAAAGTAGAGAGGGTTACGGCAAAAACTGGATGCACTTCGTGTACAAACTGGACAATCTCTTTCGAAGTATCAGGGTTTCGGACGAAAACTCATCTGTTACAAAGGCCGGCACTTCATTTTTTAAACTTATTACAACTCCAGACTTTTTTGCGTTCAGTATGCACCATTCAAAGCCACGTCATCAACTTTCAACCCTTTCTGACATCATTTGCTATTTTTCATGCATTTACTGATTTGTTTTGAGCTAAATGACCCTGAAATTGAAAAGCACTACAAATGAACTCTGAAAAGGTTGAAACTTGTCATGGTATCATCATTTCACCCACATAGCATGTGCAAAAAAGTAGAGAGGGTTACGGCAAAAACTGGATGCACTTCGTGTACAAACTGGACAATCTCTTTCGAAGTATCAGGGTTTCGGACGAAAACTCATCTGTTACAAAGGCCGGCACTTCATTTTTTAAACTTATTACAACTCCAGACTTTTTTGCGTTCAGTATGCACCATTCAAAGCCACGTCATCAACTTTCAACCCTTTCTGACATCATTTGCTATTTTTCATGCATTTACTGATTTGTTTTGAGCTAAATGACCCTGAAATTGAAAAGCACTACAAATGAACTCTGAAAAGGTTGAAACTTTCATGGTATCATCATTTCACCCACATAGCATGTGCAAAAAAGTAGAGAGGTTACGGCAAAAACTGGATGCACTTCGTGTACAAACTGGACAATCTCTTTCGAAGTATCAGGGTTTCGGACGAAAACTCATCTGTTACAAAGGCCGGCACTTCATTTTTTTAACTTATTACAACTCCAGACTTTTTTGCGTTCAGTATGCACCATTCAAAGCCACGTCATCAACTTTCAACCCTTTCTGACATCATTTGCTATTTTTCATGCATTTACTGATTTGTTTTGAGCTAAATGACCCTGAAATTGAAAAGCACTACAAATGAACTCTGAAAAGGTTGAAACTTGTCATGGTATCATCATTTCACCCACATAGCATGTGCAAAAAAGTAGAGAGGTTACGGCAAAAACTGGATGCACTTCGTGTACAAACTGGACAATCTCTTTCGAAGTATCAGGGTTTCGGACGAAAACTCATCTGTTACAAAGGCCGGCACTTCATTTTTTAAACTTATTACAACTCCAGACTTTTTTGCGTTCAGTATGCACCATTCAAAGCCACGTCATCAACTTTCAACCCTTTCTGACATCATTTGCTATTTTTCATGCATTTACTGATTTGTTTTGAGCTAAATGACCCTGAAATTGAAAAGCACTACAAATGAACTCTGAAAAGGTTGAAACTTGTCATGGTATCATCATTTCACCCACATAGCATGTGCAAAAAAGTAGAGAGGGTTACGGCAAAAACTGGATGCACTTCGTGTACAAACTGGACAATCTCTTTCGAAGTATCAGGGTTTCGGACGAAAACTCATCTGTTACAAAGGCCGGCACTTCATTTTTTAAACTTATTACAACTCCAGACTTTTTTGCGTTCAGTATGCACCATTCAAAGCCACGTCATCAACTTTCAACCCTTTCTGACATCATTTGCTATTTTTCATGCATTTACTGATTTGTTTTGAGCTAAATGACCCTGAAATTGAAAAGCACTACAAATGAACTCTGAAAAGGTTGAAACTTGTCATGGTATCATCATTTCACCCACATAGCATGTGCAAAAAAGTAGAGAGGGTTACGGCAAAAACTGGATGCACTTCGTGTACAAACTGGACAATCTCTTTCGAAGTATCAGGGTTTCGGACGAAAACTCATCTGTTACAAAGGCCGGCACTTCATTTTTTAAACTTATTACAACTCCAGACTTTTTTGCGTTCAGTATGCACCATTCAAAGCCACGTCATCAACTTTCAACCCTTTCTGACATCATTTGCTATTTTTCATGCATTTACTGATTTGTTTTGAGCTAAATGACCCTGAAATTGAAAAGCACTACAAATGAACTCTGAAAAGGTTGAAACTTGTCATGGTATCATCATTTCACCCACATAGCATGTGCAAAAAAGTAGAGAGGGTTACGGCAAAAACTGGATGCACTTCGTGTACAAACTGGACAATCTCTTTCGAAGTATCAGGGTTTCGGACGAAAACTCATCTGTTACAAAGGCCGGCACTTCATTTTTTAAACTTATTACAACTCCAGACTTTTTTGCGTTCAGTATGCACCATTCAAAGCCACGTCATCAACTTTCAACCCTTTCTGACATCATTTGCTATTTTTCATGCATTTACTGATTTGTTTTGAGCTAAATGACCCTGAAATTGAAAAGCACTACAAATGAACTCTGAAAAGGTTGAAACTTGTCATGGTATCATCATTTCACCCACATAGCATGTGCAAAAAAGTAGAGAGGGTTACGGCAAAAACTGGATGCACTTCGTGTACAAACTGGACAATCTCTTTCGAAGTATCAGGGTTTCGGACGAAAACTCATCTGTTACAAAGGCCGGCACTTCATTTTTTAACTTATTACACTCCAGACTTTTTTGCGTTCAGTATGCACCATTCAAAGCCACGTCATCAACTTTCAACCCTTTCTGACATCATTTGCTATTTTTCATGCATTTACTGATTTGTTTTGAGCTAAATGACCCTGAAATTGAAAAGCACTACAAATGAACTCTGAAAAGGTTGAAACTTGTCATGGTATCATCATTTCACCCACATAGCATGTGCAAAAAAGTAGAGAGGGTTACGGCAAAAACTGGATGCACTTCGTGTACAAACTGGACAATCTCTTTCGAAGTATCAGGGTTTCGGACGAAAACTCATCTGTTACAAAGGCCGGCACTTCATTTTTTAAACTTATTACAACTCCAGACTTTTTTGCGTTCAGTATGCACCATTCAAAGCCACGTCATCAACTTTCAACCCTTTCTGACATCATTTGCTATTTTTCATGCATTTACTGATTTGTTTTGAGCTAAATGACCCTGAAATTGAAAAGCACTACAAATGAACTCTGAAAAGGTTGAAACTTGTCATGGTATCATCATTTCACCCACATAGCATGTGCAAAAAAGTAGAGAGGGTTACGGCAAAAACTGGATGCACTTCGTGTACAAACTGGACAATCTCTTTCGAAGTATCAGGGTTTCGGACGAAAACTCATCTGTTACAAAGGCCGGCACTTCATTTTTTAAACTTATTACAACTCCAGACTTTTTTTGCGTTCAGTATGCACCATTCAAAGCCACGTCATCAACTTTCAACCCTTTCTGACATCATTTGCTATTTTTCATGCATTTACTGATTTGTTTTGAGCTAAATGACCCTGAAATTGAAAAGCACTACAAATGAACTCTGAAAAGGTTGAAACTTGTCATGGTATCATCATTTCACCCACATAGCATGTGCAAAAAAGTAGAGAGGGTTACGGCAAAAACTGGATGCACTTCGTGTACAAACTGAACAATCTCTTTCGAAGTATCAGGGTTCGGACGAAAACTCATCTGTTACAAAGGCCGGCACTTCATTTTTTTAAACTTATTACAACTCCAGACTTTTTTGCGTTCAGTATGCACCATTCAAAGCCACGTCATCAACTTTCAACCCTTTCTGACATCATTTGCTATTTTTCATGCATTTACTGATTTGTTTTGAGCTAAATGACCCTGAAATTGAAAAGCACTACAAATGAACTCTGAAAAGGTTGAAACTTGTCATGGTATCATCATTTCACCCACATAGCATGTGCAAAAAAGTAGAGAGGGTTACGGCAAAAACTGGATGCACTTCGTGTACAAACTGGACAATCTCTTTCGAAGTATCAGGGTTTCGGACGAAAACTCATCTGTTACAAAGGCCGGCACTTCATTTTTTAAACTTATTACAACTCCAGACTTTTTTGCGTTCAGTATGCACCATTCAAAGCCACGTCATCAACTTTCAACCCTTTCTGACATCATTTGCTATTTTTCATGCATTTACTGATTTGTTTTGAGCTAAATGACCCTGAAATTGAAAAGCACTACAAATGAACTCTGAAAAGGTTGAAACTTGTCATGGTATCATCATTTCACCCACATAGCATGTGCAAAAAAGTAGAGAGGGTTACGGCAAAAACTGGATGCACTTCGTGTACAAACTGGACAATCTCTTTCGAAGTATCAGGGTTTCGGACGAAAACTCATCTGTTACAAAGGCCGGCACTTCATTTTTTAAACTTATTACAACTCCAGACTTTTTTGCGTTCAGTATGCACCATTCAAAGCCACGTCATCAACTTTCAACCCTTTCTGACATCATTTGCTATTTTTCATGCATTTACTGATTTGTTTTGAGCTAAATGACCCTGAAATTGAAAAGCACTACAAATGAACTCTGAAAAGGTTGAAACTTGTCATGGTATCATCATTTCACCCACATAGCATGTGCAAAAAAGTAGAGAGGGTTACGGCAAAAACTGGATGCACTTCGTGTACAAACTGGACAATCTCTTTCGAAGTATCAGGGTTTCGGACGAAAACTCATCTGTTACAAAGGCCGGCACTTCATTTTTTAAACTTATTACAACTCCAGACTTTTTTGCGTTCAGTATGCACCATTCAAAGCCACGTCATCAACTTTCAACCCTTTCTGACATCATTTGCTATTTTTCATGCATTTACTGATTTGTTTTGAGCTAAATGACCCTGAAATTGAAAAGCACTACAAATGAACTCTGAAAAGGTTGAAACTTGTCATGGTATCATCATTTCACCCACATAGCATGTGCAAAAAAGTAGAGAGGGTTACGGCAAAAACTGGATGCACTTCGTGTACAAACTGACAATCTCTTTCGAAGTATCAGGGTTTCGGACGAAAACTCATCTGTTACAAAGGCCGGCACTTCATTTTTTAAACTTATTACAACTCCAGACTTTTTTGCGTTCAGTATGCACCATTCAAAGCCACGTCATCAACTTTCAACCCTTTCTGACATCATTTGCTATTTTTCATGCATTTACTGATTTGTTTTGAGCTAAATGACCCTGAAATTGAAAAGCACTACAAATGAACTCTGAAAAGGTTGAAACTTGTCATGGTATCATCATTTCACCCACATAGCATGTGCAAAAAAGTAGAGAGGTTACGGCAAAAACTGGATGCACTTCGTGTACAAACTGGACAATCTCTTTCGAAGTATCAGGGTTTCGGACGAAAACTCATCTGTTACAAAGGCGGCACTTCATTTTTTAAACTTATTACAACTCCAGACTTTTTTGCGTTCAGTATGCACCATTCAAAGCCACGTCATCAACTTTCAACCCTTTCTGACATCATTTGCTATTTTTCATGCATTTACTGATTTGTTTTGAGCTAAATGACCCTGAAATTGAAAAGCACTACAAATGAACTCTGAAAAGGTTGAAACTTGTCATGGTATCATCATTTCACCCACATAGCATGTGCAAAAAAGTAGAGAGGGTTACGGCAAAAACTGGATGCACTTCGTGTACAAACTGCACAATCTCTTTCGAAGTATCAGGGTTCGGACGAAAACTCATCTGTTACAAAGGCCGGCACTTCATTTTTTAACTTATTACACTCCAGACTTTTTTGCGTTCAGTATGCACCATTCAAAGCCACGTCATCAACTTTCAACCCTTTCTGACATCATTTGCTATTTTTCATGCATTTACTGATTTGTTTTGAGCTAAATGACCCTGAAATTGAAAAGCACCACAAATGAACTCTGAAAAGGTTGAAACTTGTCATGGTATCATCATTTCACCCACATAGCATATGCAAAAAAGTAGAGAGGGTTACGGCAAAAACTGGATGCACTTCGTGTACAAACTGCACAATCTCTTTCGAAGTATCAGGGTTTCGGACGAAAACTCATCTGTTACAAAGGCCGGCACTTCATTTTTTTAAACTTATTACAACTCCAGACTTTTTTTGCGTTCAGTATGCACCATTCAAAGCCACGTCATCAACTTTCAACCCTTTCTGACATCATTTGCTATTTTTCATTCATTTACTGATTTGTTTTGAGCTAAATGACCCTGAAATTGAAAAGCACTACAAATGAACTCTGAAAAGGTTGAAACTTGTCATGGTATCATCATTTCACCCACATAGCATGTGCAAAAAAGTAGAGAGGGTTACGGCAAAAACTGGATGCACTTCGTGTACAAACTGGACAATCTCTTTCGAAGTATCAGGGTTTCGGACGAAAACTCATCTGTTACAAAGGCCGGCACTTCATTTTTTAAACTTATTACACTCCAGACTTTTTTGCGTTCAGTATGCACCATTCAAAGCCACGTCATCAACTTTCAACCCTTTCTGACATCATTTGCTATTTTTCATGCATTTACTGATTTGTTTTGAGCTAAATGACCCTGAAATTGAAAAGCACTACAAATGAACTCTGAAAAGGTTGAAACTTTCATGGTATCATCATTTCACCCACATAGCATGTGCAAAAAAGTAGAGAGGGTTACGGCAAAAACTGGATGCACTTCGTGTACAAACTGGACAATCTCTTTCGAAGTATCAGGGTTTCGGACGAAAACTCATCTGTTACAAAGGCCGGCACTTCATTTTTTTAAACTTATTACAACTCCAGACTTTTTTGCGTTCAGTATGCACCATTCAAAGCCACGTCATCAACTTTCAACCCTTTCTGACATCATTTGCTATTTTTCATGCATTTACTGATTTGTTTTGAGCTAAATGACCCTGAAATTGAAAAGCACTACAAATGAACTCTGAAAAGGTTGAAACTTGTCATGGTATCATCATTTCACCCACATAGCATGTGCAAAAAAGTAGAGAGGGTTACGGCAAAAACTGGATGCACTTCGTGTACAAACTGGACAATCTCTTTCGAAGTATCAGGGTTTCGGACGAAAACTCATCTGTTACAAAGGCCGGCACTTCATTTTTTAAACTTATTACAACTCCAGACTTTTTTGCGTTCAGTATGCACCATTCAAAGCCACGTCATCAACTTTCAACCCTTTCTGACATCATTTGCTATTTTTCATGCATTTACTGATTTGTTTTGAGCTAAATGACCCTGAAATTGAAAAGCACTACAAATGAACTCTGAAAAGGTTGAAACTTGTCATGGTATCATCATTTCACCCACATAGCATGTGCAAAAAAGTAGAGAGGTTACGGCAAAAACTGGATGCACTTCGTGTACAAACTGGACAATCTCTTTCGAAGTATCAGGGTTTCGGACGAAAACTCATCTGTTACAAAGGCCGGCACTTCATTTTTTAAACTTATTACACTCCAGACTTTTTTGCGTTCAGTATGCACCATTCAAAGCCACGTCATCAACTTTCAACCCTTTCTGACATCATTTGCTATTTTTCATGCATTTACTGATTTGTTTTGAGCTAAATGACCCTGAAATTGAAAAGCACTACAAATGAACTCTGAAAAGGTTGAAACTTGTCATGGTATCATCATTTCACCCACATAGCATGTGCAAAAAAGTAGAGAGGTTACGGCAAAAACTGGATGCACTTCGTGTACAAACTGGACAATCTCTTTCGAAGTATCAGGGTTTCGGACGAAAACTCATCTGTTACAAAGGCCGGCACTTCATTTTTTAAACTTATTACAACTCCAGACTTTTTTGCGTTCAGTATGCACCATTCAAAGCCACGTCATCAACTTTCAACCCTTTCTGACATCATTTGCTATTTTTCATGCATTTACTGATTTGTTTTGAGCTAAATGACCCTGAAATTGAAAAGCACTACAAATGAACTCTGAAAAGGTTGAAACTTGTCATGGTATCATCATTTCACCCACATAGCATGTGCAAAAAAGTAGAGAGGGTTACGGCAAAAACTGGATGCACTTCGTGTACAAACTGGACAATCTCTTTCGAAGTATCAGGGTTTCGGACGAAAACTCATCTGTTACAAAGGCCGGCACTTCATTTTTTAAACTTATTACAACTCCAGACTTTTTTGCGTTCAGTATGCACCATTCAAAGCCACGTCATCAACTTTCAACCCTTTCTGACATCATTTGCTATTTTTCATGCATTTACTGATTTGTTTTGAGCTAAATGACCCTGAAATTGAAAAGCACTACAAATGAACTCTGAAAAGGTTGAAACTTGTCATGGTATCATCATTTCACCCACATAGCATGTGCAAAAAAGTAGAGAGGGTTACGGCAAAAACTGGATGCACTTCGTGTACAAACTGGACAATCTCTTTCGAAGTATCAGGGTTTCGGACGAAAACTCATCTGTTACAAAGGCCGGCACTTCATTTTTTTAAACTTATTACAACTCCAGACTTTTTTGCGTTCAGTATGCACCATTCAAAGCCACGTCATCAACTTTCAACCCTTTCTGACATCATTTGCTATTTTTCATGCATTTACTGATTTGTTTTGAGCTAAATGACCCTGAAATTGAAAAGCACTACAAATGAACTCTGAAAAGGTTGAAACTTGTCATGGTATCATCATTTCACCCACATAGCATGTGCAAAAAAGTAGAGAGGGTTACGGCAAAAACTGGATGCACTTCGTGTACAAACTGGACAATCTCTTTCGAAGTATCAGGGTTTCGGACGAAAACTCATCTGTTACAAAGGCCGGCACTTCATTTTTTAAACTTATTACAACTCCAGACTTTTTTGCGTTCAGTATGCACCATTCAAAGCCACGTCATCAACTTTCAACCCTTTCTGACATCATTTGCTATTTTTCATGCATTTACTGATTTGTTTTGAGCTAAATGACCCTGAAATTGAAAAGCACTACAAATGAACTCTGAAAAGGTTGAAACTTGTCATGGTATCATCATTTCACCCACATAGCATGTGCAAAAAAGTAGAGAGGGTTACGGCAAAAACTGGATGCACTTCGTGTACAAACTGGACAATCTCTTTCGAAGTATCAGGGTTCGGACGAAAACTCATCTGTTACAAAGGCCGGCACTTCATTTTTTAACTTATTACAACTCCAGACTTTTTTGCGTTCAGTATGCACCATTCAAAGCCACGTCATCAACTTTCAACCCTTTCTGACATCATTTGCTATTTTTCATGCATTTACTGATTTGTTTTGAGCTAAATGACCCTGAAATTGAAAAGCACTACAAATGAACTCTGAAAAGGTTGAAACTTGTCATGGTATCATCATTTCACCCACATAGCATGTGCAAAAAAGTAGAGAGGGTTACGGCAAAAACTGGATGCACTTCGTGTACAAACTGGACAATCTCTTTCGAAGTATCAGGGTTTCGGACGAAAACTCATCTGTTACAAAGGCCGGCACTTCATTTTTTAAACTTATTACAACTCCAAACTTTTTTGCGTTCAGTATGCACCATTCAAAGCCACGTCATCAACTTTCAACCCTTTCTGACATCATTTGCTATTTTTCATGCATTTACTGATTTGTTTTGAGCTAAATGACCCTGAAATTGAAAAGCACTACAAATGAACTCTGAAAAGGTTGAAACTTTCATGGTATCATCATTTCACCCACATAGCATGTGCAAAAAAGTAGAGAGGTCTACGGCAAAAACTGGATGAACTTCGTGTACAAACTGCACAATCTCTTTCGAAGTATCAGGGTTTCGGACGAAAACTCATCTGTTACAAAGGCCGGCACTTCATTTTTTAAACTTATTACAACTCCAAACTTTTTTGCGTTCAGTATGCACCATTCAAAGCCACGTCATCAACTTTCAACCCTTTCTGACATCATTTGCTATTTTTCATGCATTTACTGATTTGTTTTAAGCTAAATGACCCTGAAATTGAAAAGCACTACAAATGAACTCTGAAAAGGTTGAAACTTGTCATTGTATCATCATTTCACCCACATAGCATATGCAAAAAAGTAGAGAGGGTTACGGCAAAAACTGGATGCACTTCGTGTACAAACTGCACAATCTCTTTCGAAGTATCAGGGTTTCGGACGAAAACTCATCTGTTACAAAGGCCGGCACTTCATTTTTTAAACTTATTACACTCCAAGACTTTTTTTGCGTTCAGTATGCACCATTCAAAGCCACGTCATCAACTTTCAACCCTTTCTGACATCATTTGCTATTTTTCATGCATTTACTGATTTGTTTTGAGCTAAATGACCTGAAATGGAAAAGCACTACAAATGAACTCTGAAAAGGTTGAAACATGTCATGGTATCGTCATTTCACCCACATAGCATGCGCAAAAAAGTAGAGAGGTTACGGCAAAAACTGGATGCACTTCGTGTACAAACTGGACAATCTCTTTCGAAGTATCAGGGTTTCGGACGAAAACTCATCTGTTACTGCGTTCAGTATGCACCATTCAAAGCCACGTCATCAACTTTCAACCCTTTCTGACATCATTTGCTATTTTTCATGCATTTACTGATTTGTTTTAAGCTAAATGACCCTGAAATTGAAAAGCACTACAAATGAACTCTGAAAAGGTTGAAACTTGGCATGGTATCATCATTTCACCCACATAGCATGTGCAAAAAGTAGAGAGGGTTACGGCAAAAACTGGATGCACTTCGTGTACAAACTGGACAATCTCTTTCGAAGTATCAGGGTTTCGGACGAAAACTCATCTGTTACAAAGGCCGCACTTCATTTTTTAAACTTATTACAACTCCAGACTTTTTTGCGTTCAGTATGCACCATTCAAAGCCACGTCATCAACTTTCAACCCTTTCTGACATCATTTGCTATTTTTCATGCATTTACTGATTTGTTTTGAGCTAAATGACCCTGAAATTGAAAAGCACTACAAATGAACTCTGAAAAGGTTGAAACTTGTCATGGTATCATCATTTCACCCACATAGCATGTGCAAAAAAGTAGAGAGGGTTACGGCAAAAACTGGATGCACTTCGTGTACAAACTGGACAATCTCTTTCGAAGTATCAGGGTTTCGGACGAAAACTCATCTGTTACAAAGGCCGGCACTTCATTTTTTTAAACTTATTACAACTCCAGACTTTTTTGCGTTCAGTATGCACCATTCAAAGCCACGTCATCAACTTTCAACCCTTTCTGACATCATTTGCTATTTTTCATGCATTTACTGATTTGTTTTGAGCTAAATGACCCTGAAATTGAAAAGCACTACAAATGAACTCTGAAAAGGTTGAAACTTGTCATGGTATCATCATTTCACCCACATAGCATATGCAAAAAAGTAGAGAGGGTTACGGCAAAAACTGGATGCACTTCGTGTACAAACTGGACAATCTCTTTCGAAGTATCAGGGTTTCGGACGAAAACTCATCTGTTACAAAGGCCGGCACTTCATTTTTTTAAATTTATTACAACTCCAGACTTTTTTGCGTTCAGTATGCACCATTCAAAGCCACGTCATCAACTTTCAACCCTTTCTGACATCATTTGCTATTTTTCATGCATTTACTGATTTGTTTTGAGCTAAATGACCCTGAAATTGAAAAGCACTACAAATGAACTCTGAAAAGGTTGAAACTTTTCATGGTATCATCATTTCACCCACATAGCATGTGCAAAAAAGTAGAGAGGGTTACGGCAAAAACTGGATGCACTTCGTGTACAAACTGCACAATCTCTTTCGAAGTATCAGGGTTTCGGACGAAAACTCATCTGTTACAAAGGCCGGCACTTCATTTTTTAAACTTATTACAACTCCAGACTTTTTTGCGTTCAGTATGCACCATTCAAAGCCACGTCATCAACTTTCAACCCTTTCTGACATCATTTGCTATTTTTCATGCATTTACTGATTTGTTTTGAAGCTAAATGACCCTGAAATTGAAAAGCACTACAAATGAACTCTGAAAAGGTTGAAACTTGTCATGGTATCATCATTTCACCCACATAGCATGTGCAAAAAAGTAGAGAGGGTTACGGCAAAAACTGGATGCACTTCGTGTACAAACTGGACAATCTCTTTCGAAGTATCAGGGTTTCGGACGAAAACTCATCTGTTACAAAGGCCGGCACTTCATTTTTTAAACTTATTACAACTCCAGACTTTTTTGCGTTCAGTATGCACCATTCAAAGCCACGTCATCAACTTTCAACCCTTTCTGACATCATTTGCTATTTTTCATGCATTTACTGATTTGTTTTGAGCTAAATGACCCTGAAATTGAAAAGCACTACAAATGAACTCTGAAAAGGTTGAAACTTGTCATGGTATCATCATTTCACCCACATAGCATGTGCAAAAAAGTAGAGAGGGTTACGGCAAAAACTGGATGCACTTCGTGTACAAACTGGACAATCTCTTTCGAAGTATCAGGGTTCGGACGAAAACTCATCTGTTACAAAGGCCGGCACTTCATTTTTTAAACTTATTACAACTCCAGACTTTTTTGCGTTCAGTATGCACCATTCAAAGCCACGTCATCAACTTTCAACCCTTTCTGACATCATTTGCTATTTTTCATGCATTTACTGATTTGTTTTGAGCTAAATGACCCTGAAATTGAAAAGCACTACAAATGAACTCTGAAAAGGTTGAAACTTGTCATGGTATCATCATTTCACCCACATAGCATGTGCAAAAAAGTAGAGAGGTTACGGCAAAAACTGGATGCACTTCGTGTACAAACTGGACAATCTCTTTCGAAGTATCAGGGTTTCGGACGAAAACTCATCTGTTACAAAGGCCGGCACTTCATTTTTTAAACTTATTACAACTCCAGACTTTTTTGCGTTCAGTATGCACCATTCAAAGCCACGTCATCAACTTTCAACCCTTTCTGACATCATTTGCTATTTTTCATGCATTTACTGATTTGTTTTAAGCTAAATGACCCTGAAATTGAAAAGCACTACAAATGAACTCTGAAAAGGTTGAAACTTTTCATGGTATCATCATTTCACCCACATAGCATGTGCAAAAAAGTAGAGAGGTTTACGGCAAAAACTGGATGCACTTCGTGTACAAACTGGACAATCTCTTTCGAAGTATCAGGGTTTCGGATGAAAACTCATCTATTACAAAGGCGGCACTTCATTTTTTAAACTTATTACACTCCAGACTTTTTTGCGTTCAGTATGCACCATTCAAAGCCACGTCATCAACTTTCAACCCTTTCTGACATCATTTGCTATTTTTCATGCATTTACTGATTTGTTTTGAGCTAAATGACCCTGAAATTGAAAAGCACTACAAATGAACTCTGAAAAGGTTGAAACTTGTCATGGTATCATCATTTCACCCACATAGCATATGCAAAAAAGTAGAGAGGGTTACGGCAAAAACTGGATGCACTTCGTGTACAAACTGGACAATCTCTTTCGAAGTATCAGGGTTCGGACGAAAACTCATCTGTTACAAAGGCCGGCACTTCATTTTTCCAGACTTTTTTGCGTTCAGTATGCACCATTCAAAGCCACGTCATCAACTTTCAACCCTTTCTGACATCATTTGCTATTTTTCATGCATTTACTGATTTGTTTTGAGCTAAATGACCCTGAAATTGAAAAGCACTACAAATGAACTCTGAAAAGGTTGAAACTTGTCATGGTATCATCATTTCACCCACATAGCATGTGCAAAAAAGTAGAGAGGTTTACGGCAAAAACTGGATGCACTTCGTGTACAAACTGCACAATCTCTTTCGAAGTATCAGGGTTTCGGACGAAAACTCATCTGTTACAAAGGCCGGCACTTCATTTTTTAAACTTATTACAACTCCAGACTTTTTTGCGTTCAGTATGCACCATTCAAAGCCACGTCATCAACTTTCAACCCTTTCTGACATCATTTGCTATTTTTCATGCATTTACTGATTTGTTTTGAGCTAAATGACCCTGAAATTGAAAAAGCACTACAAATGAACTCTGAAAAGGTTGAAACTTGTCATGGTATCATCATTTCACCCACATAGCATGTGCAAAAAAGTAGAGAGGTTACGGCAAAAACTGGATGCACTTCGTGTACAAACTGGACAATCTCTTTCGAAGTATCAGGGTTTCGGACGAAAACTCATCTGTTACAAAGGCCGGCACTTCATTTTTTAAACTTATTACAACTCCAGACTTTTTTGCGTTCAGTATGCACCATTCAAAGCCACGTCATCAACTTTCAACCCTTTCTGACATCATTTGCTATTTTTCATGCATTTACTGATTTGTTTTGAGCTAAATGACCCTGAAATTGAAAAAGCACTACAAATGAACTCTGAAAAGGTTGAAACTTGTCATGGTATCATCATTTCACCCACATAGCATGTGCAAAAAAGTAGAGAGGTTACGGCAAAAACTGGATGCACTTCGTGTACAAACTGGACAATCTCTTTCGAAGTATCAGGGTTTCGGACGAAAACTCATCTGTTACAAAGGCCGGCACTTCATTTTTTAATTATTACACTCAGACTTTTTTGCGTTCAGTATGCACCATTCAAAGCCACGTCATCAACTTTCAACCCTTTCTGACATCATTTGCTATTTTTCATGCATTTACTGATTTGTTTTGAGCTAAATGACCCTGAAATTGAAAAGCACTACAAATGAACTCTGAAAAGGTTGAAACTTGTCATGGTATCATCATTTCACCCACATAGCATGTGCAAAAAAGTAGAGAGGGTTACGGCAAAAACTGGATGCACTTCGTGTACAAACTGGACAATCTCTTTCGAAGTATCAGGGTTCGGACGAAAACTCATCTGTTACAAAGGCCGGCACTTCATTTTTAAATTATTACACTCCAGACTTTTTTGCGTTCAGTATGCACCATTCAAAGCCACGTCATCAACTTTCAACCCTTTCTGACATCATTTGCTATTTTTCATGCATTTACTGATTTGTTTTGAGCTAAATGACCCTGAAATTGAAAAGCACTACAAATGAACTCTGAAAAGGTTGAAACTTGTCATGGTATCATCATTTCACCCACATAGCATGTGCAAAAAAGTAGAGAGGGTTACGGCAAAAACTGGATGCACTTCGTGTACAAACTGACAATCTCTTTCGAAGTATCAGGGTTCGGACGAAAACTCATCTGTTACAAAGGCCGGCACTTCATTTTTTAAATTATTACAACTCCAGACTTTTTTGCGTTCAGTATGCACCATTCAAAGCCACGTCATCAACTTTCAACCCTTTCTGACATCATTTGCTATTTTTCATGCATTTACTGATTTGTTTTGAGCTAAATGACCCTGAAATTGAAAAGCACTACAAATGAACTCTGAAAAGGTTGAAACTTGTCATGGTATCATCATTTCACCCACATAGCATGTGCAAAAAAGTAGAGAGGGTTACGGCAAAAACTGGATGCACTTCGTGTACAAACTGGACAATCTCTTTCGAAGTATCAGGGTTTCGGACGAAAACTCATCTGTTACAAAGGCCGGCACTTCATTTTTTTAAATTTATTACAACTCCAGACTTTTTTGCGTTCAGTATGCACCATTCAAAGCCACGTCATCAACTTTCAACCCTTTCTGACATCATTTGCTATTTTTCATGCATTTACTGATTTGTTTTGAGCTAAATGACCCTGAAATTGAAAAGCACTACAAATGAACTCTGAAAAGGTTGAAACTTGTCATGGTATCATCATTTCACCCACATAGCATGTGCAAAAAAGTAGAGAGGTTACGGCAAAAACTGGATGCACTTCGTGTACAAACTGCACAATCTCTTTCGAAGTATCAGGGTTTCGGACGAAAACTCATCTGTTACAAAGGCCGGCACTTCATTTTTTAACTTATTACAACTCCAGACTTTTTTGCGTTCAGTATGCACCATTCAAAGCCACGTCATCAACTTTCAACCCTTTCTGACATCATTTGCTATTTTTCATGCATTTACTGATTTGTTTTGAGCTAAATGACCCTGAAATTGAAAAGCACTACAAATGAACTCTGAAAAGGTTGAAACTTGTCATGGTATCATCATTTCACCCACATAGCATGTGCAAAAAAGTAGAGAGGGTTACGGCAAAAACTGGATGCACTTCGTGTACAAACTGGACAATCTCTTTCGAAGTATCAGGGTTTCGGACGAAAACTCATCTGTTACAAAGGCCGGCACTTCATTTTTTAAACTTATTACAACTCCAGACTTTTTTGCGTTCAGTATGCACCATTCAAAGCCACGTCATCAACTTTCAACCCTTTCTGACATCATTTGCTATTTTTCATGCATTTACTGATTTGTTTTGAGCTAAATGACCCTGAAATTGAAAAGCACTACAAATGAACTCTGAAAAGGTTGAAACTTGTCATGGTATCATCATTTCACCCACATAGCATGTGCAAAAAAGTAGAGAGGGTTACGGCAAAAACTGGATGCACTTCGTGTACAAACTGGACAATCTCTTTCGAAGTATCAGGGTTTCGGACGAAAACTCATCTGTTACAAAGGCGGCACTTCATTTTTTAAACTTATTACAACTCCAGACTTTTTTGCGTTCAGTATGCACCATTCAAAGCCACGTCATCAACTTTCAACCCTTTCTGACATCATTTGCTATTTTTCATGCATTTACTGATTTGTTTTGAGCTAAATGACCCTGAAATTGAAAAGCACTACAAATGAACTCTGAAAAGGTTGAAACTTGTCATGGTATCATCATTTCACCCACATAGCATGTGCAAAAAAGTAGAGAGGGTTACGGCAAAAACTGGATGCACTTCGTGTACAAACTGGACAATCTCTTTCGAAGTATCAGGGTTTCAGACGGAAACTCATCTGTTACACCGGTACTTCATTTTTTAAAACTTATTACAACTCCTGACTTTGTTGCGTTCAGTATGCACCATTCAGAGCCACATCATTAGTTATCAACTCTTTCAGACATCATTTGCTATTTTTCATTCATTTACCGATTTCTTTTGAGAGCTAAATGACAGTGAAATTGAAAAGCACTACAAATGAACTCTGAAAAGGTTGAAACTTTCATGGTATCATCATTTCACCCACATAGCATGTGCAAAAAAGTAGAGAGGGTTACGGCAAAAACTAGATGCACTTCGTGTACAAACTGACAATCTCTTTCGAAGTATCGGGGTTTCGGACGAAAACTCATCTGTTACAGCGGCACTTCATTTTTTTAAACTTATTACAACTCCAGACTTTTTTGCATTCAGTATGCACCATTCAAAGCCATGTCATCGACTTTCAACCATTTCTGACATCATTTGCTATTTTTCATGCATTTACTGATTTGTTTTGAGCTAAATGACCCTGAAATTGAAAAGCACTACAAATGAACTCTGAAAAGGTTGAAACTTGTCATGGTATCATCATTTCACCCACATAGCATGTGCAAAAAAGTAGAGAGGTTTACGGCAAAAACTGGATGCACTTCGTGTACAAACTGGACAATCTCTTTCGAAGTATCAGGGTTTCGGACGAAAACTCATCTGTTACAAAGGCCGGCACTTCATTTTTTAACTTATTACAACTCCAGACTTTTTTGCGTTCGTATGCACCATTCAAAGCCACGTCATCAACTTTCAACCCTTTCTGACATCATTTGCTATTTTTCATGCATTTACTGATTTGTTTTGAGCTAAATGACCCTGAAATTGAAAAGCACTACAAATGAACTCTGAAAAGGTTGAAACTTGTCATGGTATCATCATTTCACCCACATAGCATATGCAAAAAAGTAGAGAGGTTACGACAAAAACTGGACGCACTTCGTGTACAAACTGGACAATCTCTTTCGAAGTATCAGGGTTCGGACGAAAACTCATCTGTTACAAAGGCCGGCACTTCATTTTTCCAGACTTTTTTGCGTTCAGTATGCACCATTCAAAGCCACGTCATCAACTTTCAACCCTTTCTGACATCATTTGCTATTTTTCATGCATTTACTGATTTGTTTTGAGCTAAATGACCCTGAAATTGAAAAGCACTACAAATGAACTCTGAAAAGGTTGAAACTTGTCATGGTATCATCATTTCACCCACATAGCATGTGCAAAAAAGTAGAGAGGGTTACGGCAAAAACTGGATGCACTTCGTGTACAAACTGGACAATCTCTTTCGAAGTATCAGGGTTCGGACGAAAACTCATCTGTTACAAAGGCCGGCACTTCATTTTTTAAATTATTACAACTCCAGACTTTTTTGCGTTCAGTATGCACCATTCAAAGCCACGTCATCAACTTTCAACCCTTTCTGACATCATTTGCTATTTTTCATGCATTTACTGATTTGTTTTGAGCTAAATGACCCTGAAATTGAAAAGCACTACAAATGAACTCTGAAAAGGTTGAAACTTGTCATGGTATCATCATTTCACCCACATAGCATGTGCAAAAAAGTAGAGAGGGTTACGGCAAAAACTGGATGCACTTCGTGTACAAACTGACAATCTCTTTCGAAGTATCAGGGTTTCGGACGAAAACTCATCTGTTACAAAGGCCGGCACTTCATTTTTAAATTATTACACTCCAGACTTTTTTGCGTTCAGTATGCACCATTCAAAGCCACGTCATCAACTTTCAACCCTTTCTGACATCATTTGCTATTTTTCATGCATTTACTGATTTGTTTTGAGCTAAATGACCCTGAAATTGAAAAGCACTACAAATGAACTCTGAAAAGGTTGAAACTTGTCATGGTATCATCATTTCACCCACATAGCATGTGCAAAAAAGTAGAGAGGGTTACGGCAAAAACTGGATGCACTTCGTGTACAAACTGCACAATCTCTTTCGAAGTATCAGGGTTTCGGACGAAAACTCATCTGTTACAAAGGCCGGCACTTCATTTTTTAAACTTATTACAACTCCAGACTTTTTTGCGTTCAGTATGCACCATTCAAAGCCACGTCATCAACTTTCAACCCTTTCTGACATCATTTGCTATTTTTCATGCATTTACTGATTTGTTTTGAAGCTAAATGACCCTGAAATTGAAAAGCACTACAAATGAACTCTGAAAAGGTTGAAACTTGTCATGGTATCATCATTTCACCCACATAGCATGTGCAAAAAAGTAGAGAGGTTACGGCAAAAACTGGATGCACTTCGTGTACAAACTGACAATCTCTTTCGAAGTATCAGGGTTTCGGACGAAAACTCATCTGTTACAAAGCCGGCACTTCATTTTTTAACTTATTACACTCCAGACTTTTTTGCGTTCAGTATGCACCATTCAAAGCCACGTCATCAACTTTCAACCCTTTCTGACATCATTTGCTATTTTTCATGCATTTACTGATTTGTTTTGAGCTAAATGACCCTGAAATTGAAAAGCACTACAAATGAACTCTGAAAAGGTTGAAACTTGCATGGTATCATCATTTCACCCACATAGCATGTGCAAAAAAGTAGAGAGGGTTACGGCAAAAACTGGATGCACTTCGTGTACAAACTGGACAATCTCTTTCGAAGTATCAGGGTTTCGGACGAAAACTCATCTGTTACAAAGGCCGGCACTTCATTTTTTAAACTTATTACAACTCCAGACTTTTTTGCGTTCAGTATGCACCATTCAAAGCCACGTCATCAACTTTCAACCCTTTCTGACATCATTTGCTATTTTTCATGCATTTACTGATTTGTTTTGAGCTAAATGACCCTGAAATTGAAAAGCACTACAAATGAACTCTGAAAAGGTTGAAACTTGTCATGGTATCATCATTTCACCCACATAGCATGTGCAAAAAAGTAGAGAGGGTTACGGCAAAAACTGGATGCACTTCGTGTACAAACTGGACAATCTCTTTCGAAGTATCAGGGTTTCGGACGAAAACTCATCTGTTACAAAGGCCGGCACTTCATTTTTTTAAACTTATTACAACTCCAGACTTTTTTGCGTTCAGTATGCACCATTCAAAGCCACGTCATCAACTTTCAACCCTTTCTGACATCATTTGCTATTTTTCATGCATTTACTGATTTGTTTTGAGCTAAATGACCCTGAAATTGAAAAGCACTACAAATGAACTCTGAAAAGGTTGAAACTTGTCATGGTATCATCATTTCACCCACATAGCATGTGCAAAAAAGTAGAGAGGGTTACGGCAAAAACTGGATGCACTTCGTGTACAAACTGGACAATCTCTTTCGAAGTATCAGGGTTTCGGACGAAAACTCATCTGTTACAAAGGCCGGCACTTCATTTTTTAAACTTATTACAACTCCAGACTTTTTTGCGTTCAGTATGCACCATTCAAAGCCACGTCATCAACTTTCAACCCTTTCTGACATCATTTGCTATTTTTCATGCATTTACTGATTTGTTTTGAGCTAAATGACCCTGAAATTGAAAAGCACTACAAATGAACTCTGAAAAGGTTGAAACTTGTCATGGTATCATCATTTCACCCACATAGCATGTGCAAAAAAGTAGAGAGGGTTACGGCAAAAACTGGATGCACTTCGTGTACAAACTGGACAATCTCTTTCGAAGTATCAGGGTTTCGGACGAAAACTCATCTGTTACAAGCCGGCACTTCATTTTTTTAAACTTATTACAATCCAAACTTTTTTGCGTTCAGTATGCACCATTCAAAGCCACGTCATCAACTTTCAACCCTTTCTGACATCATTTGCTATTTTTCATGCATTTACTGATTTGTTTTCAGCTAAATGACCCTGAAATTGAAAAGCACTACAAATGAACTCTGAAAAGGTTGAAACTTGCATGGTATCATCATTTCACCCACATAGCATGCGCAAAAAAGTAGAGAGGGTTACGGCAAAAACTGGATGCACTTCGTGTACAAACTGGACAATCTCTTTCGAAGTATCAGGGTTTCGGACGAAAACTCATCTGTTACAAAGCCGGCACTTCATTTTTTAAACTTATTACAAGTCCAACTTTTTTGCGTTCAGTATGCACCATTCAAAGCCACGTCATCAACTTTCAACCCTTTCTGACATCATTTGCTATTTTTCATGCATTTACTGATTTGTTTTGAGCTAAATGACCCTGAAATTGAAAAGCACTACAAATGAACTCTGAAAAGGTTGAAACTTGTCATGGTATCATCATTTCACCCACATAGCATGTGCAAAAAAGTAGAGAGGGTTACGGCAAAAACTGGATGCACTTCGTGTACAAACTGCACAATCTCTTTCGAAGTATCGGGGTTTCGGACGAAAACTCATCTGTTACAAAGGCCGGCACTTCATTTTTTTAACTTATTACAACTCCAGACTTTTTTGCGTTCAGTATGCACCATTCAAAGCCACGTCATCAACTTTCAACCCTTTCTGACATCATTTGCTATTTTTCATGCATTTACTGATTTGTTTTGAGCTAAATGACCCTGAAATTGAAAAGCACTACAAATGAACTCTGTAAAGGTTGAAACTTGGCATGGTATCATCATTTCACCCACATAGCATGTGCAAAAAAGTAGAGAGGGTTACGGCAAAAACTGGATGCACTTCGTGTACAAACTGGACAATCTCTTTTGAAGTATCGGCGTTTCTGACGGAAACTCAACTGTTACACCGGTACTTCATTTTTTTAAACTTATTACAACTCCTGACTTTTTTGCGTTCAGTATGCACCATTCAAAGCCACGTCGTCAACTTTCAACCCTTTCTGACATCATTTGCTATTTTTTCATTCATTTACTGATTTTTTTAAGAGCTAAATGACCGTGAAATTGAATAGCACTACAAAATGAACTCTGAAAAGGTTGAAACCTGGCATGGTATCATCATTTCACCCACATAGCATGTGCAAAAAAGTAGAGATTGTTACGGCAAAACTAGATGCACTTCATGTACAAACTGGACAATCTCTTTTGAAGTATCGGGGTTTCGGACGAAAACTCATCTGTTGCACCGGCACTTCATTTTTTAAACTTATTAGAACTCCAGACTTATTTGCGTTCAGTATGCACCATTTAAAGCCACGTCATCAACTTTCAACCCTTTCTGACATTATTTGCTATTTTTCATGCATTTACTGATTTGTTTTGAGCTAAATGACCGTGAAATTGAAAAGCACTACAAATGAACTCTGAAAAGGTTGAAACTTGGCATGGATCATCATTTCACCCACTTAGCATGTGCAAAAAAGTAGAGAGGGTTACGGCAAAAACTGGATGCACTTCTTGTACAAACTGGACAATCTCTTTCGAAGTATCGGGGTTTCGGACGAAAACTCATCTGTTACACCGGCACTTCATTTTTTAAACTTATTACAACTCCAGACTTTTTTGCGTTCAGTATGCACCATTTAAAGCCACGTCATCAACTTTCAACCCTTTCTGACATTATTTGCTATTTTTCATGCATTTACTGATTTGTTTGAGAGCTAAATGACCGTGAAATTGAAAAGCACTACAAATGAACTCTGAAAAGGTTGAAACTTGGCATGGATCATCATTTCACCCACATAGCATGTGCAAAAAAGTAGAGAGGGTTACGGCAAAAACTGTATGCACTTTGTGTACAAACTGGTCAATCTATTTCGAAGTATCGGGGTTTCGGACGAAAACTCATCTATTACACCGGCACTTCATTTTTTTAAACTTACTACAACTCCCAACGATTTTTGTGTTCAGTATGCACCATTCAAAGCCACGTCATCAACTTTCAACCCTTTCTGACATCATTTGCTATTTTTCATTCATTTACCGATTTGGTTTGAGAGCTAAATGACCGTGAAATTGAAAAGCACTACAAAATGAACTTTGAAAAGGTTGAAACTTGGCATGGTATCATCATTTCACCCACATAGCATGTGCAAAAAAGTAGAGAGGGTTACAACAAAAACTGGATGCACTTCGTGTACAAACTGGACAATCTCTTTTGAAGTATCAGGGTTTCGGACGAAAACTCATGTGTTACACCGGCACTTCAATTTTTTAAACTTATTACAACTCCAGACATTTTACCAATTTGAATATATTGATAAAACACACTAATATTAAACATAAGAAAAAAGAATCACTGAAAAATCTATTTTAAAAGTTCAATTATTCACAAACTAGTGATTGACACAAATTTCAAATAATTCAAATTTGAAAACTACTGGCACTAACAGAAAGTTTGTATTTTTTGTACCTAAAGCAAAAATATTCACAAAGAAACTCTAAATAGCAAAAACTACTCAGAAATAAATAAAAGAAAAAATTATACAAAAAATATTTGCGCACTACCAGTCGGCCTGCTCGACCTTGGGCGTGAATATGCAGGCCCAGCAGGCTCACAGGGCAGCGTGGCAAAGTTAGGCCCAGAAGCCTGCTTTAGAGCGGAGCTCGAAGAAGCAGCCGTGGCTGGGTTTATAAACCAGTGCGGCTGCCCTTCGCTCGGCGAGGTGGGACTAAACTTTGTGCACCGCGGGATGGGAGCGCGCCCCCTTTAGTACCGGTTCATGGCTCCAACCGGTACTAAAGGCGGGGTCTTTAGTTCCGGTTTGAGCCACCACCCGATACTAAAGGCCTGCCCTTCCCGCCGCTCCGCCTGGCCAAAATTGACCTTTAGTACCGGTTGGTGGCTCCAACCGGGACTAAAGGCCACTCCTGTATAAGTAGCACTTATGAAAATTTCAGTTAGTTTCTTCATCTTCGTCGCGCCCATCCCCGTCGCCGCCCCCATCGCGCGCGCGCCCGTCCCCATCGTCGTCATCACCGTCCCCGTCCCCGTCACCGCCCCTATTGCGTGCGCCCGTCCCCGCCCTCGTCACCGCGCGCGACCGTCCCCGTCTACGTCGATCGCGCACGCGCCGGCGGCCCCGGCCCGTCGCTGCCCAGCCCGTCGCCGCCCCCCGCTGCCTCGCATCACCGGCCGTCGCCCCACTGTAAGATCAATCGCCCGCCGGCGGCGTCACACACACACACACACACTACACACACACAAACAGAGACAGATTTTTCTTAATGATTTTTTCTGTTTTCTGTTTTTTAGTTTTTTATACTTTTAGTTTATATAAATGTTAGATTAATGTCAGTTGTTAGATGATTATATATATATAGAAATGTTAGACATATTAATGTCAAATGTTAGATGAATTAATTAGATAGAAATATATGTTAGATATTAATGTCAAATGTTAGATGAATTAGCTAGATATTAATTAGATGAGTTAGTTTTTTATACTTTTAGTTACAATGAATTAGATGTATTATTGTTAGATGAATTAGATATATTAAATTTAGGTATATGAGATTTGATCGTCTAATTAGAATTTTACTATATAGAACTAGCTACTTTATTTTTAGTAAGAAAATTAATAGAACTAGTTTATTTTTAGTAAGTGCTTAGTTGAATTAGTTGAATTAATATAGATCTAGTTGAATTAATAGAACTAGTTGAATTAGTTGAATTAATAGAACTAGTAAGTGTTTATCAATTAATGTTTCACCTAAGAACATAGGAAATGTCGTCTGACGACGAAAATGATTCCATTATGTGCGAATACTGCGAAGACGAGCGTGGCCTGTGTGACAGAAATTTCCTTGTTGATGATAGGCGCTTCAGCTTCAAGCTGGACCAGACCTTTGAAGTGGATACAGTATGTGACGCCCCCGATTAAATCATACACTAATCATACACGCAAACGTGTATGATCAAGATCAGGGACTCACGGGAAGATATCACAACACAACTCTAAAAATAAAATAAGTCATACAAGCATCATAATACAAGCCAGGGGCCTCGAGGGCTCGAATACAAGTGCTCGATCATAGACGAGTCAGCGGAAGCAACAATATCTGAGTACAGACATAAGTTAAACAAGTTTGCCTTAAGAAGGCTAGCACAAAAGTAGCAACGATCGAAAAGGCAAGGCCTCCTGCCTAGGACCCTCCTAAACTACTCCTGGTCGATGTCAGCGGCCTGCACATAGTAGTAAGCACCCTCGGTGTAGTAGAAGTCGTCATCGACGGTGGCGTCTGGCTCCTAGACTCCAACATCTGGTTGCGACAACCAGGTAGAATGGAAAAGGGGAAAAGAGGGAGAAAAGCAACCATGAGTACTCATCCAAAGTACTCGCAAGCAAGGATCTACACTACATATGCATCGGTATATGTGTGAAGAGGCAATATCGGTGGACTGGACTGTAGAATGCCAGAATAAGAGGGGGGCAGCTAGTCCTATCGAAGATTACGCTTCTGGCAGCCTCCGTCTTGCAGCATGTAGAAGAGAGTAGATTGAAGTCCTCCAAGTAGCATCGCATAGCATAATCCTACCCGACGATCCTCTCCTCGTCGACCTGTGAGAGAGCGATCACCGGGTTGTATCTGGCACTTGGAAGGGTGTGTTTTATTAAGTATCCGGTTCTAGTTGTCATAAGGTCAAGGTACAACTCCAAGTCGTCCTGTTATCGAAGATCACGGCTATTCGAATAGATAAACTTCCCTGCAGGGGTGCACCACATTACCCGACACGCTCGATCCCTCTGGCCGGGCACACTTTCCTGGGTCATGTCCGGCCTCGGGAGATCAACACGTCGCAGCCCTACCTAGGCTCAACAGAGAGGTCAGCACGCCAGTCTAAATCCTATGCGCGTAGGGGTCTGGGCCCATTGCACACCTGCACGTTGCGAACGCGGCCGGAAGCAGACCTAGCCCCCTTAATACAAGTGCAGGATTACGGTCCAATCCGGCGCGCGCCGCTCAGTCGCTGACGTCAAAAGGAGCTTCGGCTGATACCACGACGCCGGTTGCCCATATCTTGTCGCACGTGGCGGTTAGTGCGTATAAGGTCAACGACCCAACTCAGATCAAATACCAAGATCTCGTTAAGCTTGTTATTATGAAGTAACCGCGAACGCCGACCAGGGCTAGGCCCACCTCTCTCCTAGGTGGTCTCAACCTGCCCTGTCACTTCGCCACAAAGTAATAGTCGGGGGCCGTCGGGAACCTAGGCCCACCTCTACCGGGATGGAGCAACCTGCCCCTTCAGCCCCCATCTCCGAACAGTATCATAAGTAATGTAGCAGTATAAAGTATATAACATATGCCCGTGATCACCTCCCGAAGTGATCACGGCCCAGTAGTATAGCATGGCAGACGGACAAGAGTGTAGGGCCACTGATGGAATACTAGCATCCTATACTAAGCATTAGGATTGCAGGTAAGGGTAACAACTATAGCAACAATGACAGGCTATGCAACAAAATAGGAGTAACCGAACAGTAACATACTACACTACTCTAATGCAAGCAGTAGAGAGAAGAATAGGCGATATCTGGTGATCAAGAGGGGGCTTGCCTGGTTGCTCTGGCAAGGAGGGGTCGTCAACAACGTAGTTGACCGAGGCAGCAGCGACGTCCGTCTCGTAGTCTACCGGAGAGAAGAGGGGGAAGAAACAATGAATACAGAGCAAACAAAGCATCACAAAATATGACAAGGCAAAACGCGGTGCCAGGGGTGATCTAACGCAGGGATAGGTGATACTGGCGAAGGGGGAATCATCCGGGAAAGTATCCCCGGTGTTTCGCGTTTTCGGACAGATGAACCGGAGGGGAAATTTGCGGGTTCACTATGCTAGGGGACGTGTGGCTGACAAACAGACTGCGTATTTGGTTTCGTCTCGTCGTTCTGAGCAACTTTCATGTACAAAGTATTTTCATCCGAGTTACGGATTATTTTATATGATTTTTCAAAGTTTTTTTGAATTTCTAAAATTACTGGATTATATTAATTCGAATTAAAAAAAGAGTAATTACTCTTGTCACCTAGTCCCGCTCTAGCCAGAGTGTATGACAATGGGGCCAGGGGGTCCAGTCAGCAGAGTTGACCCAGTCAACGTTTGACTGGTCAAAGGGTGAATAGTAAAGGTGGGTCCTGGCTGTCATTGAGTTAGTTTCTATTAGAGTTTAATTAAACAGTATAGATAATTGAGGGGCCCATCTATCACTTTCTATTAAACTAATTTAGTATTAAATTAATACTAACTAAAATTAGCACTAATCTAAATAGGGCTGGCCCTACATGGTAGAGACACAGCCAGGCTATCAGGTTGTGCTCGCCATGGCCTCGCGTGAGGCAGCGAGCAGCAGTCGCAGCCACTTAGCGCGACAGCGGCTGGTCGGAGCCGACGGCAGTGGGCGTCAGTGAGGCGCGGTGGGCGGAGCCGGCGCGGCGACGACACGGCTCGGCGGGCATGGCCGACCGGAGCAGGCGCGGCGGGGCGGAGGGGAGCCGTGTGGGCGGCCAGGGGAGGCGCCGCGGCAGAGGCCCGGGGCGAGCAGCGGGGGGGAAAGCCCGAGCGTGGGGGCAGAAGGCGGGCATGTGCGCTGGGAGCGCAGACGCACGACAGGGGAGCGGCAACGGGCAGTAGCAGGAGGGATAACGCGTGCGTGGGCGCGGCTGAAACTCCAGCGCGTCCACGTGCGAGCGATACGGCAGTGTTACGGCGGTTTCGGTCACGACGACGACGACAACTACGAAGCGGCAGTGAGGGTGCTCGAGCTCGAATCCAAGCTCGGGAATACACGGGGAAGTGGCGGAGCTCACATCGATGCGGATGACGAGCTCGACGGAGGGGTGGAGGCAGCGGACCGACGGCAGTGGACGGGGCGGACGACCGACGAAGGGGATCGACGACTGCGGCTGCTCGGGTCCATCTAGTGGGCGCAGGTGAAGTCGATGACGACGACGGTCCTCTTGGACACCTCAGAACGGCGAGGCTTGGCCAGTGGCCACGACAATGGTGAGCGGCGGCGATGGCTTCGCTCGGTTGCGAGCTTTGGATCGAGAGAGTGAGCGAGCGAGATGGGGAAAGGGGATTAGGGTTTCGAGGGAGGGGTGCCGGGGTTGCCCTTATCCATCATGGGGGCAACGGGATGGCCGACACATGCACACCGCCAGCCATGGCACCGGGGGATGAACGCCACGATCCCCCCTGAACAGGAGGTGGGGGATAACGGTGGTGGTGGGCTAGGCCTCACACTGTGCTTTCTCGGCCCAGTAGAACAATCGCCCTTTTAACTTCTTTTGTTTTGCTATTTTATTTTCTTTACTTTTTATTTATTTATCCTTTCCTGTTTTCTTTTATTTCTTTAATGGTTACAGTTTTATAAAATACACAAATGGTTTCTAAATTAGTATTACTATATTTATTACTGCCATATTAATTTGGGTAACTAAATAAAATAGTTTAACATTTTATAAATAATAAAAGGCATTTATTAAATTGGTTATGCTGTTGTTTCATTCACATTTGAGTATTTAAACATTTTTATAAAAGGGTGGTTTCTCCACCACAATTTCCTATGAATTATTTGGTTCACTCCGAACATTTTAGTTTTAATATTTGAAAAGTTTTGTTGTTTGCTTGATTTTGAATTTGAATAGGTTTTGAACTAACGCGAGATTAGCAATAGTAATCGAGGTGACGTGGCATCATTAGCCGAGGGTTGCTGTAGCTTAATTATCCGGGCGTCACAATTCTCCTCCACTACAAGAAATCTCGTCCCGAGATTTAATTGCGGGAGAAAGGGGAGAGGGATTTGGTTACGAAATTCTAACGAGTCTTCTCGGTCTTGGTTGCTCTTCTCGAAGAGGTCGGTCCATGACGATGATGTCTTCATCCCTCTACTTCAATTCATCGTGATCAAGTCATCATCCTTTCTTCGGGATCTCCATCGTCCTACGAACGCGGCCAGGGGGAAATACTCCGGAATAACGCATCTCCACAAAGCTGGGCATCAGACGGTGAACTCAATGGGAAATACACGGGGTACCCCATGAGTTGTATTTCAGTGAATTCGTTGAGTGCAATATATGATGGTACCAAAGTTTCAAATGGGTAGGCAATCATTCGATACCTAGACAGAAGCTGGAATGGGGGCTTGAACAACGAGAATAACATGGTGTTTGATTCCAGGATTAATAATGGTATAGAATTTAGGTCGTGAATCACATACGAAGCTAGGTGCAAAGGATACATTAGAATCCGGGTTGTAAAGAAGAGTCGGGTTTCGATCCAGTGGACCTGTGGGTTTATGGACCCACCATGTGGGTTAAAGTAGGAAAGGCGGTGACATCTTGCACGGTCATGATAGCAAGGCATGTCAGTGGGTAGCCTGTCAGTTATATGTCAGCAACAACGTCAGTACCAAGGGCGAGGAACGAAGAGAACCTTTTTCCTGCTCATAGAAACGAGGCGGACCAATAGGCAAAGTTCTCGTCCATCGGTGGTTACCGGAATGTCATCAACAATAGTAACAAGGTCTTACTGACAGAGTTGTACACCGTGGTGTTTACATAAGCAGGAGAATATTAGTTCTTTGATCATATAGATCACAAGAAAGGTTAAACCAAACAATGGAAAGGAAATATGATTATCAGATTAAACAAAACAATGGAAAGGAAAATGTGTTTACACACATATTTCAAGGGTATGTCCTTCCCAAGGACAAGCAGAGCATAATATCCATGACATGATATAATGTAGAAAACTCTTTAGGTATGGGGAAGAATTTTTCATGACATTACCCATACAGCGGTGTTTGGATAATTGAGCAGGAAACATTTAGCAATGGGCTTCAAATGTTCTTGTTGAAAATCGGAGTACCATAGACATGCTTCGAGATAGCATTGACATGGTCTTAAAGCAAAGGTCGGACTTTGGATACACATGGATCCATCAGGAGCAACTTATGAAATAAGTCTTACGATTCCCTCATGGAAGAATCGCTAAGCTTGCAAAAAAAGAATCTATATTAATGGGTCCTCCGGCCAGGTGTGCTAGGCATGACACCACCTTACCAGGTCATATAAAGACCAATGTTATATCTCTTGAAAAATGTTCCAATCATCATATTTGACCGAGTTTTCAGATCTGATTGGGATCAGCATACCTCAGACTCGGGATGCTTGAGAAGAAAAGGTGCGACAATTTGACGAGAAGACATTATAAGATTCTCGGTAAATGAACCCTGGAAGCGAGTTCCGAAACAAGTGTTCATCAGTAAGCCAATGAGAGGATGAGGAGCTGGCTGATGGACTCAGCGACAATTCAACGAGATTTCTGAAAGATGGATTTCCACAATTATGTGAACGAGGAGATAACATTTGTCAAATCAAATGATATGATGATGTATGCTCGACGAAAACATACACCATTAAACACTAGTTGGAAGGTGCACCCGAAATATGGGCTTAGGGAGCCTGATGAAGGTTAGAATGGTGATTCAATAACCAACAGTCATTAACTTCAAAGAAATAGGGTTGCTAGAAGTATAGAATCCAAGCAGCACCATTCACTTGTTGGTGCCCCGGTTAGAATCAACATGGGGATCAAGAAAGAATGGTGATTTTGTGAAGTATCACTTGTATCAAGAATTATTAAGAGGTGGAGCAATCCTCGCAACATTCTCGACATAAAAGACAGCAATACTTCAAGGCAGAACACAACACTAGCTGGAGAGCCAGTTGTATTCATAATGTGGACAAGTTCGTGATGAAAGGAAGTCAAGGGTGTTGTCGATGATAATAAAAATCAACAAGGGCAAGGAGGGTATTTCTCATCATGAGCACAGTTGACATCTCGGAAGAAGTCAAAGTGTTGAAGGTGATCCGACACATTTGCCGGGAGGTTTCAAGAGGATGCGATCAAACAACAACGACAACAAGCAAGGGAATGACGAAGTGGCAAGTTATAGGATCAATATATAAGATGCAAGCTCGAAACCAAGGTTGCCTTTCAAGACAAGCAACATGATGTTGAAAGCTCGACGTAAGTCGGGCTCACACACTGAAGAATTCGTGCACCAGAGAAGGACGAGGTAGCACATTCAAAGATAGCAAGACCGGGATGCAGCCGATAGTCTAGGAATGACCAGAATGAGTTCAGAAATTCCTAGTAAAAGGGGTATTTGATTTGTAGTGCGGAATAATTTCACTAGTCGGTGTCCTCGGTTGACAACAACCCAGAACCCGTAGAGTGATTACGACAAGGAAAGACATTACTTCAACAAAGTTAGTAAGATGTGGTGCAATGGCAAGACATCTTCGAGATACCAGGGGGTAATACTCGAAGGTAGAACATGATAGAAGTAGAACCGGGTCATTGACCTATGACAGTAGATACTTCAACCTTGCCAAAAATAGACGAGGCACTGGAATGAATTCCCATCAGATATATCAGATCAGGACAACATGGTCGGAACCATAACTGTAAGGAATCAATTTCAAGAATACCAAAAGAATCATACAGCTGAATAATCATTTTGCAAGAAGCTTCCGAGACGGTCTACATCATTTTCATGGGCATGAACACAAAGTTCAAGGTCGACTCCCACTTCTTTAATGCATATCATTTCATTCACCTCTCGCTTTGATATAACTGTAGTGTTGGAATTTTATCTGGTAGAACACCGGAAGAGTATGACTTGTGAAAACTTTCGGGTTCTCACGGATTAGGGGAAGGCATAGGTTCAACCCATCGGGCATCTTAATAACATATACCACAAGTTTCAAAGTAAATACACAAGCTTGAAAGCAGAGCATGGTTGGCCAAGCAGAGGATACAATGTACCAAAGGCATTATGTATCAGGGGAAGATCTCACAAGGTGATTGAATATGAAGGACACTGTCGGATAAAAATCCAACAATGGATCGGGCGATCCACAACGGAGTTGATGTGAGTATCGGTACTCACTCAGAGGAAGAAAGAATGCAGAGGCATCAGATTCAAGAATCACCTGATTAGTCTGATGCTTAAATAGAAAGAAATTATGGTTTCCAAAACGAAGGATCAAAAGCAGACGCTTTGATCAAGGATGGATAAGTTGAAAACACTTAGTTGGATAATCAATAAAGGTTTCAATTGCCGAGAACCAACTCATGTCCGAAATGACGTCTGAGTCAGAAAGATAATTCATAAGGATCATCTGATGATTGCGGGCATTCGCAACATTTCGAATCAACGGACCCAAAATGATAATGACAAACGATGCCAACGAAGATTACTAGATATATGGAATTAACCATAATGCAGGAAGGTAAGAACTTCAGTAGCAATAAGGTGCTGAGGATTTTTAGAAGGTCGAATAGCTTTTCGAAGAATTTTTGTGAATTACATGGATCAATTAAGGATGATCGGATACTCGGTAATTGCGAGAAATTATTCGTAGGGTGTATTCATGTGGTAAGAACTGCAAGCCAGTAAGCTCAAAGGATTCTCGGAGCAATGGAGAGCAGGTCGGGGCATCTTGTAAATACAAGATCAATGGGATTGAATGTAATAATGGAAGGTGTATACAGTTATCGACAAGGATATAATAGTGGTAGGGAGCTTGTAAGGGCGGTGGGCACAAGTGTCTCGGGAGAACATCGTAGAGTATCTTCGAAATCTTCTGGTGCACTAAGCAATCATCTGGAGTCACTACAAAAAAATACACTTCTGTGATGATACGTGTTTGTCACAGTAGGTCGTGCTTTTTGTCATGCATGTACATCCATGACGATTTTATGACAGAATCAAGATAGTCATACCCGTGCTGTCGTAGAAGTGTTCCATGACATTACCAAAATTATCATCACGGAAGTGTCCACTTCCATGACGATAAATCGCGCGTCACAGAAGTGCTTTCGTCAAGGGTGACTGACACGTGGCATCCACCGTAACGCAACGCCGTTAAGCTATCGGGTTGGGTTTTGGATCCGATAACCCGTTAACAGCCCCGACCAATGGGGATTTTCCATGTGTAAAATCATCATTGGCTGGAGGAAACACGTGTCGGCTCATCGCTGGGACAGATGTCATCCACTCATTGGACAGAAGGCGGCTATGATACGTCGACACATGGCATGGCCCAATAGAGGCCCATTCCTGTGAAAAGGCCGGCCCGTTTGACTTGGTCAAAAGGTGGCGGGCCGGCCCATGGAAAGCCTGTTAACGGCCTGTTCGCATATAGCCCATTTACAGCCCGCTAACCCAAGGCCCGTTACGCCCTATCCGAATTAGGCCCAGTAGCGTCATCTGGGCCATTCAATATGATTCCAGCCGGTTTTCACTTCCGGCCCATGTATGTCCCATGACGTCTTTCGGCCCATATGAGGCCCTATGTAACTCTTGGCCTATTAACGGCCCATGGTGAAACTGGCCCGTAATGAACAGTGTATCACTTTACACCCATTAACGGCCCGTGGTGAAACTGGCCCGTAATGAATAGTGTATCACTTTACACCCATTAACGACCCGTGGTGAAACTGGCCCGTAATGAACAGTGTATCACTTTACACCCATTAAGGGCCCATGGTGAAACTGGCCCGTAAAGAACAGTGTATCACTTTATACCCATTAACGGCCCGTTATTCTGTTGGGCCGTTTCCAGCCCATGTTATCTTTCGGCCTTCTCAGAGCCCATTTATTCTTGGGCTCACTTCCAGCATTCGTTTACTTATAGCCCGTTACTGTCATTTTCTGCTTGTGGGCCAAATTCAGCCCGTGGTTACAGTCGTCCGTTTGTGGTCCGTTAATACGTTGGGCCGTTTTCATAGCGTCATCAAATACGGCCTATTAACGATGGCCCGTTATGGTCGGCCCATGAACGGACGATTCCAACTCTAGCCCGTTTACGGCCATAATGCGGTCTGTTTGGCCCATGTTTGGCCAATCGATCATACGGCCCTGTCGGAGTAATGGGCCACGGGTAGCCTCACCCGAGACCCAGAACCTTTCAAGACTTTGGGCCGGCTTCGCCCCAAGACACCACACATCAAGGCGCCGCCTCCTGGTGTCCGGCTAGCCCTACGGCCGGCTGCTCGAAGGCGGCCAGGCATCAACAAACAGCACCAAGACCGGCCGGCTTCCAGCAAGAGACCTCCGGAGAAGCCGGCGTCTGGCAGACGGACCCCAAGCGCCCTCAGAGTCTGTGCCCTCATCAAGAGGACAAGACAGAGCGAGGCTACAGTGTATCCCCTCACCCCGAATCCCGTGTCAGGGCGTGGCTACAGTACCCCGTACGGGCGGAGATCACTGCCCGGCGCGGCACTGTTGCCATTCCCCCTTGACGTCACTCCTGACAGGAGGAGCCCTGCTCCCCACAACGACCTGACGGTACGGCCAGCAGGTGGCGGGCCCTACCAAGCAGTGAGAGCCCGGAGGATGGCAGAAGCCAGACCAGCCGGACCCAAGGGAAGCCGGACTACGGGCAGGCGGCCGGTTCCTCCCTCGGGGCCCATGTGTCATCAACCAGACAAGACATGGTAAGGCTACAGTGATCTCCCGCCAGACGGCGGGACTGTAGCCATACCCTGCTGACCAAGCCTGCGACATTAGCGACACGACTACAGTGATCAGCCGCCAACCAAACCCGTCGGTGGCGGGAGCAGCCTGTCGGCTCCATACCAGACCAGTCGGCGGGGCCCACCAGGTGGTGGGCCCCAATGGTCGGCGGAGAAGCCGGCGCCCAGAGACGCTGACAGTCGGGCCAGCACCCGGACAGATTACGAATGTACCCCTGGGGGGTAGGCCTATATAAACCCCCCAGGGCACCCATGCAAAGGGTTCCCACTCCATTAGATCTAGCCAACACCCTAGGGGGGAGGAAGAGCTTGCCTTGCCTCCTTCTGCCTCTAGCACACAGCTCAAGGAGCACCTTTGTATCACTTGTGCTTGAGTGATCATGGGGAGACCCCGCAGAGCAGGACTAGGGGTGTTATCTCCTAGGAGAGCCCCGAACCTGGGTAAAGTTCGTGATTCCAGGCACCGGGGACGTTCTACTCGCTCCCACCATGATAAGCCATCCTTTGGCATATGTCGCACCCAACCCCCGACATTTGGCGCCCACCGTGGGGCTAGGTGCACCGTCTTCCGGAGACCTGTTCGGGACGGGAACCTTGTTCCTTCCTGGCGAGCAAAGCCAGCCCAGCACGCCCGACGGCGTCAACCTTGACGCGCTGCACGGTGCGGAGATCGCCTGTGCAGCCAACTGCCTCGCTGACCTTGTTGGCGAGGTCCACCTCTCCGATGAGCCGGCCTCCAACGCGGGCACCGGCTGCCCCGAGAGCCGCCTCGTCAGCCTCCTCGACCAGCTTCACGTCACCAGCGAGCCTGCGGTAGACCTGGAGTCTGTTGGCTCCACCGACCCAATGATCGTCGACTCCGACACAGCGTCGCTTGACGCGTTCCCCACCAACATGGTGGTCTACAACGAGCCGCCTCCTCGCGAGCACAGCGGCGGGAGCACCGTCATGGAGGTGCTTGTCATCAACAGTGGTGAACGCTTGTACGGAGGCGACCGGGACCCACTCGATGCGGCGCTGCGAGATCTAGCGGCACCCATCCCCTAAGGCGCAGATGTCGAGAGGCTGGAGGCGCGCCGCGTCTAGCTTATCGAAAGCGCCAATCAACTGGCCAGCATGCGGCGCCTCTCGGAGGCCTACCGGCGTGAGATGGACCGGGCTGTCGGTGGCACGCCAGCTCCTGAAGGCCCTAGCCGCCTCGGCTCGATCCGGCAGCATGGTGGGACCGTCGCCAGCATGTTCGGGACGGATCGTCCCGTCTACGCCACGCCTGCGGAGAACATCCGGGCCGCCCAGGCGGTAACGGATGAGCTGGACAAGTATGAGGGCGACGAGCGTCGCCATATGACGGAGCGAGTCCAGCAGCTCCTAGATGCGGCCGCCGCGCAGCACGAGGCCGGCTGCCGCGCTGAAGAGCCCGCCCGGTGGAACAATGAGCCGCCCCCTCGCCAGGACCATGGCGCGACATCCCGGACGCCGACAGGTGGTGCCCACAGAAGAAGAGACGACGAGCCGGCTGCCAGCCGCAGTCGGACTCGCCTCACCATCGAGCGTGACGTCGACGGCCGCCCCCGAGCAGTGGAGCAGCGAGGCAATCCGCCTCCCCCTCCGCCTTGTGGAGAGAGGCATCCCACTCCACCGCATGTCACGCACCCGACACTCGGCGACCGCCTTGGCCGTCGAGAAGGAGTCGGAGAGAATGATGCTCGCCACCGGATCGACCGCCTTAACCAATCCCTGGCCCTGGAAGAAGAAGACGCGTTGGGACCACCTTGTTTTGGCCCACGAATTTGAGACGAGCCCTTCCCCATAGGGTTCACGCTCCCGAGAGATACGCCCAAGTACACCGGCTCCGTGAAGCCGGAAGATTGGCTGTTGACTACTCCACGGTCGTCAGCATAGCGAACAGCAACAAAGCGTGTTGCTGTGAAGTACGTCCCGCTCATGCTCCAAGGCACCGCCCGGACGTGGCTTAATAGCCTGAAGCCCCGCAGCATCAACAGCTGGATTGATTTCACCGAAGCCTTCATCCGCAACTTCACCAGCACATACAAGCGGCCTCCCAAGCGCCGGCAACTCTCCTTGTGTGTCCAAGGGCCCAGCGAATCGACTCGCGACTATCTCACGTGCTGGGCCGAGCTGCGCAACTCCTGCGAAGGTGTGCACGAGGTGCAGGCGATCGAGTACTTCACCACCGGATGCCGAGAGGGCACCCTCCTCAAGCACCAACTCCTCTGCGACGAGCCAACGACTCTAGACGAGCTGCTAATCATCGCCGACAAGCACGCCACGGCCGACTCCTCCATGAAGGCGGAGATTCTAGTTGATGCATCCGGCAAGGTAGCCCCTCAGGCCCCTCGGACCCCGGCTGGCGACACCAGTCGGCGATAGCAACCAAGCGACAACAAGCGGAAGGCCATCCAGCTGGCTTCCAACAGCCGGCAGGTGGCGGCAGTCGAAGACCAACAGCCGGAAGAGCAGCCAGCGCCCAAACGTCAGAGAGGCGGTAAGCCCAACTGGTTGCCCGCCTTCTCTTACGAACAGACTCTTGATGCACCCTGCAAGTTCCATAGCGGCGCAAAGTTGTCCAATCACACCACTCGGAAGTGCAATTGGCTCGCCAGAATTGCCAAGGGAGATGGACTCACGCAACCTCCGCCTACCGGACCGCCGCCTCCTCCGCCCTGCAGTCGGCGGTTCGGCCAGTCGGCGCCGTACAAGATGAGTACCCCGAGGAGCACGGAGCCTACGTCGTGTTCACTAGTGTCACTGATGACAAGCGCAGCAGGCAGCTACAGCAGCAAGAAGTACAAGCAGTGGCATCAGATACTCCAGAATTCATGCATTGGTCCGAGAAGCCCATCAGTTGGAGCAGGGCCGACCACCCGGAGGTGATGCCCTCCCCTGGTTCCTACGCCCTTGTCCTAGATGCAACCCTTGCAACAGAGAGGCGGGCAGCTCGTTTCTCTCGGATCTTGATAGATGGTGGCAGCAGCATCAATATCCTGTATCGTGACACAATGGAGAAGTTGAGAATCAAGCAGAGACAGCTTCTCCCCAGTCGGACTATTTTCCATGGCATAGTCCCTGGCCTTTCCTGTTCACCAATCGGCAAGACCCAAATTGACGTTCTCTTTGGAGACAAGAATCATTTCTGCCGTGAGCCAGTTTGGTTTGAAGTGGTGGACCTTGAGAGCCCCTACCATGCACTGCTTGGCCGACCTGCACTGGCCAAATTCATGGCAGTCCCCCACTATGCTTACCTCAAGATGAAGATGCCAAGTACCAAGGGGATCCTGACCGTAGTCGGAGACTACAAGAAGTCGTCCGCCTGTGCCGCGGACAGCAGTCGGCTGGCCGAGTCCCTCGTGATTGCTGCTGAGAAGCGGCTCCTTGACCGGGTTGTGGCAATGGCCGGCAAGAAGCCGGAGATGTCACCCGCTCCCAAGGAGTCGAAAGTTGAGGGCTCGTTCAAGCCGGCAAAGGAAACAAAGAGAATACCCCTGGACCCAGAGCACCCGGAGAGGCATGCTGTCATAGGTGCAAACCTTGGTAGCAAATAGGAAGGCGAGCTCGTCGATTTCCTCCATGAGAATCGGGACATCTTCGCATGGTCTCCCAAAGACATGCCGGGTGTTCCGACGGATTTTGCCGAGCACAAGTTACATGTCCGACCTGACGCCAAGCCGGTCAGGCAACCTTTGCGCTGCCTGTCAGAAGAGAAGAGAAGAGTTGTCGGAGAAGAGATAGCCCGGCTTCTAGCTGCCGGATTCATCATGGAAGTGTCCTTTCCAGAGTGGCTGGCCAACCCAGTTCTTGTGCTGAAGAAAAATAAATAGTGGCGCATGTGCATTGATTACACCAGCCTCAACAAGGCCTGCCCCAAAAATCCCTTTGCCCTGCCAAGAATTGATCAAGTGATAGACTCCACAGCCGGATGCGAGCTGTTGAGTTTTTTGGATGCGTACTCTGGGTACCATCAGATAAAACTGAACCCAGCCGACAGGCTGAAGACCGCCTGCATCACGCCATTTGGAGCCTTCTGCTACTTAACCATCACGTTCGGCTTGCGAAATGCCGGCACCACGTTCCAGCGATGCATGCAGAAGTGTCTCCTCAAGCAACTCGGCAACAACGCCCATGTATATGTGGATGATGTGGTGGTGAAGATGGAGAAGCATGGCACGCTGCGAGAAGACCTCAAGGAAACCTTTGAGAACCTGCGCCGATTCCAGATCAAGCTCAACCCAGAAAAATGCGTCTTTGGAGTACCAGCCGGCCAGCTTCTCGATTTTCTGGTCTCAGAGCGCGGCATAGAGTGCAACCCTGCGAAAATCAAGGCCATCGAGAAGATGGAGGTGCCCGCCCGACTGCTGGACGTGCAGAAGTTCACTGGCTGCCTGGCCTCGATCAGCCGTTTCATCAGTCGGCTGGGCGAAAAGGCTCTCTCCTTATATCAACTCATGAAGAAGACCACTCATTTCGAGTGGAACGACAAGGCGGACGAGGCCTTCCTCCAACTCAAGAAGGTGCTGACCACCCCGCCTGTCCTGGCGGCTCCGATTGATAAAGAGCCCATGCTCCTCTACATCGCCGCCACCAGTTGGGTGGTCAGCACAGTCATAGTAGTGGAACGCAAGGAGGAGGGCAAAGCATTGCCGGTCCAGAGACCGGTGTATTACTTGAGCGAAGTGTTGTCCGCCTCCAAGCAGAACTACCCCCACTATCAGAAGATGTGCAATGGTGTGCACTTTGCCGCCAAGAAGCTGAAGCCTTACTTTCAAGAGCACCCAATTGCTGTCGTCTGCACGGCTCCGCTTGCTGAGATCATTGGAAGCCGAGACGCGTCTGGCCGAGTGGCCAAATGGGCTATTGATCTGCCCCCCTACACCATCTACTACCAGCCTCGCACCGCCATCAAGTCACAAGCACTGGCCGACTTCCTCGTCGACTGGGCCGAGACCCAGTACTTGCCGCCAGCGCCAGACTCTACCCATTGGCGGATGCATTTTGATAGTTCAAAAATGCGCACCGGTCTGGGAGTCGGCATCGTCCTCACCTCTCCCAAAGGCGACAAGCTCAAATATGTGCTGCAAATCCTTTTTGCCGCCTCCAACAACGTAGCTGAATATGAGGCACTCATACACGGGCTCCGGCTTGCCAAGGAACTCGGCATCCGCCGGATCCTGTGCTATGGCGACTCTGACTTGGTGGTCCAGCAGTCGTCAGGCGACTGGGACGCCAAGGATGCAAATATGGCAAGCTACCGTTTCCTTGTACAGCAGCTCAGTGGGTATTTTGACGGATGCGAATTCCTCCATATACCAAGGAATGACAATGAGCAAGCAAATGCCCTGGCACGGATTGCCTCCACCCGACAAGCGATGCCAGCCGGCGTCGCCCTCCAGCGCCTCCTCAAGCCGTCTGTAAAGCCATCACCAGAGTCCGACTCCATCTTCGTGCCAGCCCCTCCTGTAGCAGTCGGATCCGACTTGAGGGCACCAGAAGCCGGCGCAGGGACGTCAGCAGGCGGCCCGGGGACTGCAGCCGTCGCACCTGGCCCGGGGACTTCAGAACCCTGCCCGGGGACTGCAGCAGTCGGCCCGGGGACTTCTTCAACTCAGCAGGCGGCAGCCAACCCTAGCCTGCCGCCTCCCAGCCCAACCGCCCTTGTATAAGTTGCAGCACTGGCAGTCGAAGAAATAGTAGCGCCCTCATGGGATCAACCCATCCTCAACTTTCTGGTGAACAAAGAGCTGCCCACCGACGAGATTCTAGCCCGACAAGTGCAACGACGAGCAGCAGCTTACACCATAGTCAATAGAGAACTGGTACGGCGCAGTGTCACTGGTGTGTACCAGCGCTGTGTGGAGCCGGACCAGGGCCAAGCAATCCTCAAAGATATCCACCAAGGCGAATGTGGTCACCACGCGGCTTCAAGATCACTTGTTGCCAAAGCTTTCCGCCATGGTTTTTTCTGGCCGACTGCTCTAGAAGACGCCAAGGAATTGGTCCAGAAATGCAAAGGGTGTCAGAAGTTCCACTCCAAGCCACACCTGCCGGCTTCTGCACTCAAGACTATCCCCATCGCCTGGCCCTTCGCTGTTTGGGGGCTGGACATGGTGGGGCCATTCAAGACGGCTGGTGGCGGCATGACTCACCTGCTAGTCGCTGTGGACAAGTTCACCAAGTGGATAGAAGCAAAACCAATCAAGAAGCTGAACGGGCCGACTGCCGTGACTTTCATCGCTGACATCACCACTCGGTATGGCATACCACATAGCATCATCACGGACAACAGCACAAACTTTGCCAAAGGAGCTTTGGCTCGTTTCTGCGCGACGCAGGGCATCCGACTGGACTTAGCGTCCGTTGCCCATCCGCAGTCAAACGGCCAGGTAGAGCGAGCAAACGGCCTCATTCTGTCCGGCATCAAGCCCCGACTGGTCGAACCTCTAGAGCGTTCGGCCGGCTGCTGGCTCGACGAGCTGCCGGCCGTCCTCTGGAGCCTGCGCACAACTCCGAACAAGTCGACCGGCTTCACGCCCTTCTTCCTCGTCTACGGCGCCGAAGCCGTCATCCCGACGGACATAGAGTTTGACTCCCCGCGAGTCACCATGTACACCGAGGCGGACGCCAAGGAGGCACGAGAAGACGGCGTCGACATGCTGGAAGAGGGCCGGCTGCTGGCGGTCAGCCGGTCCGCCATCTACCAGCAGAGCCTACGCCGGTACTACAACCGCAAGGTGAAGCCAAGATCCTTCCAAGAGGGAGACCTTGTGCTCCGGCTGATCCAGCGAACAGCCGGTCAGCACAAGCTCTCAGCACCTTGGGAAGGACCTTTTATCATCCGCAGAATGCTGGGCAACGATTCCTACTATCAGAATCCCAGAGCAAGGAAAAGGGACGACTCAGGCAAGGGGATGGAGAGGCCATGGAACGCCAACCTCCTTCGAAGATTTTACAGTTGAAAGCAGTATGTATCACGCTACCTTTTGTATTAAGTACAAAGACTCCGGGTTCCCCGAGAAGAAGCTCGGGGACTACCCCTTTTTTATCTATAAGATAAGTGTTCTGCCTATGAATGTGTTGTTTTATTATTCCGCCTGGCACCGGGTTCGACCAGTCGGCCCGGAGGCTCGCCGCCCTCTGCTATATGCCGCCTCCTGCAGCCGGACAAGTAGTGTGTTGGCACCAAACAGCTTCCCTTGCCAGAGGCCGCAGCTCGCAGAGCGACTATACAGCGGGCAGGGGTTGCAAAATAAAGGCCCACATGAAAAATGGTTAAGGAAAGTACGCATATAACCAAGGACGGCACCCTGCCCCTTCGGCCGGCTGCCGAGCAGCCGGCCGGCCGGCTTCTGCCTGTCTTACCGACACTCCAAATAGCTAAGTACTTGCCCTCCCACAAATGGCTAAGTACTCGACCCAGCTGCAGCCCACAGAGCGGCTGTTCGGCTGGCCAGAGGATAGCCAAGGGAGGGCGGCAAAGGAAAAAAGCTAGGAGCATAAAGAGAGAAAAGTCAGAAGCCGGCAAAGCAAAAGCACAAGTTGCGACATCATATTTACATAGATAAAGGCCCACCGACCGACATTCAATGGAGTTTAATATACACCCCGCGGGTGGAATTGTGCAAATTTAACCAAACTTTGTCCAGATAAGCAAGCAGAAGAAGAAAAAAGATAGCACCCTAAGGGGCGGCAGAAGGCTCCGGCTGGACGACAGGGTCGGCGGTGCCAGTTGGGGCAGTGGACGGCTGGACGGTAGAGTCGGCGGCGCCAGCTGGCGGAACGGGCGGCTGGTCAGTCTCCGTCTGGCTGCCTCCAGCAGCAGTCGGCGCTTTGGAGCGCGGGCCGTTGCTCGAGGCCTGGTCAGGATGAGGCTGGCCATCCGCTCCGGCTTCCGGCGCGTCCTCTTCGCTGTCTTCCTCCTCCTCTTCATCTTCCCCTTCGTCGCTGGACTCGATGACCTCAGCCGAGTCCTTGCTGTGCTCAGGGTTCAGCCCGAACCACTTCGGTGGCGCTTCGGCAGCATCTTCGACCGCCTCCGGGATGAAGACGCTGGTGTCAGTATAGTCGGCGATCACCGCCGCCCTTCTGACTAGGTCGGCCTCCACCGCCACCAGCTCCTCCTGCGCCTCCTGTCGAAACATGGTCAGCTGGGCCAGATCCAGCCCAGGGTACCACGCCTTGACGAACTCCAGAGCACGGCACGCCCCAGCCCAGGCCGCAGAGCCCTTCCAAGCCTCCAGGCGGCCGGCTGCCACCTCCAGCCAGTCGGCAGTCCGACTAGGAGTGCGCGGAGCCTGCACGCCTGGCCAAAGGGCGAAGATCGCCTCGGCCCCGACACGCTGAAGGCGGCGCAGCATCTGATGGGCAGGCCGAAGGCAGGCCTGGATGCTGAGGAGCTACTCGTTGAGGGTACGGGGGACGTCAGTGGCAATCTGCGCACGTTCCGCCCTCCGCTCCTGGCGCTGGGCCTCGATGACCTGGTTCGCAGCAGTGGAGTGGCCCGGGAAGAGGTATGTTCAAGCAAAAGGCAAGAACGGCCAAAGATTAGAAGCTAGCAGTCGGCTTGGAGAAGGGTCGGTGACTCAAAGCAAGAAAGAAAAATAGAGGAGGCGTACCGTCGACCAAGTCCTCAATGCTGCTGAAGCAGGCAGTCATCTCCGCCTCCTTGTCGGCCCAGGCGGAGCGTTCGACCTCGAACTCAGCAAGGAGGTCGGTCTCCTTCGTCTTCGCCTCCCTCTGAGCCGCCTTGAGGGCCTCCGACTGCTCCACGAGTTGAGTAACCAGTCGATCACGCTCCTCGGCCAGTTTACCGCACTCTGCCTCCTTGCAGCACAGTGCGGTGTTGGTTTCGCCCAGCTGCTGCTGCAAGGCGGCGTTGGCCTCTGCAAAAAGGAAAGAAGAGAAAAAAAGCGTCAGTTAACACACTAAGAAGGACACAATTGCCGGGGAGATCCGGCCCGACTGCTTAGCAGTCGGCCCGAATCTCGGGGACTACAGCCCGCGGGTGCGCCAGCGCGCCCCCGCGAAGGAAGGAATTCAAAACTTACGACGGCTCTCGGCCAGATAGGCGAACTGCTTCTCCAGCTCCTGAACCTTGGAGTTGAAAGAGGAGGCTGGAAGGTTGTGATAATTCTGCAAGAGGGACGTCAGATGAAGTTAGCGCCCGACGCTTGCAAGTTAAAGTTCCGGACCGCCTGCTCAGCAGCCGGCCCGAAACTCGGGGACTACACCCAGTGGGTGCGCTGGCGCGCCCCCACGAAGGAAGCAAGAAGATCAACAACAAGAGAAATAAGACACTTACTCGGATGGCTGCCCGTGAATCAAGGAATGTCTCGTTGCATCACTTGAGGGCCTCGGCTTCAGCCAGGAGCTTGGCTTGGACGTCGAGGGCCACTTGGTTCAAGGCTCCCGTCCCGCCTCCGCGTTCCCAGCCGGCGGGAGCGGTGCTGGTCGCTTCGGCGTCGGGGATCGACGAGCTCGCAGCACCAGCCTCCAACGGCCGCGGTGCCGAGGCCGCCCTTGCAAGACGGCGGCGCGCCGGTGTGCGGACCTCGGGAGTCAAGTCCGCCGTCCACTCGTTCCCGTCTGGTGGCACCAGCGGGGTGGTCGGTTGCCCGCCTTGCGTTCCGCCGGGTGGCGGTGGCGGCGGTACGATGACTTCTGGCATGGCCACGTCGCCGCCCTCCCGCTCCATGACCGGATGCTCGCCGTCAGCTCCCCCAGACGTCGCCACATATTCTGGTGGAGGCAGCGCAGTGTTCAAGGGGGTCACGAACAGCGGCTCGTGACGGCGGGCGGCTTCTGCAAGCCGCTCCTTCCCTGCGGCGTCAGCCTCCGCCTGCGCCAGGTTCCTCACCGCAGACGGCGCCGCTTTGTCAGCCTCCGCCTTCGCCAAGCGGTCGGCTTCCTGCTCCTCGCGCACCTCCCGCGCGTTTCGCTCCTGCGCCTCCCGAAGGTCGGCAGCTGGGTCGATTCGCCGGGTGGTGGTGGATGTCTCCGCCGACCTGATGACCGAGGCGGCGTCCGACTTCTCGAGGGTGAGCGGGGCCCCGAAGATAAGAAGCAAGATGAAGGATTTTTAGTCCAGATCAGCAGAAGAATGAAGGCGTAAGGAAGAAAACTTACGCTGACACCATAGGCAGCACCTTCGGCTGCCTTTGGAACTTGGCCACCTTTGCGGTTTCTTTCCGCCTGGTCGCGGCGGCCGGGTTCTTAAGTTTCTTCGGCGCACTGCCGAACAGGGCGGCGCCCTGCTTCCGCTTGCGCTTGCCGCCATGAGTGGGCGGCCCAGCAGAGGGGCCTGCGCCAGTGTTCGCGGTACTCCGGGAGGGGCGCGGCTCGTCTTCATCGTCATCGTCATCAGGCCAGGTCTCCACGCCGCCGCCTTCTTCGGAGCCGCCTGCTCCGTCGCTGCCGCCTGCCGCATCGTCCTCCAAGGCGGCCGCCCCCAAGTCGGGGTCGTCCACGTCACTCACCTCCCGGTCCGCCTGGTAGTTGCCGCCCGGCACCACAACGGCGGCCGTCGCTGCAGACATATAAATCTGCATTCCGAAGAAGAAACGTTTTCACGCCAAGGACAAGACTGAAACCAATACCAATGGGAAGAAATCAAGTTACTTACGGCTGGCGGCAGGCTGTCGCGGGAGTACGGGCGCTTCCTGAAGCGCCAAGCACCCTCCGACACCTTGAGGTCGGAGATCTCGTTCACCATCCGCTCCACCTCGGCAGACGGCATACTCCTTGTGCACATCCTGCTCGGGTCGCGGTGCCCGCTCATCCGGCAGATTAGATGAGGGCGGCGCTGAAGCGGGAGAACCCAGCGCTCGACGAAGGTGATGAGCAAGTCGGACGACACGAGACCCTCCGACTCCTGGAGCACCCGGAGCCGGTTGATGGCGGCGGCCGCGTCCGCCGACATCGGCTTCGCCTTGTAGCCCCAGTTGGGCCGGTGCCCGATGGGGGGGCCGGCCTCGTAGGCCGGCAGGTTGATGAAGTCGGCAGCCGGGTCGACGTTCTCGACGTAAAAGTAAGATTGCTGCCACAGTTTCACTGACTGTGACAGCTTGATGACCGGGAAGGCGTTCCTTTTCGACGGACGGCGCACCGCGACGTAGCCGCCGCACTCGGCCGCCGTCTCCTTGGCAGAGTGCCCAGCTTGCCGTAGAAGAAGGCTCCCCACAGCTCGATGGTGGGGAGGATGCCGAGATAGCCCTCGCACGCCGTGACGAAGGCGGAGAGCAGCATCACAGTGTTGGGCGTCATGTGATGCGGCTGGAGGCTGTTGAACTCCACGAATGAGCGGAGGAAGTCGCTCGCTGGGAGGCCGAAGCCGCGGCGGAAATGCGAGTGGAAGACGACCCGCTCGTCTCCTCGCGGCGCCGGCGAGATCTCCTCCGGCCGAGGCACCCGCACCTTGACGGACGCCATGTCTGGCATCCGGCGCGTGTTCCGGAGAAAGGTGAGGTAATCTTCGATCACCGTCGAACCGTCCCAATCGCCACCCTTCTTGCACGCCATGGCCTCGAGCGGGACTGCGTGGGAGGGGGAAGAAGCCCAACGGCGGCAGCGCTTCAGCGGCACTAAGCAGCAGCAGCGGCGGCGGAGAGAGGAGAAGAGAGTGCGGGAGGAGGGCGCGCGTGCTCCGCCGCACCCCTGCCTCCCCCTACTTATAGCCCTCGGGCTGCGAAGCCGAGGGGGCAGGGCGAGGGGTTGTGGGATTAACTGTGCCTGCAACCCCACGCCCCCCGATTGCCCCACGAAGTTACTGCGCCATAACGCCCGCGAGAATCGCAACCGCTCACCCCGGCCGCAGCGGATCCGCCCGCGCACCGAGGCCCAGTAATGGCGGGCCCGGCCCATTGTCACGTCCTATCAGGAGCGTGGGGTGGCAGGCTGGCCGGGCTGACGTACGCCGCGTGGCATGCTCGCGGCGGGTGGCAGGTCCGGGAAGCTTAGCAGGCACGCCACCTGTTTCCCGCCCTGGCGTTCGAAATCGGAAGATGACCCCGCCTTGCCGAACCAACCCCGACAGGCGGCACGTCGCAAGGAGGATCAAGCTGTCTCAGAGCACGGCGAGGAGGAAAGCTGCCGAGACTTCACGGCCCCTCAGCCGCAGCACCTCGCCAGCTTCGGGGACTACTGTCGGAGTAATGGGCCATGGGTAGCCTCACCCGAGACCCAGAACCTTTCAAGACTTTGGGCCGGCTTCGCCCCAAGACACCACACATCAAGGCGCCACCTCCTGGTGGCCGGCTGCTCGAAGGCGGCCAGGCATCAGCAGACGGCACCAAGACCGGCCGGCTTCCAGCAAGAGACCTCCGGAGAAGCCGGCGTCTGGCAGACGGACCGCAAGCGCCCTCAGAGTCTGTGCCCTCATCAAGAGGACAAGACAGAGCGAGGCTACAATGTATCCCCTCACCCAGAATCCCGGGTCAGGGCATGGCTACAGTACCCCGTACGGGCGGAGATCACTGCCCGGCGCGGCACTGTTGCCATTCCCCCTTGACGTCACTCCTGACAGGAGAAGCCCTGCTCCCCACAATGACCTGACGGTATGGCCAGCAGGCGGCGGGCCCTACCAAGCAGTGAGAGCCCAGAGGGCGGCAGAAGTCAGACCAGCCGGACCCAAGGGAGGCCGGACTATGGGCAGGCGGCCGGTTCCTCCCTCAGGGCCCATGCGTCATCAACCAGACAAGACATGGTAAGGCTACAGTGATCTCCCGTCAGACGGCGGGACTGTAGCCATACCCTGCTGACCAAGTATGCGACATTAGCGATATGACTATAGTGATCAGCCGCCAACCAAACCCGCCGATGGTGGGAGCAGCCTGTCGGCTCCGTACCAGACCAGTCGGCGGGGCCCACCAGGCAGCGGGGCCCAATGGTCGGCGGAGAAGCCGGCGCCCAGAGACGCTGACAGTCGGGCCAGCACCCGGACAGATTACAAATGTACCCCTGGGGGGTAGGCCTATATAAACCCCCTAGGGCACCCATGCAAAGGGTTCCCACTCCATTAGATCTAGCCAACACCCTAGGGGGAGAGGAAGAGCTTGCCTTGCCTCCTTCTGCCTCTAGCACACAGCTCAAGGAGCACCTTTGTATCACTTGAGCTTGAGTCATCATGCGGAGACCCCGCAGAGCAGGACTAGGGGTGTTATCTCCTAGGAGAGCCCCGAACCTGGGTAAAGTTCGCCGGCGCACGTGTCTACGCCTCATCCCGCTTCCAGGCACCGGGGACGTTCTACTCGCTCCCAGCATGATAAGCCATCCTTTGGCATATGTCGCACCCAACCCCCGACAGGCCCGTATAAGGCCCATTGATGATACGGCATGTAGAAGGCCCATTGTTTCTACGGCCCGTAGAAGGCCCATTGTTTCTACGGCCCGTAGAAGGGCCACTTTTTCTACGGCCCGTAGAAGGCCCAGTGTTTCTACGGCCCGTAGGAGGCCTAGTGTCACTACAGTAAATATTAGCCCATGGTTATTGTGGCCTAGTTTTAAAAAATAGATTATTGCAGCCACTAGCAAACCGCGGAAAAAGAACTGCAATGACTACAAGCAAACAAATAAACAAGACAACAAGGAAATAAATAAGCAAGCAACTTACGCTAGGCTATCACGGCTATTACACATATTACATCCACTGGGCATCAAAGTTCGCCACCAACGCAAATATAGGGAACACGGCAGCATATAAACGCCGCAGCAAAACAAGTCCAGAACTGGAACCACTTCAGAAGAGCTCAAGAAACAATATCCTGGGTAACCATAATGCTGGCAAGATTCTTAGCAAGCTTATTGACTTTCTCTTGTTTGGCGCTTAAGTCCTCCAGCGCTTGCTGTTGCACCAGAAAGTATGCATCTGAATTCTGCAGGGACTTCCTCAGTCCTTTGGCTTCCTGTCGCATAACATCTGATCGATGTCTTTCAACTTGAAGTTGAGACTCAAGAAGCCGAACTGATTCAGGCAACGAGTTCGAGGAGCTGGTGCCAGCAGTGGTAGCCAGTAACTCGAACACTACATCAAGACAGGACTTTGGGGTTGTCTCGGTGTCTTCAATATAGTTTTTATCAGCTTTCCTGGAGACCAATAGGGATGTCTCACTATCTTGAACCTTATCTACATTACTTCCTTTACCATTGCATAACAGGGTACTCTTCTCCAATATTTTGTCCGCGTTCTAAAAGAGAAACAAACAAACACATCTCAGGTTTACAATGTTGTATTTGAAACTCATTTTGGTAAACCAGTTCAGTAGTAAGGTGGACAGGATAACAGCATGAAACAAACATATATCTATGTAGTATGGTCACTGTATGGTCTATATCATTCTAGTTTATGTTGCCAAATCAAGATAGATACAGTTCGAATCATATCTATTTAAGACAAAGCAGCATAGACAGAATATAAGTGTGGGAAACTACACAGCAATAACTACACTTGTAAGGTGCATGGCATGAGAACATAACTGTTTATTCAATTGAAACTGAAATCAACATAGAGCAAGTTACAACAGCAAACAGACAAACACGTTGAAGAAACAGGTTTAAAACATACTTGTTGCGACATTGGAGTTTCAATTGCATCCTTCAAATTTGAAATTAGTTGGTATCAGTAAATACAGTGATGCAAGAGCAAAGTAGTATGAACCATAGGTACGGAACCTGACCTGAGAACAATTCTTCTTCTACTTTAAGCGTTGACTTCGGGTTCGGAGTGGTGGTCCTCATGATTTGGGCACTGCAGTTGCCTTACTAACTGCTCGTGTTTGGGTGCTCTGTGGTGGAGACGGTGCTGTGTCAATGGGAACTGGGTGTCTATCTGCTGGGGTTGGGGTTAGAAGGGGTGTAGCTGGTTCTCTGTCCAACTGGGTAGGGGTACAATCTGCATGAGTGTGGGTTATGTGTGGTGGGGCTGGTTCTTGGGCAAGTACAACCGTGGTTCTATCTGCATCGACAGGTAGCACGATCTTTTCTGAAGACCGTGTTTTTACTCCCACAGATACTGCCATCACTCCCTCCAATTGAAATGGCTGATAAACAAGAAAAGTAATTGAATGTACAGACATTGTAAGATAGACAGGTGTAATGGATAGTAGGGAAGAAAACAAGGCATGAAATAATTCACATTTATGTTGTCTAAGCAAACAGAATAGCAAGACATAATTTCACATATATGATGGCTAATTAAACAGGATAGCATGACACAATTTCACATGTATGATGGCTAACTAAACAGGATAGAATGACATACTTCAAAATATGATGACTATGTAAACAGGATGACATGATATAACTATACGATGTGTCTATTAAAGTGGTTGGCATGCCATAAATCACAAACATGCCATCGATGGAAACATGATGGCATGATATAATTCACGGATAGAATGACATAATTTAAAATATGATGACTATGTAAACAGGATGAGATGATATAACTATATTATGTCTTTAGAAAATGGGTTGGCATGCCATAATTCAGATACATGTTGTCTATGTAAACATCATGGCATGACATAATTCAAATATATGATTTATATACTAAGGAAGTGAGCAGAGGGCAATCGCATATATGATGTGTCAACTAAGGAGATGGCATTCAATATTGTGTATATGATGTAAAAACTAAGCATTGCAATACAACATATGCATTATATGAGTAATATAACCCTGCCAAGTTTGAGCATACACCTCAGGGGGATAACAGGACTAGTCATCTGCCTCTGAATCCTCCTCTGAAGAGCTATCTGTAACCAGCAAGATATCTGCTTCAGCAGGTAGCATTGTCTGCTCTGAAGACCTTGTTTTCACTCCAGATTTCTCCATCACCAATTCAAATGGCTGATGCACAGGAAGAGCAGTTGAATATACAAACATTGTCGACAAAAGCAATGAGAAATACAAAAAAAGGACGGCATGATATAATTCACATATATGACGCTTGCCTAAACAGCTTGGCATTGCATAATTCACATACATAATGCCTTGCAACAAGATAACATTGCATAATTCACATATATAATGTCTTGCAACAAGATGGCATTGCATAATTCACATATATGGTAATTAGACACTAAACCGGTGGCATTCACACAAAGCATGTCTAAACTAAGCAAATGACATAGCAATGCAAGATACCATACTCACGATATGAGCAACATAACCCTGCCAAGTTAGGGCATGCACCTCGGGGGGGAATATGACTAGTCATCTGTCTCTGAATCCTCCTCTGAGGAGCTATCGGTAACCAGCAAGACATGCGCTTCGTCAGATAGCATTGTCTGCTCTGAAGACCTTGTTTCCACTCCAGATTTTTCCATGACCGTGCCGAATGGCTGATGCACAGGAAGAGTAATTGAATGTACTAAAATTGTTGACAAATTTAACACGTAATAAAAAAATTATGGCATGATATAATTCACATATAAGATGACTGGCTAACCAGGGTGGCATTGCAAATTCACATATATGATGCCTAGCTAAACAAGATGGCATTGCATGTTTCACATATACGATAAAGAAACTAAACAGATGGCATTGACACAAAGCATGTCTAAACTAAGCAGATGACATCTTTAATGTATACAGTAAGCAATGCAAGGCACCATATGCATGATATTACCAACATCAGCATGCCAAGTTAGAGCGAAGACCTCATAGGGTAAATAGGAGTGGTCTTCTCCTTCTGAATCCCCCTCAGAACAGTTATCTTCCTCTTGATTACGATCCGAAATGGGTGGAGGGGGGGCTGCCTTTGCGCCCACCATGGAACGACGTCTCTTTTGCTCTACATGATCAATTCCATTGTGTACAATAACTGGCATGCATAGGAATAAAACATAGTGAGATTATGTAAGGAGTGCATGCACAAATCCTGAGTGATGGTAGCAAACTGTGGATAGACCCAAAACCAATGATAGCAGGGAGATAATAGCTTTAGTTAAAAAATACAGATAATGGCTCCTTTAATATTTGTTTGCACCCAACATGAAACTCATAGTAGACACCGGAGATTAACCAGATAGTAGACAGATAGTACTGATTGCTGCCCCAATATGTACCCCACAACCATTTAAAAACTCAAGTTTCAGCATTAGTTTGGACCTGACTCAGAGTCTAATAGGTGAACACGACGATAGTGTAGCATGTCATCATATTAAGCGACGCATAACGTAAGCAGACACGAAAGAGTGCGACCTCTCTTGCGGACCCGTGTAGTCCTCAAGGTCATCTGCTCAGTTGATGATGGTAATGCAGTTGTCGTGGCTGTCGGTGGCAGGGAAGAAGATCTGAGGCGGCGAAAGAAAGTCTGGAGAGCGGATCCCTGCTATGGTGAACCCTTCCGTCGTTGGAGCACCTGAGCTGGGGTGGAACACAGCGCCGCAGGAGCAGGACAAACCACACAAGGTTTTCTTTGACACATATCTGTAACAGAAGTAATTGAGTAAGGGCTTGTTTGAATCTGAGGATTCTAACAATGCAGGGATAGGAAATAGACAGGAATAGGATAGGAATGCACGTGCAAAACAGAGAATTTAAAAACACAAGATTTCTGCCAATCTGGGTGTTTGATTCACAACAATTGGAAGATCACAGGATGCAAAAAAGCATGGTGAGATTAAGGCAAACCACAAGAAAATGTACGGTTATAATGCTATTATGCTACTATCTCTTAATCTTGTGCTTGATGAATAGGAATATGAAAAGGAGGAGAAGTGGAAATTAGAATTCCTACAGTTTTTCTTTCAAGGAGACACTAAAGGAACTAATCCTACAGTTTTCCTTTGCTCCATTCCTTTGCACCAAATTCATGAAAAGTAGTACCATAGGAAACTTTCCAATTCCTATGTTTTTCATTCACTTTTCCTTTCAAGCACTGGCGATTCTAGTAGGCAGGCTTGAGCAAGGAAAATCCTACACTAAAAAAATGTTTTTATGCTACTTCTATTACTTTGGACCCAGGCCACTGCCATACAAGCTCAACTCCCAGGCCCATCGACAAATGCACAGCTCAAACGCGCAGAGATAAAAAATGATGGCGTTCAAGAGAGTCCATCACGGATAGCTAAGTTGCCTGGTACCTGACTGCTTGTCATATAGTAGGATAAAATAATCGTATTTCCCGTTACTACGAGTGCTCAGTGGACAATATATATAACATGTAGAGTAAAAAAGAGATGCAACAAGTGTACAACCTCTTTGGCGAAGCCATGTCGATCTCAGCGTGATTGGGTTGGCCGGTGAGGATGCTCCGGCTGACTTGGCTGTCGGAGGAGGGGAAGAAGATCTTAGGCGTCTAGAGATGGAGCCTGAGGTACTGCTCCGCTGTGATGGAGGGTTTCGTCGTTGGAGCAGCTCCGGTGAGTTGTAAGACGCCGAGGCTGAAGCAGGACAAGAGAGACAACGAACAACGTTAACCTGAGTGGAATTCTAATAGCATCTCCAATACATGACGTAAAATACATAACCACAAAGTGCTAGATGTAAAATACATCAGCCGCTCATCTCTGAACTTAACTGTCGAAACTGAATTTAACTGTTGAAACTGAACTTAACTGTCGACACTGAACTTAACTGTTGAAACTGAATTTTGCTATCGAAACTGAATTTTGCTGTCAAAATTGAACGCACTAGCAAGGTGGGGCTACACGTCGGTCGACTGACTTTTTCATCTCAGTTCAGTCGATTTTGCAGTCGTTGGATACGAAATCAAGGGCATGCGGTTCATCTTCAACCTCCACCCCCCTGAGCCGCCAGCCACCACCGGCCAAACAGCAGCCCCCCGCCGCCCGCGGCCGGAGGTGCGCCGCCCCGCCCGCCCCGAAAACACTCCCCACCACTGGTCCGCCGCCGCCCCGGCCATCCCTCTAGGCCCCCCCGTGCCTAGCTTTTTCTCCGGCGATCCCCACGTGTAACGCCCCAAGACCGACGCTCCAGATGTCTTCCTTGTTTTGAGTGTCAGCTGTGTTATTTACTTGTTTGTTGCATTCATCATCGCATCATTCGCATTGCATCGGCACTCCGTTGCCATCATGTTTTCAAAAGTTGCATCTGCTCGTAGTTGCCGCTTCTTCCTCGTCTTCGTTGACCTTTATCGGGACCCTTTGTCTTTGTCGACCTCTCTCAGACCCCCTCTCGAGCGCGTCCGAGACTGTCCCGAACCCGACCCGGGTTGTCGTTACCGATGAATCCGGATCATCTCCAACCATCCAGTAAATATCTTTGGTTTCTTATTTGTTTTTCCTAACCTATTTTTCAGACCGTCGGATCTAATTCGGTGAGACCCTAAACCTTCTCCTCTATCTATAATAGACCACCTACCTGCCTAACCCTAGAATTTAGGAGCCCTGTCCCATCCTCCCAGCCGCCGCCGCCAGTCCTCCTCCACATCGGGATCCCTCCCGATCCACCTGCCCAACCAGAGCACTCCCCTGCCTTCCCGATCCTCCCATCAATCCACCCCCACCAAGCTCCACCTCGTTTTCCCCACCGGACCAATCCATCGATCCATCTCCTGCCTCGACTCCGGAGCACCACCGAGCCCAGCGCCTCTCCTCCAGTTCGCCTGTCATCGTCTCCGGTGAGCAGTTCTGCCACAGCCACCCGCAAGGCCACCACCACCTTGCTTCTCCTCTGCCTCGACCGGAGCAATGCTTCCCCTGCCCATGGCGCCCGAGCACTCCCAGTGCCGGCAGCAGTCCACCCCACGTCCGTCCTCGCAGCCCCGCGTCAGAAGCCCCTTCCCCACGCCGCCGTTCGTCCACGCCTCCCGCACCGGAGACCTCTGTTTACGCGTCACTGCCGTCAAGCTCCGTCGGACTGGAGCAGCACCGGACCAGCAGGACTGTGTCCTTACACTCCATCCTTCCCTCTGTTTTCCTCTTGCTCCCTGGCAACGCTCTCTCTCAGATTCTCTCATCTCTCTCGTTTCCTCTTCACAGGGACCGACGCCATGGACGCCCATGCTCTACCCCGAGTCCACCACCGCTGCCGTTTCGCGTCAGATCCGGCCGGGGACCGCCGGATCTCGCCGCCTCCGCCATGGACCACCCATCCCCAGTCCTCCTCCGTGCCCTGCATCGCCTGAAGCCGCTGCGCCCTGCATCGCCGGAAGCTGACGCGCCCTGCATCGCCGGTTCTGTCTGCGTTCTCTGCATCAAGCAGCAGCTCGGGAACGAGCACCCCGCCCAGCGTTGACCAGTCCAGCGCCAGCCTGGACGAGCGCCACTCACCGCGCGACTCTGCTTCGCTCGCAGCCCAGATGCCCAGCGCCTCCTCAAGCCCAATGTGAGCAGCCCAGTCGATCCAGATTCAGCCCATGTAGTTTTTTTCCTTCCGCTGCGAATTTGTCCAATTATCCAGGAGTTTACAGATTTACAGAAAAGTCCCTCTAGATCATGCATTTAATAACTCACAAATGGTGCATCGGATTAAAATAATTTATATATGAAAAATGCTTAGTTTTTCATCTAGTTTCATAATATTCCACTTTCATCCATGTTAAAATGCTTAAACTTGTTGTTTGCTTTATTTTTGCTCAAATGCCATGTTAAATGATTTATTTCATCACTAAATAACCGTAGCTCCAATTTTAATAAACTTTATATGTAAATGGGGTGGAAAAAATGCATAGAATAACTTGGTGCACTCATCTTGCATGTTTAACAACTCTAAAATATGGTATAGGGCAGAACAGTACCAAATCTAAAATATGCATATGAGGAGTTTCCGGAATTGTTGTTTGTTGTTCCGGCCTCATTTAAACTTGCCTAGTTAGGTAGTTTTTATATGCTTCGCCCCTTGCCATGTTTAATAACATTTAATATTGTTGGGTACATAACCGAGACAGAACTAAATGAGTCATGTGGTGTTTCGTCAATATGCAACTCGTTGCATATTGAGCTCCGCTTAATTTGTAGTATTATTGGTTGCATTTTTGTCATGCCATACCTCTTTTAAACCGGACATGCATCATACTTGATTGTGCATCATGCCATGTTTATGATTGTGTGTTTACTATGTTGTTTGTTTCTTTCTGGGTTGCTTTTCTCGTTAGCTTCGGTTTCGTTGCGGAGTTGTGAGGATTCATTCGACTCCGTCCGTTTGTCTTCTTCATGGACCCGTTCTTCTTCCTTGCGGGATTTCAGGCAAGATGACCATACCCTCGAAATCACTTCTATCTTTGCTTTGCTAGTTGTTCGCTCTAGCGCTATGCTTGCGCTACCTACCACTTGTTTATCATGCCTCCTATATTGCCATGTCAAGCCTCTAACCATCCTTTCCTAGCAAACCGTTGTTTGGCTAAGTTACCGCTTTTGCTCAGCCCTTCTTATATCATTGCTAGTTGCAGGTGAAGATGAAGTTGGTTCCATGTTGGAACATGGATATTTTGGGATACCACAATATCTCTTATTTAATTAATGCATCTATATACTTGGTAAAGGGTGGAAGGCTCGGCCTTATGCCTGGTGTTTTGTTCCACTCTTGCCGCCCTAGTTTCTGTCATACCGGTGTTATGTTCCTTGATTTTGCATTCCTTACGCGGTTGGGTGATTTATGGAACCCCCTTGACAGTTCGCTTTGGTTAAAACTCCTCCAGCAAGGCCCAACCTTGGTTTTACCATTTGCCTACCTAAGCCTTTTTCCCTTGGGTTTCCGGAGCCCGAGGGTCATCTTTATTTAACCCCCCCCCGGGCCAGTGCTCCTTCGAGTGTTGGTCTGAACCGAGCAGCCTGCGGGGCCACCTCGGGGCAACTTGAGGGCTGGTTTTACTCGTAGCTTGACTTATCTAGTGTGCCCTGAGAACGAGATATGTGCAGCTCCTATCGGGATTTGTCGGCACATCGGGCGGCTTTGCTGGTCTTGTTTTAACGTTGTCGAAATGTCTTGTAAACTGGGATTCCGAGACTGATCGGGTCTTCCCGGGAGAAGGAATATCCTTCGTTGACCGTGAGAGCTTATGATGGGCTAAGTTGGGACACCCCTGCAGGGTATTATCTTTCGAAAGCCGTGCCCGCGGTTATGAGGTAGATGGGAATTTGTTAATGTCCGGTTGTAGAGAATTTGACACTTGACTTAATTAAAAAACGTCAACCGCGTGTGTAACCGTGATGGTCTCTTTTCGGCGGAGTCCGGGAAGTGAACACGGTTTGAGTTATGTATGAATGTAAGTAGTTTCAGGATCACTTCTTGATCACTTCTAGCTTCTCGACAGATGCGTTTCTTCTCTTCTCGCTCTCATTTGCGTATGTTAGCCACCATATATGCTTAGAGCTTGCTGCAGCTCCACCATATTACCCCTTTCATACCTACAAGCTTAACTAGTCTTGATATCGCGGGTGTGAGATTGCTGAGTCCTCGTGACTCACAGATTCTACCAAAACAGTTGCAGGTGCCGAGGTACCTATGCAGGTGAGCCAACCGAGCTCAAGTGGGTTTTCGACGAGGTCCTTGGTCGTTACTATGTTTCGTTTCCAGATGATCAGTAGTGGAGCCCAGTTAGGACGATCGGGGATCTAGCATTTGGGGTTATCTTCTTTTCATTTGGATTTGACCGTAGTCGGTCTATGTGTGTATTTTGGACGATGAATGAATTTATTTATGTATTGTGTGAAGTGGCGATTGTAAGCCAACTCTCTTTATCCCATTCTTTTTCATTACATGGGATTGTGTGAAGATGACCCTTCTTGCGACAAAACCTACAATGAGGTTATGCCTCTAAGTCGTGCCTCGACACGTGGGAGATATAGCCGCATCGTGGGTGTTACAAGTAGGTAATCAGAGCCATCCCCGACTTAGGAGCCCCCTGCTTGATCGAATCACTGGTGTTGTTGAGTCTAGAACAAAAATGTTTTGAGTCTTAGGATTATATATATCGGAGAGTAGGATTCTTTTTACTCCTCAGTCCATTCATCGCTCTAGTGAGGCCTCCTGACGTAGATGTTTTGACTTTCCTCTCCTCAAATTTCACTAAAAAAAATTTAGGATCACACGGGTATCTTGGAATCGTTCCGATGGTTTTGTGATGAGAACATTGTTCTTGGTGCCTCCTGACATTTAGGGGTTGTGGCTGTGTCCCAGGGAGTTGAGCTCCGAGGTGTTGTCGTCACAATTTTATCGTTGCAGTTCGGGAATACCTGAGTTTTGCCGACATCGAAAATCTCTTTTATGCAGTTGTTGGTGAGATCACCTCGATGCCACCCAGTACTGGGGCGGGAGTTCGGGAGTATTGCCATAACTCGTATAACGGATGCTTTTCGAAGGTTGAGGTACACGATTTCCAAAGGTTTCTTGGTTATGTGTTGACGGATGGATACAGCTGGATCTAGGGATTGCTAGTTTGGGTGATATATTTTGTGTCCCCTGTATCCCTAACACCAGATTGCATAACCAGAAAGTTTTGGGAGTTTTATAGGTGGGAATTCAAGTAGCTCCTAGAATATCTTTTCGACGGATGTATGATTTGAGATTGGGGTCCAACGTCTAGTGGTTCGCTTTTCACGGTCGATTTACAGTGGTCGCGAGACGTCTTAAAGAATCCTTGGCTATGCCGATTCGGGGACGTCTTGTTTGTCATTCGTGACGTCCGCTGTACGTCGTGCCCGTGGGGCCTCATCACGAACACTTTGGGCGAAATCTCTATCATATATTTGTTTCCGGCTTATTCTGCAAGCCAAATCCTTTGTTTTGTTTTAAGTTGTGATATTCGAGTTGCTTCGAAGTCAAGTGTTGATTCCATACCTTTCCTAAGCGGTGTTCTCATATTTCTATGTGGATGCTAATTCTTCTTGATCATCAAGGTTGTCTTTTCAATTCTTTCCAACCGGTGTGCTTCTCTTCAAGTGGATCCGATCATTTCAACATTCGCAAGATCACCTCTCAGATTCCGAACGTTGTTCGTTTCATCCGTCCCCAAGTTGCCTTTGTTTTCCCGCCCTCCCACCCCTTTTCTACAAGGACTCAGATTTATTAATCAAGTATCCTTTTATTGATGGGAAGTCTCACCATTCTTTTCCGCCAATGTTCTCATCTGGTGATTCTCAGGAAGATACTAACAGAGCTTCAAGTTCATTATTCTTCATCTCTTTTCTTCTCCGGTGGAGTCAATTCAAGCTTCGATGTTGATCATATCTCTTCCTTTTGTTTCACATATCTTCCCATGTGAAATTCTTATCCAAGGCTCTCTCATTTATTCACCTCCCCCAGTTCATATCCGGAGTGTTGAAGATATCTCGGAAGATTCGTGTTTCCATTCTCAATCCGTTCAAGTTATTTTGAGGCTCTTATCTCATTCAAGCCATTTAATTCAACCGGTGCAATCTCTCTTTAAAATCATTTCAACGGTGTATATTTGAGTGGGCCCTAACCCACAGGTCTTTTCCCAGGATCTTACCTGACTCTTCTAATTCTTTCCAGAGTTATTCTCAAATTCATTGCAAAGTTTGACGTAAGAATGAATTATCATCAGTCAAATGTCTTTCTCCAAGATCTTTCAAATTCTTCTCATCGTTGGTTCAACCTTTCTAATTTTCATTCCGGAGTGCCTCAACAATTCATGGTGGTGTTTCTCGTCATCATTCTCGAATCTTGAAGACCAAAGAGGAGTTCCTCGTTAATCCTTACCCGTTCTTCCAAAGATGCGTAGTTCAAGCTTGATGCCGTCCTCTCATAATTGTTTTTGATTGTGAGAATTCTTTTCACCCATCCGGAGCATTTCAGGAGTCTTTTCAGTTTGATTCTCCGGAGCCCATCATCTCAGAATTATTCATTCAAGCTTTCAGCTCTCGTTCTCCAAATCATACTGGTGCATCAGTCAAGTATTATCTAACCAGCTCGGGATCTCTGCGTTCACTTGTATCTAAATTCTCTCAAGTATCTTCGTTCATTTTCTAATTCTTCCCGGTGTTTCTTTATCTTTTCTTCATTCATTTTTAATTCTTACGGTGGTTCGTTCAAGAGTTCTCTTCCTTCGTTATCATATAGATTCATTCGTTCTTTCCCATCCTACCGGTGGTTCGTTGAAGACCTTCCCAAGTTTGCGCCATATCTATCTTAATCCTTTCTACGAGAATAAGTAGTACGCCAAATCCATTGCTTGTCATCAATTTAATTGGTGAAGGATGAGCATAATGTAATTCTTATTCTTGTTTCATTGAGTAAATTCAATTCCTTATTCCGGAGGTTCATCAAAATTCTTGATTTCGTTTGTTCATCTTTCTTTCCGGAGTTCCAAGTTTTCTCGGTTATATCATTTCAAAGCTTCGTCTTATCACTGCAAGGCTTCACCCTGTGTTTTCAGCTTCTCTTTATTTTTATCATCCTTTTATTACCGGAGTTCTTCATGGAGGCTCTACATGGTGAGTCATCAAGGATTCTTTTCATTCTTCAATTGTTCTTCAAGATTTCTCTCGAAGTTATGATCCGCCAAGCTATACTCAAAATTAAACAGGGTGCTCAACACATGTATTGTTTTGAGGAGTTCAAGCATTCTTCATCTTACATTCCGAAGTGCAATTCTCTCTATCAATATGTTTTGAGGTGGTGTTATGTCCTTCTTGATAATTTCCAGTCATGTTGCATGATTCACATGTTGTCAAGAATGAGGTATTTTAAATCCATAAATCTCTTCGTTGGAGTTATCTTAGTAGAGATTTCACCTACAGCCTTCCCTAAGGAATGTTGCTATTGTGGTGCTTAACGATGATCCAAGTTATCTCTTTATCATCTTGGTGGAAGAAGTTTTTCATCTCTTTGGTGCTCTCAATCAAATCAATTATTTCCGTTAGTGGCCGTTTGTCACCTCATAATTTTGAGATGTTTCCATAAGCCCACTACAAGCTTATTCTTTTCGTTTCGTTGTTGGTTCTCCAACAACTCCGTTCAATCCTTCTTTTTAAAGATGCTCTCCCAAATTCATTTGAGGTAGTACATGTTGTTTTCTTCTCCATTCTTTTATTCCAATGATCTATCTTCTATTCTTTCTTCCGGAGGCATTGTGATGTTGCTCTCTTCGCTCATCATCTCAAATTGTGAGGATCGTGTTCTTTCCATGCTTACCCATTTAACCGGAGTGTTGTATCTTCTCTGCTCAAGTTCTTTTCATCTTATCAAGTCTTGCATCTCTTTTCAGTCAGAGTGATGCCCAAATTATATCAGTCTTAATCCTACTCTATCTTGTTTTAACCGGAGTGGCTTCAAAATCTATCTTGTCCCCTAAGCTCTTGGTTCTCATCATGTTCTTTGTTCTTCTCTGCTAACGCAGTGTTTGCAATCTCGTTCACCTCCATTGTATTCTTTCTTTCGATTTGTTCAACATCTCAAGGTTTGTGGGTTTCACTCATTTGTCAAGAAGCAATTTGTTTTACCTCTTCCTCTTCCGCTTCTCTTCGGTGCCATCCTTAGATCTCGGGACGAGATCCTCTTGTAGTGGTGGAGTGTTGTAATGCCCCAAGATCGACGCTCCAGATGTCTTCCTTGTTTTGAGTGTCAGCTGTGTTATTTATTTGTTTGTTGCATTCATCATCGCATCATTCGCATTGCATCGGCACTCCGTTGCCGTCATGTTTTCAAAAGTTGCATCTGCTCGTAGTTGCCGCTTCTTCCTCGTCTTCATTGACCTTTATCGGGACCCTTTGTCTTTGTCGACCTCTCTCAGACCCCCTCTCGAGCGCGTCCGAGACTGTCCCGAACCCGACCCGGGTTGTCGTTACCGATGAATCCGGGTCATCTCCAATCATCCCCTAAATATCTTCGGTTTCTTATTTGTTTTTCCTAACCTATTTTTCTGACCGTCGGATCTAATTCGGTGAGACCCTAAACCTTCTCCTCTATCTATAAATAGACCACCTACCTGCCTAACCCTAGAATTTAGGAGCCCTGTCCCATCCTCCCAGCCGCCGCTGCCAGTCCTCCTCCACATCGGGATCCCTCCCGATCCACCTGCCCAACCAGAGCACTCCCCTGCCTTCCCGATCCACCCATCAATCCACCCCCACCGAGCTCCACCTCGTTTTCCCCACCAGAGCAATCCATCGATCCATCTCCTGCCTCGACTCCGGAGCACCACCGAGCCCAGCGCCTCTCCTCCAGTTCGCCTGCCGTCGTCTCCCGCGAGCAGTTCTACCGCAGCCACCCTCAAGGCCACCACCACCTTGCTTCTCCTCTGCCTCGACCGGAGCAAGGCTTCCCCTGCTCATGGCGCCCGAGCACCCCCAGCGCCGGCAGCAGTCCACCCCACGTCCGTCCTCGCAGCCCCGCGTCAGAAGCCCCTTCCCCGCGCCGCCGTTCGTCCATGCCTCCCGCGCCGGAGACCTCTGTTTACGCGTCGCTGCCGTCAAGCTCCGTCGGACTGGAGCAGCACCGGACCAGCAGGACTATGTCCTTCCTCTCCATCCTCCCCTTTGTTTTCCTCTTGCTCCCCGGCAACGCTCTCTCTCAGATTCTCTCATCTCTCTCGTTTCCTCTTCACAGGGACCGACGCGATGGACGCCCATGCTCTACCTCGAGTCCACCACCGCTGCCGTTTCGCGTCAGATCCGGCCGGGGACCGCCGGATCTCGCCGCCTCCGCCATGGACCACCCATCCCCAGTCCTCCTCCATGCCCTGCATCGCCTGAAGCCGCTGCGCCCTGCATCGCCTGAAGCTGACGCGCCCTGCATCGCCAGTTCTGTCTGCGTCCTCTGCATCGAGCAGCAGCTCGGGAATGAGCACCCCGCCCCGCGTTGACCAGTCCAGCGCCAGCCTGGACGAGCGCCACTTGCCGCGCGACTATGCTTTGCTCGCAGCCCAGATGCCGAGCGCCTCCTCAAGCCCAATGTGAGCAGCCCAGTCGATCCAGGTTCAGCCCATGTAGTTTTTTTTTCTTCCGCTGCGAATTTGTCCAATTATCCAGGAGTTTACAGATTTACAAAAAAGTCCATCTAGATCATGCATTTAATAAATCACAAATGGTGCATCGGATTAAAATAATTTATATATGAAAAATGCTTAGTTTTTCATCTAGTTTCATAATATGCCACTTTCATCCATGTTAAAATGCTTAAACTTGTTGTTTTCTTTATTTTTGCTCAAATGCCATGTTAAATGATTTATTTCATAACTAAATAACCGTAGCTCCAATTTTAATAAACTTTATATGTAAATGGGGTGGGAAAATGCATAGAATAACTTGGTGCACTCATCTTGCATGTTTAACAACTCTAAAATATGGTATAGGGAAGAACAGTACCAAATCTAAAATATGCATATGAGGAGTTTCCGGAATTGTTGTTTGTTGTTCCGGCCTCATTTAAACTTGCCTAGATAGGTAGTTTTTATATGCTTCACCCCTTGCCATGTTTAATAACATTTAATATTGTTGGGTACATAACCGAGAGAGAACTAAATGAGTCATGTGGTGTTTCGTCAATATGCAACTCGTTGCATATTGAGCTCCGCTTAATTTGTAGTATTGTTGGTTGCATTTTTGTCATGCCATACCTCATTTAAACCGGACATGCATCATACTTGATTGTGCATCATGTCATGTTTATGATTGTGTGTTTACTATGTTGTTTGTTTCTTTCCGGGTTGCTTCTCTCATTAGCTTCGGTTTCGTTGCAGAGTTGTGAGGATTCGTTCGACTCCGTCCGTTTGTCTTCTTCATGGACCCGTTCTTCTTCCTTGCGGGATTTCAGGCAAGATGACCATACCCTCGAAATCACTTCTATCTTTGCTTTGCTAGTTGTTCGCTCTATCGCTATGCTTGCGCTACCTACCACTTGTTTATCATGCCTCCTATATTGCCATGTCAAGCCTCTAACCATCCTTTCCTAGCAAACCGTTGTTTGGCTAAGTTACCGCTTTTGCTCAGCCCTTCTTATAGCGTTGCTAGTTGCAGGTGAAGATGAAGTTGGTTCCATGTTGGAACATGGATATTTTGGGATATCACAATATCTCTTATTTTATTAATGCATCTATATACTTGGTCAAGGGTGGAAGGCTCGGCCTTATGCCTGGTGTTTTGTTCCACTCTTGCCGCCCTAGTTTCCATCATACCGGTGTTATGTTCCTTGATTTTGTGTTCCTTACGCGGTTGGGTGATCTATGGGACCCCCTTGACAGTTTGCTTTGGTTAAAACTCCTCCAGCATGGCCCAACCTTGGTTTTACCATTTGCCTACCTAAGCCTTTTTCCCTTGGGTTTCCGGAGCCCGAGGGTCATCTTTATTTAACCCCCCGGGGCCAGTGCTCCTTCGAGTGTTGGTCCGAACCGAGCAGCCTGCGGGGCCACCTCGGGGCAACTTGAGGGCTGGTTTTACTTGTAGCTTGACTTATCCGGTGTGCCCTGAGAACGAGATATGTGCAGCTCCTATCGGGATTTGTCGGCACATCGGGCGGCTTTGCCGGTCTTGTTTTAACGTTGTCAAAATGTCTTGTAAACCGGGATTCCGAGACTGATCGGGTCTTCCCGGGAGAAGGAATATCCTTCGTTGACCGTGAGAGCTTATGATGGGCTAAGTTGGGACACCCCTGCAGGGTATTATCTTTCAAAAGCCGTGCCCGCGGTTATGAGGCAGATGGGAATTTGTTAATGTCCGGTTGTAGATAACTTGACACTTGACTTAATTAAAATGCGTCAACCGCGTGTGTAACCGTGATGATCTCTTTTCGGCGGAGTCCGAAAAGTGAACACGGTTTGAGTTATGTATGAACGTAAGTAGTTTCAGGATCACTTCTTGATCACTTCTAGCTTCTCGACCAATGCGTTTCTTCTCTTCTCGCTCTCATTTGCGTATGTTAGCCACCATATATGCTTAAAGCTTGCTGCAGCTCCACCATATTACCCCTTTCCTACCTACAAGCTTAAATAGTCTTGATCTCGCGGGTGTGAGATTCCTGAGTCCTCGTGACTCACAGATTCTACCAAAACAGTTGCAGGTGCCGAGCATACCTATGCAGGTGACGCAACCGAGCTCAAGTGGGTTTTCGACGAGGTCCTTGGTCATTACTATGTTTCGTTTCCAGATGATCAGTAGTGGAGCCCAGTTGGGACGATCGGGGATCTAGCATTTGGGGTTATCTTCTTTTCATTTGGATTTGACCGTAGTCGGTCTATGTGTGTATTTTGGATGATGAATGAATTTATTTATGTATTGTGTGAAGTGGCGATTGTAAGCCAACTCTCTTTATCCCATTCTTGTTCATTACATGGGATTGTGTGAAGATGACCCTTCTTGCGACAAAACCTACAATGCGGTTATGCCTCTAAGTCGTGCCTCGACACGTGGGAGATATAGCCGCATCGTGGGTGTTACACCACGCCACCGCCCCGCCAACGCCCCGCCACCGCCGGCGACCACCGCCCCCATCCGAAACCCTAAGATAGATAGTTGGGTACCTCTCCGGCGAGCCCCCCCCCCCGCTGCGACTGGTTCTTCCTTCCCCCCGGCGAGCCCCCCCCCCCCCCACCCCCTGAAAATCGACTGACCCAAAATTTGATTCAGTCGACTGAAGTGTAGCTAAATCGGAGCAGCATCGCAAGCAAGAGAAAGAGCGAGAGCAAAAGCGCGAGCAAGAGCAATAGCAAGAGCAGACCAGGCAAGGGACCGAGAGCAAGAGCAGAGCAGCAGTGCGAGCGAGAGCTAAAGCAGCAGCAGCTCCTACTGATGTGGACGTCGCCGCCGAGGGAGCGACGCCATGGAGGAAGTGGCCGGCGATGCCGCCGTGGATGGAGCCGCGCCGTGTCGGCTCGGGACCGAGCACCGGTAGCACCGTGAGATCGAATCAAGAAGAAAATGCGGCGATTAGTGTACAACCTCTTTGGTGGCGCCGATTAGGCCGCAGCTTCATCTGAGGAAACGGTGATGATGATGCTCTTCCGGTGGTGCAGGTGAAGACGGCGGTGTGGGAATGGAGGTGGCGCGAAAGACGAGGGGAACGTCGGGGCAGCTCCTTGGAGGTGGAGGACGGGGTGGCTGAACCGGTGGGACGACGAGATCGACGGTGGATCCTCATCCGGTACGGTGGATGAGGGACGTCGAGGTGTTGCTGTGGACGACGTCGTCGGGGAAGAGGCTCCGGCTGGGTGGCGGATGAAGCAGGGTGTGGGGTTTCGTCGCGGGTTTTCGCGGCCTCGGTGTATGAATGGGTGGGCGGATGGGATGGCAGTGGGGAACCATGGCTTAGGGACGCGCTTGTCCGAAATGTGGGGTAAGTTACGAAAGTACCCCCACCGATTTGAGGCAGTTCTTTCGGTTCAGGGGTACCACGGGCGTTTCGCGTGTCGGGATTTCACAGGAGGTGGGAGTTTTCGCGCGCGTTGTAATTTCGGAATAGCAAGGCGCGGGTTGAGATGGAAGGAGTTGTTGAAGCACAACCAGACAAAGATATATCTTAAATATTTCGGGCTAACAAGGCGCGGGTTGAAATTTCCGGACAAGCCTAACATGTACTGTACCAAATCAATGCGCACTACAAATGTCATACAAAACTTTGAATTCATGTTATGTTCAATTAAAATATTTCGCTACGTGTATAATGCATGCAACCTACTACTCAAGTGAACGTTTTAGTGCATTCCAAACGTATATACTACCGCTTCAATATGAACAAATTTGAATTCGTTTATCTATTTGAATAAGATCTACAGTAATGATTATTGTGAAGTCAAAGCATTTGAATTCGTTTCTCTGTTTTAATAAGATCTACAATCATCATTATTGTCAAGTTAAACCATCGTTTGTGTATTATCTTCACAGCACAGCACATGATTAGTCTCGAGTTAAATATGAACTATGTGTACTATATGAACTCGAACTCGATTTTTTGAATCCACTTTATTTTGATTTCAAATCACATTACATTTCTAGCTCTAGCTAGATCTTCATAATCTAAACCATGTCTCATATGTATAATGTGTTTATCACATTATGTATGGTGCCCCGCCCCCTACGCCTACAAGTATTTAGATGTGAGTTGCAAACACCACACATTACCACAAATTCAAATAAAATGTGAGAATGTTCGATATATAGTATTGTTTAGATTGTTCGATATTTAGTTGTAAGCTGCAAACGCCACACATTATCACAAATTCAAATAAAATGTGAGATTGTTTGATGTATAGTATGGTTTAGATTGTTCGGCATTTAGCTGTGAGTTGCAAACGCCATGCATTATCACATTATGGTATAAGATGTGCACAGCACGTGTATCACCGCTATATTCATGCATGCAATGTTTAAAACACTATGATCTCCTATTCAAATATATGAATCCGCTTTCATATCAAATTATGATCTTTGTTAGTCTCTTACACCCACACAATCCTCTAACCTTTGTAGCGACCACTAACTTTCTCTCGTGCATGCACACGCCCTCCCCCTCCCTCGGCATTCTATCCACCGGGCACATTCATTTTTTTCTTTAGGTCATTCTCCCAGAGTCTCCACAACTCCTTTCCGACACACACCGATCGATAAACGTCTCCAGCGATGCCTGCCTACAACATACACACACACCTTCAATCTCCTCCTTTATGTGTCCTTGCCTCGTGTCTCTCATACGGTCACACACACGTGTAAACTCTCGCCCCTCTTTTCATCAATCTCACAACCGCACACTCCTCCCCTATCTAGCTAGTAGTTGGGCCTCTCGCACCACCTCCTAGCTCCATTCTCTCTGTCTATCCGTCTCGCTGGACCTTATTTGCCTCTAACAAATGGACGTACACCGACCGATCTCTCGCTATACATATAGCCAGCTAGGTCCTTATAACTCATTTTTACCCACGCGTCGATCGATCTACCTCATTAGTTGTGTCTCTCCCTTCCTCCGACAAACAACAATTGATCTACCTATCTAGTTAGGTTTGCTTACCAAACACATGGTTCCCCTTCATCATCCATGGATGCGTCCCGACAGATCTATCACGCAGAGGCACACACAGAAACACATCCCCACTCTTATTGATAACATTGCAGTTCCACCCTCAGTTTGTCTAGTAGGCCTCTCCCACCATCTCCGAGAAGCAACTCCATCACCCATCCATCACCCATCCAGCACTCTACCCCTCTCCCTCCCTCTCTCTCCTCTCTCTCTCCCTCTCTCTCGGTCCCATCATATTTCCCGTCCTTCAGTTATGTATGGATGTCGACCGATCTCCCTCAAGACATAGCTGGGTCTCTCCTTCTCAGCACATATACGAGTCGTTCTACCTCTATAGTTAGGCCTCTGCCTACCCCTCCCCCACCCCCTCCCCCCACACACACCAATACATCGAGCACTCTAGTCATGTCTCCCTGCCACACACAAACTTGACATGTTCCCTCTAACGTTCCGGTAGGCCAGTCGCCCTATATATTTGACTTGCACACACACACAATTTCGATGGCTCTCTTCATCGATCTCGCACCCACCCACTTGATCCTCTCTTCGACTCTATCGATAGCTATGACCCCTCCCTCTCTTCTCGTGGATTGCCCGACCCTCTATGTATGATATGGATAGGCCTCCATTTCACACACATTGCATGCAAAATTTTGTTTGAGATGTCATCGACACATATTCCCAAAAATAATTCACGAAATCAACCCCCCACCCCAAAACAAAAAACACTCACGAACGCAGTTTGTATCTCTCACACACACCCACATAGGTGGGGGACGTGCATGAAGAGAAGAGGTGCATGCACGGCGCACGTACTCCCGTCTCTTTACCAACCACAGCCACGCGGGTACACGGTGGAGCTCATTTCTGTACGAAAAAGGCAGCCCACGTGGTAATTTGGCACGTGTACTGGTTGTCCACTTGGTGGAGGGAGGATCGTCTACCACGGGTGAACAAACAAATTGCGACTTGACGCGTTATGTTAAATTAAAAAAAGAGGCAAACCATGTGGGGCCTACCTTAGAGGCAAGGCTCTATACACTTGAGTACTTTTGATGTGTCCCGTCAACTCGCAGAACGAGGAGAAGCTTGCTTAGTACGCCGTCTCCCCCGCCCACGGGCACGGTGGCTCGCAGGATGAGGTGAAGCTTGCTCCGCCTTACGCCCTCTCCCTCGCCCGTGCGCGCGGTGGCTCGTAGGACGAGGAGAAAAATTTACTACTCCCTCCGTTTACTCCTCGTCCCTACTACCTAGGTTATAGAGATTATATCATATTGTTTGGAATATATATGTCCTTTAGTAGATTTCAATATGAACTACTAGTACATACTCCAAACACTGATGTATACAGACGTATTTTAGAGTGTAGATTCACTCATTTTGCTCCGTATGTAGCACTCTCCCTCGCCCCTCGACCCTCGCCCACGTGGTGGACGTGCAGCAATTCATTTGTTCTCATATAGCCAGAATGATATATACTGTACTACCATTATGGCTCGACTTCCTGAAGAGGCGAAGAGCCAATCGCAAGGTTAATATTTTGGAGATGCCAAGCGCAAGCTTATAGGAGAGCGAGTAGTAGGTGCCGCGTCATTTATAAATTAAGTTTTTTTTTCTTCAGTGGCACGTACGCAATATGATAGGTTCATATGGAGAGAAAAGAAAAGCGCTCCGCTATATACATAGTCAGGACGGGCCAGCCTACACGGTTGTTTGCTGGGGTTGCTCTCTTCACACTCTCTCGCACAAAACGACTGTGGCCACATCTCTAACATCCCGGCGGATCACGTCTGCTTGGGGAAGGGGTGGATGCTTAGTGTAGATGCGGTGGCCGTCGCCGACGACGAAAACCCACTATCGGCACGTCCCGATCAGGGGTCCCCGTTGTTCTCTCTCACAAAGCCGGTGAGGTTGCCTTCGTCCCTTGCTCACTACCGCGACGTGGGCAGTTGCCGCCTCCCGCCGCCCTCCTCAAGGTTGAGCTACGTCCCTCAGGTACAACTCCCTTTACAGCCGGCTTGCACCACTGCTCCAGCTGCCCACATCACTCCCTATGGATATTTCTCTACTTCTTTGCCCCGCACATACCTCTACTGGCTTCTACGTACTGTATTTGTGATGAGTTTATGTCTCATCAACTAGTCCCAGTAATCTTATTTTAATCACGCTCCTTCAATTTCTTTGCCACAGGGATGCTCATCTCAATTTTGGTGAAACTGCACAAAATGATCCGATGTCAAAAGGTTGCAAACTTCATTTATCAGGAAGCTCGAACATTGCCGGCAAATTGAAGCCTGGTCAGGGTTCACAGTTCAAGGGCTAGGGACTGCATGGATCGTTTTTTTCTTTAGCCGCCTCTGTTCCAAAATAAGTGTCAACTTTAGTAGTAGTACAACTTTGTACTAAAGTTTGCACAAAGTTGAGACACTTATTTTGGAACGGAGGGAGTACATATTTGCTATGATCTGTCAATCATTGAGATGCAATAGCATGCTTGTTAGTCTCCTTTGTATTTGATGAAATGTTGCAACGGGCAACCTTGGACGCAAGATACATGTAACAGAAGCTGGAAGCTTCATAGCATTGTACAAATTTATCTCGCTGATAAATTACAGTACGTACTATACTAGTACTTCCTCCGTTCCTAAATATAAGTCTTTGTAGAGATTTCACCATGAACCACATGCGGATGTATATAGATGCATTTTAAGTGTAGATTTATTCATTTTGTTCCGTATGTAGTTCACCTAGTGGAATCTCTACAAATACTTATCTACTAGTAATAGCTAGCCCCCACTACTAGTAATTCTCTATCCTCTCCTTGAGCCACATCATCAAAATTAATGTAGCCGTTAGATGAGCTAAATCAATCCATAATAGCCGTCTGATCTAGACGTTGAGAGGCTCCGCACTAAGCCACATGCAAGCATGCAGAAATACCGTGGCATGCATGTGAGTGGGTTTTAAATCACATCAACATGTCTGCATGCAAGCATGCACCGGTAGCATGCATGTAAGTGAGCTTTTAAGTCCCATTAACATGTCAAAAAGAAAAATATAATCCCATTATGCAGTAGGAGTTGGCTGATCTTTTTTCCTTACGTGGGATGATCTAAATGATGATGGGAGTTTATTTAGTTTGGCTACCACATTTGTCATGCGGTTATAGAGTTTTTTTTAGTTCTATGAAATCGATAATTTTGCGCAGAGAGATATACGGCTGTTCCGCGGCAACGCGTGGGGACTCATCTAGTAATATTTAGGAACGGAGGGAGTACTATGTAAAGAGTTAGGTGTCGCACGGTGATAGTGTGAGGTGGGCCATGTAATCACTGAGCCTGCGTGTTTTCACTGCTCTTGCACTCCTCCGTTGTAAGAATGGAGAAAATTGTAATCTAGTAGTAGTAGTACCTCCTTTCGCCGAAAGCGTGGGACATCCAGCAGTCCTACCACCTCAGTAATAAAGACCAATGAGCCGTCAAATCACATAGACCCAGAAGTAAGTTGGACGGACGAAGCAACCATCACTCTTGCGCCAGTGAGAGGTCGCGTCCGCTCTGCCCGGGCATGAATGCGGCACCGATTCTTTGGAGCGGCGCTGACCATTTCGGGCGGGAAGCGCGCGCGAGCGATGGAGGGGCTTTGGGTGGGCCAGGCTGGTCAGGAGCGGGCGTGGCAGCTGTCCGCATGTCCCTACCGGACACGCCCGGAAACGAGAGGATGCACCGACTCTCGCAGCTAAAATCGTACACTACACACCATCTCTCTATAGGAGTAGGTCGATCTGTCGCTCTCTCTAAAACACACATGCTGTTAAAAACACACACGCACACGCACGCACCTTGGTCCCATTGCACCTTCTAACGTGACTTATTACACCTAGACAGAGGGAGTAGTAAGTATACGAGATATGGTGGCACAGTGACTTAAGTCGAATACAAGTGCCCAAAATTTGTGTGCATGTTATAATAAGGATTCACTTAAAATAGTACATGAGCGATTAGAGGGATCAATTGGACAGTGTTCCCGAGCAGCAGCGAGATGTGTGAGGTAAGATACACCGCTGGCGTTTTTAATTTTTCTTATTAATTTGTTTGTTTCACCCTCTGACTGGTGGGACCCAATGTACTACGTGGAGAGAGGTAAGGTGACTAAGGCTGCATTATTTCTACACCACTGTGGATAGTCTTACCACCAAAGCCACATGACACGATTATGATTGAAATCCCAATGACTCCCACACACACAAAAAAACACGGCATGCTTGTCACACGAATGCAAGAATGTATAAAAGGTTATTTTCCTCTCGTTGAACATAACGGGAGGGTTGTGTAGCTGGTTAGCCTGTTCGCTCATCAAACTTGAGGTCTCGGGTTCGATAACTACACTTGAGCATAATTTGTGCCAGGAGGATTCTTTGACTGGTCAAAATGGATGGATACGGAGCTATACGATCTCGTAGTGACCGTATAATCACCTCATCACGTATAAGTTGCAGCTTCGGCACTTGTTTTCTAGGGTTTGCACGCTTCACACTCTCTCTCTAGTATATATATACACGCTGGAGCCTCAGCGCTTGTAGTTGCTCTCTTCACACTCTCTCGCCCTCTCCAGATCTAAACAAGACTTCGTTGGCCTCTCTCTCCCCTCAATGCTGCTCAAAGAGCCGGGAGGATCCGTCCGCCGAGAAGGGAAGGAGGCTTAACGCTGTCGCCGTCGGCGAGGGAGGGAATCCACTACCGCGCAGCTGTTCACATTCACCCAGCGGCGGCGCGGGAGGGCCTCCGACCCCTTCTTCTTCACCGCCGTCCCGTCGCCCACCGAACCACGCCCCAAGAACCTTAAGGTATAATTTACTTACTCCGCATGCATTGCTCTAGCTACATGTATACCATGAATCTAGGACGTGGTTCAAAGAGGAAAGGAGTGGGGGAAAGTAGTGGAAAAAGTTGTATATAGCATGAATCTAGGACGTGGTTCAAAGAGGAAATGAAGGGGGAAAGTTGTATAGCATGAATCTAGGACGTGGTTCAAAGAGGAAAGGAATGGGGGAAAGTAGTGGGGAAAGTTGTATCGCATAAATCTAGGACGTGGTTCAAAGAGGAAAGGAAGGGACGAAAGTACTAGTTCAAAAAGGAAAGGAAGGGACGAAAGTACTAGTTCAAAAAGGAAAGGAAGGGACAAGGCTGTAGAGTTTGAGCAGGACTAGATTTGCTGCGCTCACATAGGGAAAGGTGTCTAAAGATAACAAAACTGGGACCAACACAAATATGCTCCTTGGTTGTTTGTTCTTTGTTGCAACAGACTGTGCATGACGATAGTACATCGGTAGATGCACATGGTGCTGGTGCGTCCACTGCCCCGTGCAACTCATTAGCTGTTGTTAATCTAAGGCCCTGTTTGGTTAAAAATTCCCTAGTCCCTACCTGCTTGGTTCCAGGGACTAAACATGGACTAGAGGTTATTAAATGACATGCTAAAAGACCATGTTACCCCGAGTAATGAACTAATAGAGACAAGGTGCGATGCGTGGCAGGGGCAACTGTTGGAAAAAGTCCCAAAAAGACTCCCTCGGGGTCTTCTTTCTTTAGTCCCAAATGCCCACTTTTAGTCCCTAAAAGTCCCTCCTGTTTGGTTGGACTGACACGGAGTTTTTTTAGTCCCTACACCAAAATGTCCCTGTAAACAAACACCCTCTAATAATGCCGCTGGAAAATTGATGCAATGCCACAGTTAAAAGCAAATTACATGTTTAACGAATTTTATTGTTAATATAATATCTATGTTAATATTAATCAATGCCACTGTTTGAGAAATGCCACTGTCTTGCTTTCTTTCCCATTTAGATAAGGTAGATGCTTCTTTTTGTTGGCTTCTGTGTCATCCACCGTTATTGACCACTAATTGTTTTCTTTGCACCTCTGTGTAAACATGGTTATCTACTTCACCTCGTTGCCATTGTGACCTTTTGTTGCACTGCACAAAACACTTTTGTTTTAAGGGTGTTTTGTGCAGTTCAACCAAAATGTCACACCGACAACGTTGCTTGATTGCTTGATCTTAGTGGAACTGCACAAGAGGAGATCTTACTTCCTATCCGTGTTGGCAAATTTGGTTCAGATCTTCTTCTTGTGAGTTGTTTGAATTCCGCATCATGAGAGGTCAGTACTAGCCTTCTTTCACATGATTCTGCAGTGTGCTTTCATATGTTGTGCTACTTGTACGATAATGTTGCTTGATTTTAGTGAACTGCACAAATGGAGACAAGACTTCCAATCTGTATGTGCACCGTAATATCCCATTGAGGTAAGATAAGGATATTTCACAACTGTTGGCTTGTATTTTGCCACTTTCATCAGAAAATTAAGTTTAGTACTATACTTGTGCTCCCTAATTGACATGCCAAATCTTACATTGAAGGCGAAGCTTGTCTGTTATTGAACCAAGTGATGAAGGGGAAGAACAAGCGAGAGAAAAACAAAAATCAACTCCCGGTGTTGTAATGAAGCACTGGAACTGTGATGACACAAGTAATGACATAGTTCTGCATCTTAATTTATTGCTATGGCTGGAACGAGCAATTGTTTTGCAACTGATTTGATGCCACTCTTAATGTAATACGTAATTATCTCTACTTGTGCAAACAGGGATCTTCTTTGAAGATACCATATATTTTAGTGGAACTGCACAAGAAGATGTTGGAAACATTAAACTAATCGAGGAGGATATAGTAAGCATGGCCACCACCGTAGATAGCAACAGATGGTTCCGGAGAAGTGCTTCATCTGTATGCTCTACACAATAAGCCTCCTGACAAAGGTTGGTACTCGCCCACTGATTTCATCCATATGATTGAGCTTTTTCATCTCTATTGGTGTTGTGCTACTCATTAGATACTGTCACGAAAAAGTGGTATTGTCCTTGAGAAGTACTTCATCTGTGCTGTTTTAAATATTTCCTTTCCTTTTTTCGAGCAAACAGGGATGCTAGCATTTGGTAGTCCTCTTGTCTTTGCACAACAGGATCATCTTCCTCTGAAGAAGAATATGGAGTACGTGAAGTGACTAGTTCCGATTATGCTAGGATGAAGAAGCCATGTCTATCTTCTCATCAGAAGGAGCAGTTGAAGGATGGTTACATTACTCCCCACAAGACCAAACTAACTTCAGCTCAGAAGGACTGACAAATCTCCATTTTTTGATGTGATGCGCGAGTACAATGTTGTTCTAGGATTCTTTCTGGTGAGTTCCATTTTCTAAAAGTGTGCTCTACATGGACCATGTAGGTGCCTGTTGAAACTGTCAATTCATAGTACAGTTTGCTTTATACTAATCACTTTTTGTATTTGTGCAAACAGGGGTGCTTAGCTTAATTTCAATGGGAACTGCACAAAATGTTCATGAATACATCGAATCATTAATTTCCACCACAAGAAAGGAGGTGCCGTTAAGTTCAAGGCGTTGCAACATATAAGGGCGAAATCATACAAGCTACGCGCGAATTTGGTTGATTTTGGTGGAACTGCACAAAAAGAACAGCTGGTTTATTTAGCACGAGGCGCCATGTCAATGTCCGAACTGATGGCAAACCCTGCCCATTCCACAATCGTAGGCATTTGATATTTTGGAATGGGACAACCTTGTCAAATTTTGCTCATTGATTTTAGCAAGACATGCGTTTGATATTTTCGAATGGGACGCCCTTTGCTGTCAGCAGCGTCGATCCATTTTTTCTTTATTCTTTAGTTGTGAAGTAAATATTGCCTCTGACATGTGAAGCGCTGAGATGCATAATCATCGATTGTTTTGAATGTTCTCTATGAATTGCCAGCCCTGTGTGTTTGATTGCAATGTACAGAAACGCTAAAAAGCTGCTCAAACTCTTTGTACTCCTTCTGTTCCTTTTTACTTCGCACATTGTGAAAGTGCATACTTTTTTGTATAAGATTGGTCAAAGTAGAGATACTTTGACTGCAGACAAAACTTGTATGCAGACTAGAAAGGACCGGAGGGAGTACATGTGAAACTGCTGCAAACGAGGTGATCACCCTGGGAAAAATGCTAGTACGTATTGTTTTGCATGTTCATCCAATGCCAGTGATACAGGAATTCGAACTAATCGAAATAAATTCATTCATACACGGTCGGATTTCATATAAACATGCCGGATTTCATTACATTTCATACATTCTTCAACTAAAAAGGGGTGCGCTGGAGGTATAATTAATTAACCGAAGCTACCCACCTGTGTCCCGTTGAGCCGAACAGAAGCTTCAGTGACTTAACTGCAGGTGCAGTTGCGTAACTGACATGTGGCCTGTTGGGCCCACGTGTCAGTCAGCCAACTGCACCAGCAGTTAAGTAGAAGCAGCGTTCTTCTCCAGCGCAGCTCTCCGACTCCACGTCGCCGCCAAGAAGCTAACCGGCCGTGAATGGTCAACCCGCCTAGATTGGCTTCAACCGGAGGGTAGCAGCGGTGGCCTTACTTGGACCCGAGCGGTGGCGACCTACCGTGTTCTACTCTTCCTCGTTTTCTGTGTGGCGCGGCCCCGTTGGCAGCGGGGCGGGGCCTCGGCGGAGCCGGCGATGTCCTCTGTCTCGTTGCCGGCGGGCGGCGCCTCAGCGGAGCGGTGGAAATCCTCCCCCACGATGCCGGCAGGGTGGGGCCTCGGCTGAGCCGGCGATGTCCTCTGCCTCGTTGTTGGCGGGCGGGGCCTCGGCGGAGCTGGCGGTGTCCTCTGCCTCGTTGTTGGCGACGCGGGGCGGCCTCGGCGGAGCAGGGCCTCGTCGACGCCAGCGGAGCGGGGACTCGTCAGAGCCGGCATTGTCCTCTGCCTCGTCCTCGGTCTCGCCAAACAGCGCCTCGCCCGCTTCATCGCCCTCTTTGCTAGCCTCTTTGTAGGCGGCCGCAGCCGCCGCCACGCGCATGCGGTACCGCCAGCGCTCGAGGCGGCCCTTGCGGGCGGAGCGGTACGAGTCGAGCAGCGCCTCCTGCTCCGCCCGCTCCGCGGCGATCTGCTCCTCCGCCTGCAGGTGCTCCTGGAGGATATGGTGGTTGTAGGCGGCGTCGGCCTACGCCTCCCGGAACTGCTCCTCACGCATCTGCCTCACCGTGTCCATATATTGGGCACGGGCCTTGCCGATGGTCATGGTGCAATGCACCGGCGAGGATGGCGCGAAGGAGGGGGTTGGCGCCGGATCGTCGACTACCATGTTCTCCATTGGGACGTCGTCGTCCTCCGGCTGCCTGCCGGCCAGCCGGTCGGCAGCAATGGCTGCCATCTCCTTGTGGTCCGTCGTCCGCCCGTCCCGAGGAGCGCTGGAGCACGAGGAAGCCATGGTGGGCAGTAGTGGTGTGGACAGGAGAAAGGGAACGGATGCGGATGACTGCGGCTATGGCCGGCGCAGCAGTTTATATAGCAATGGTGGGCGGCGAAGGGACGGACGTGTGGTGCCGGAGTAGCTGCCTCGGCAACCGCGTGTCATTAATGTGGGCGGCAGATGGACGGACGGATGGCACTTGTGTCGTTTGAAGGCGGAGCAATCGCATGCACCGGGAAGCGGGGCGGGCGGCGCTGACTGTTTCGGGCGGAAAGCGCGCGCGGGCGAGGAGATGACTTTACTTGGAGAGGATGACAATGGGGACCCACCAGGGCCATAGCCTCACGTACGCAAGTGCCTCCTTATTATATATATATAACTATAATTTATTTTGCTTCCTCCTGGTTTCCTGACATCATGGTCCCACACCATTGTCAACCTATGTACTCCCTCCTTTCCGGTTTATAGGGCTTATCTCAAAATTTTAGTTTTTCCATTTTATAAGGCTCAATTTGGTTGTTTTCCATCACATGTTCAGATTCCAAGGTGCATTAAATCATTGCATGCAAGTATTAAGAGAAAATTGACCAATGCATGTACTTTATGCATGCATGCATTGCAATTAATGCATTGATAACATAATTTTTTGAGGATAACAAGAGCATTAATAAGGTGCTTTTGCAAAACTACAAAAAGTATTCCACCACTCGCCATCTACCTTGATTGGTGAGATTTTTGAATTGAGCACTATAAACCGGAAAGGAGGGAGTAGTCAATAAACGAGAGAATTGCACAAGAAGCGGCCGACAGCTGGGACCAAGCAGCTCGAGCAGTATTTGTGTTTTTGAGGTGTGAGCACTACAGAGTTTTTCGATGTTTAGCCCGGATATTAATTTTTCTCCTCTGAACAACAACGAAAACATCGCTGCAGGTATTAACTGGGCGGGCTGTGGCCCGTCTAGCCCAGGCCAGATATCCAGCCCAGATATTAATTTTTTTCAAGCTGAAAATGGCTAGCCCAGCTATACTTTTTTTAGGAATACCCAGGCAAGGTCAAGTTGTTATTCTCCGCCCCGCTGGGCTGCAAATCTTTCCTAGGAGGGATGCATTAGGCTTAACAAGAAAATGGGCTTTAAGAAATAATAAATGGGATGTAATTATAAAAACTGGGTAGTAAGTATAAAAAATGCACCAAACATGTAATTACTTTATAAATATTATTTTTGGATATTGAAAATTTTAATTTCATTAATTGTTGCGAGCGCAATGTTTCGTTGGATTTTTACGTAATATAAATTTATATTGAAATTGTATTTAATCTGACTAGAAATTTTGGGATAAAAATATTTCGGATCCCATCAAAATGTGGGAAATTTTATTGAATTCTGTTTTGAACGGTTGGTTGAAATGGGATGTACTTTTAACAAACTGTAAATGGGCTATAGTAAATTCCATTAGAATTCAAAAATGGGCTACACATTCTTACAAATCTCAAATGGGCTACACATTCTTACAAATCTCAAATGGGCTATAAGTTCTCTGCCACACACTTCTGGCCTTACTAAGTTGACGCGTCCCCTAAAAAATAACAGAGTTGACGCGTATGCAAGGCTTTGTCAACTTATAGTCAACACACGGTTCTAGCAGCAGTGGCCGTTGGATGTCCATCCAACGGATGCCGTGCTTCTTCTTCAATCTCGGATATTCTAGCTTCACCCGCCCAAAAAATGATTCCTCCCCCTGACATCTGGGGCGCACCGTTTCGGAAGCTGACCTGTGGGCCTACTAAGTTGACGTACCAAGGGCTTTGTCAACTTAGTCAATATAAACGATTCTAGCTGCAGTGACCGTACGATGTCCATCCGACGGCCGTCGTGCTTCTTCAACCTCTAGTCTTCTTGCTCCAGCCGCCCAAAGCAGCGCCGGTCGTGCCGCCTGCTCCTGCCTCCCGTGGCCGGTTGTGCTGCCGCGGAGGCCTCACCGCCGCCTACTACTCCCACCGCTGGCCGGGCCATCCCTCAACTCACCCACACCCCCAGTTATTCTGCGGTGACGGCAGCGCAGCCAAACCAGTGAACCCTCGTACTCCTCTCCACGTGTGCATCCACTGCCGCGTCTTCCCCGGCTCCGCGTCGTCCCCTTCCTAGGCCTCGCCGTCGTCCACCGTCGTGGTGCTCTCGGCGCGGCGTGGTCAACGTGGTCAAGGAACGACTTCCATCGGACGTGGACTGTACGTGGAGAGGCTGACAGCTGTGTCCACGGCAGCCACAAGGAAGTGCCACCATATTACGCGCAAAATAATTATTCCTCCACCTGACAGCCGGGACCCACCGGACGGGCCACCGTATTTCGTGAAAAAAATGATTCGCCCCCTGACTGCTAGGACCCACCAGCTACATCTTCGCACGCAAGGAAGTGCGTCCGGAAAAAAACGATTCGCCCCCTGACTGCTGGGACCCACCAGCTACATCTTCGCACGCAAGGAAGTGCGTCCGGAAAAAAACGATTCGCCCCCCTGACTGCTGGGACCCACCAGCTACACCTTCGCACGCAAGGAAGTGCGT